>NC_139644.1:39358394-39470894 GCF_964638095.1 Poromitra crassiceps | reverse complement strand
TTAGTCTGTTCTCTTTAGCCTTTATGTCATTTACCTCTTACTTACCTCGAGGATACACAATTATCTTTGTGGTGTGTGTGTGTGTGTGTGTGTGTGTGTGTGCGTGCGTGCGTGCGTGCGTGCGTGTGTGTGTGTGTGTGTGTGTGTGTGTGTAATTTGTGGTGTAGGTGTGAGTGCAGATTTATGTACATGTGTGTTTATGTTTTTATGTGTGTGTGCATGCGTGTGTGTGTGTGTGTGTGTGTGTGTGTGTGTGTGTGTGTGTGTGTGTATGTGCATGCGTGCGTGCGTGTGCGCGTGTGCGTGCGTGCGTGCATGTGTGTGTGTGTGTGTGTGTGTGTGTGTGTCTGACAGCTTCTTTTCCACCACATTATCAGCCGCACACTGAATCGTTCCCTTAACAACTGTAATATTATATCCAATTAAATTGCAACACTGAGCCCAAGTTAACACAGTTTGCTTTTAGATGATTCCCAAACCAAATGTACTGTATCCAGGTGGAGTATTGCTTTTAGGCTGCAGCCCAATTTTAAACCACAAATGTTGTTGGGAGGAATTGAATTGAAAGCAAAAGCCTTGCTGCCTAAGTGGGTAGATTTTCTTACATAACAATGGAAAGTCCAAGTTGCTGTTTAGAATGTTTCACATTGAAATGTGGCAGCTTTCATAATGTCCCTCCGTGACTTTAACCAGATCTTTTCTCTACAAACTTCATTTGATTTTCAAAATAACACAATGAAACAGTTTGAATTGACCCTTGCTAATTGATGGGTTGTTCCCCAAATCCATTGGCATTTGTAGTCTTAAAACTAGAAGTACATATATTTTTTCCATTCTGTTTTGATTGCAAAAATATATCTGTTTTTTATCAAGAAATGGTTTGCCACTGCCATTACACCAGCAGCTACTGGGCCAAAATGCTGCAACTTTGTGTGATTGTTATCTTTTGACTTGACAAATTGGAACAAAATCCCAACTTGCTAAATTAGATACCATATAACAGATCGCAAAAACATGATTTTCAGCCCAGGCGCCAGAGTAAAATGTCGGCATTGTACGTTTCTATAATCCACAGAAATGTAAAATATTCAGAACGAAAATACAGACTGGAGGTCACCTTGCAGCAACCTCCAGAGGTCTTGAACGGGTCTTGGACCCGTAACAATCCTGACCTGCAACTTCCTCGTCATGAGAGAGCTGGTTCAAATCCCGACCCAAACCATATAACCGCAACCGAGTTCCTTTTGTTGCCTAAACCCAATCGCGTTTGCCTGGGTGCAGACCATCGACTCCGCCCACTCCACTGAGTTGAGTTTTGCCTGCTTCTGGTGCGTCTTGCATCAGGACATGCAACAGCGGTTGAACAATCAGTGCAATAAACAGCAACGGGCTCAACTAATCCCGTTGTCAAGCGGTTGTCAAGTGCACCGAGGAGTAATAACAACAATGGCGGCCGCCATAGGATGCTGCTATCGAGGGCTCTTTTAAATCGATTAAAAAGTACTAATTACTTTGAAATTCGAATGGCACCCTGCTTTGAAGGGATTTATTCAAAGGGGAGACTTTTTGCGTTCTCCCAACTGGATTAACGAACGTTAGATTCAGCCGGATACATTGGTCTCTAGTGATTGGTTAGGGAAAATGGAATTCCCCTGGGGGATTCCCCTCATGGGAATCGCTTAAACAGGAGGCAATCTCAGATTAGAAGATGGAAATGGAGTGTTGACAATTCAGTCTGATATCAGGCTACAACCGCCTTGTTTTTCTTGCCTGACCCCAACTAAAAGTTTGTTGCCTAAACCCAACCAAGTTGCCTAAACTTGCCTAGAGTAAACTACAGTACTACAGTACTACAGTAAACTACAGTAAACTACAGTAAACTACAGTACTACAGTACTACAGTACTACAGTAAACTACAGTAAACTACAGTAACCTTAACCACTGATTTGAGCTGCGGCTCCCACGGCACGTTATCGCAGCGAACCAGGCTGGTAGGCACGAATCACAGTAGCCGAGGCTCCTGCAAGTCGCTACCGGGCCGAGGTGGTGGTCAGTAGCGGCAGGGGCAAGGGAGGCAGGGGGCAAGGGAGGTAGGGGCAAGGGAGGCAGGGGCAAGGGAGGCAGGGGCAAGGGAGGCAGGGGCAAGGGAGGCGGTTACTTGGCCTCGGCAGAGGAGCCGCCGTCTGTGCTGACGACCCTCGGCGGGATAGACATGATTTGTGTTCATATTTTCCCTTTCCGTGGATTCTACAAGCGTAAGATACCACGGCGATTGTGATTTTCCACTGCATTACTCATAGAGTTCCCCCTTATAAACTGCGCGTCAATGTGCAGTAGAGATTGAGTGGTTATGCTGTATGTTATACACTTTTTAAACGGTGCCTAACTTTTAAAAACGGCACAGCTTTCTCCTGAATCATCTATCAAGGCAGTCGTGACCATAAACTATATGTGTGCTAGTCATCTTCTCTCTCTCTCTCTCTCTCTCTCTCGCTCTCTCTCCTCCACCGTTCCCTCTCAAGGCCATCTCTCACCTCACAAGGTTTATGTGTTTAATAAGGTTATTGAAACCAAGCCGAATGAAAACAAAGATGCAGTCTGAATGTGTGTGGGGCCCGAAGAACGGCGCCATTAACAATTTATCTTCCCTGTCTCTTCCTCTCTGCCATCTTCTCTCCACCCCCGACATCCCTGTCGCTCTCTCCTGCTTTGTTTTCGGGAGGCACGGTGGCTCAGTGGTTAGCAGCACCGTCGCCTCACACCAAGAAGGTTGTGGGTTCGAATCTCCACCCCGCTCCTCTCTGCGTGGAGTTTACATATTCTCCCTGTGTTTGCGTGGGTTTTCTCCGGGTGCTCTCTCCCACAGCCCCAAGACATGCTGTTTGTGTAGCGGAATCTAGTCAAATGTATAGTATGTGTATGTATATCACATATGTAACCTATGTTGTGTGTAGATGGAGGGTATTACTACCATGATGCTGTGTTAAAGGGATAGTTGTGATTTTTTGGATGTGGGTTGTAAGTATTTGCATACAGTCAGTGTACATGCAGGAGTAGAATGTAGCTGGCGTGGTCCCAGTTTAGAGAAAATTAATGGAAACATGTCAGGCAAGTAGAGCTGTCTGCTGAGTGTGAACAGGGTCACAAGCAAAAACGTAGACAAAAAAATGCTTCCATACTGTTCACCTGGCATAATCCAAGTCTCCACAAGCCCTGGGATGCCAAATTGACTTGAAAAGACATCATTTGCACCCTGTTTTAGCTGATATCTTCACAGGTGCTCCAATAAGTGGTGTTTCTTATTTTACTTCTTTCTTGGAGAAACGTGGCAACAGCGCAGATTTCCGGTAAAAACAGCATGTAAATGATGTTTTTTCAAACCAAGTCTTGTGGCGACTTGTATTACACCAGGGGAACAGTATGGAAGCTTCTTGTATTACACCAGGGGAACAGTATGGAAGCTTCTTGTATTACACCAGGGGAACAGGAAGCTTCTTGTATTACACCAGGGGAACAGGAAGCTTCTTGTATTACACCAGGGGAACAGGAAGCTTCTTGTATTACACCAGGGGAACAGGAAGCTTCTTGTATTACACCAGGGGAACAGGAAGCTTCTTGTATCACACCAGGGGAACAGGAAGCTTCTTGTATTACACCAGGGGAACAGGAAGCTTCTTGTATTACACCAGGGGAACAGTATGGAAGCTTCTTGTATTACACCAGGGGAACAGGAAGCTTCTTGTATTACACCAGGGGAACAGGAAGCTTATTGTATTACACCAGTATGGAAGCTTCTTTTTTTGTAATGTTTTTGATCATGACCCTGTTCACACTCAGCAGACAGCTTGACGCGGCCGGTCTCTATTTCTCCAAACTGGGACCATGCCAGCTACATTCTACTGCATATAGTACACTGACTGTTTACTTCATAAAACCCCACATAAAAAAATCCGAACAATCAAACTATCCCTTTAAGCCCTTTGAGATATGCTTGTGATAAGGGGCTATAAACATAACTGAACTGAAAGTCTGTGTCTTCTTCTCTCCAATGCAGAGGATGAAGTGGCTGGTCAGTATGTCCCTCAGCAGCAGCAGGAGTAGGAGGAGGGGTAGATGGAGCGGTGGTGCTTGCAGTAGTGGTGAAGGTAGTAGTAGCCATGGCGTGCTACTCCCCTTGCTTCTCCTGGCAGCGTTGACCCTGATCGCCAGCCCGACCGCGGCACAGAAGCAGCGGACCGGCGGCTCGGAGAAGGTGCCCGTCCTGAACATCGCAGTGATCCTGGGACGCACGCGTTACATCACCGACCGTGACATCCGGGCCCTCTGGAGCAAGGAGGACCCCATCGATGTCAACGTGGTGACACTGCTTGTCAATGAGACCGACCCCAAGAGCATCATCACGCACATGTGCGACCTGATGTCCGGCACCAAGATCCACGGCGTGGTGTTCGGGGACGGCACCGACCAGGAGGCCATCGCCCAGATTTTGGATTTTATTTCCTCGCAGACGCTCATACCAATCTTGGGCATCCATGGAGGGTCCTCCATGATCATGGCTGAGAAGGTACGGAGGAGTGGCTTGGTTGGATGGATGAGTGGAGGGATGGTGGAAGAGGCGGTGGTTGGGTGGATGGGTGGTTGGTTGGCCCTAGCACTTGGTGAGTCTGGTGGAAGAATAGGGCCATATGAAATCTGAGTTCTGAGAGATATATATACATATATACTCTATATATACATACATATATATATATATATATATATATATATATATAGGTTGCATATATACAGTATATGCAACCTATATCATTTAGGTTGCATATATCATTTAAGTTGCTAGATCTTCTTTTGTTTTTGACAATTAATTAATTAATTTTAGCCAAATCATGGAACATTCTGCAATATTCCATGTTTTACAGTCGTTTCCATTTCTATTACCAAATTCCATGATTCCATCCATTTTTTCTGCATTGCAGAAATCATATGGCCCTATAAGAATAGGTGAGTGAATGAGGAAGTTGTACAAAGCCATGAAAAGGCTGCAAAGTGGATTGAAGGAGGATGTAATGGATGGATGGCTGGATGATGGATGATAGATGATGGATGGCTTTACTTTGGATTGATTTGGCGCTGCAGGTAAGGATGAAAAGAACTGGCTTGGCACCTGCGCTGAACCAAGGAAAAGAATCGACTGAAGATAAAAACCAAGCACGTGCGCATGCACACGCACACGCACACGCACACACACACACACACACACACACACACACACACACACACACACACACACACACACACACACACACTGTCGGTGCTGTCAACATACTGTAAAATGGTAATGACAACTTTGTAATGCTAAGAGGCATAAAAGAGAGACTTTGCCAGTAAGCGGCACCTTGCAAATATCAGGTGGGCTTATGTCTGTCATAGCTTAGGGAAGCGAGGAGGCAGAACGAGGGGGGGAAGAAGCAGGCAAGTGAGAAGAGAAGCTGGAGAAGGGAGGTGTCTGGGGAGAGGAGGGGGAGGGGAGGGGGAGGGGAGGGCGAGTATCTGAACAGAGCGGGTGGACAACAGGAGGCCAGGGAGGAGTGTTGGAGGAGGAAGGGGAGGAGAGGAGGAAGGAAGGGGTGACTGAAGAGAAAGAGAGTGGCGGAGAGCAAATTGGAAGATGTGAATGCCTTAAAACCCCTGGAAATCCAAAATAAATGTGTTTTGAGTTTGTCACATCACAGAAAAAAATATTAACCGCCCAGCTAAATTTGAATGGTAGAAAATGTCGACAAGTAAATACAATTTTGCTCCAAAATCATGAAAAGCTAAGCAGTACTCTCTGCTCTGAAACTGTGTGGGTGTGTCTGGTGAAGTGCCCCCAGTGCTCTCTCCCCCTCCACCCCAGCCCATTTTTATTTTATTTTATTTTATTTTATTTTATTTTATTTTATTTTATTTTATTTTATTTTATTTTATTTTATTTTATTTTATTTTATTTTGTTTTATTTTATTTTATTTTATTTTATTTTATTTTATTTTATTTTATTTTATTTTATTTGCAGAGTAGAGGCACTTCAGCCTGATTGGTTCACATAGCTCATTGTGTAAATATTGCCATTCATGTTTTGTACTATTCTAGAAACCCAACATCAAGAATACTACACAAAAACTTAAATGGCAATATTTAGGATTTGGGTTTAAACTAATATCTAATACTTTTAGATGCTTACTATTATGCACACAAGACCATAAATTACATAGTTACAAGGTTATTGTGGATTTGGGTTTCCAGGGGCTTTAAATGTCAACACATCATTGTCAAATTCATTCCTTGGTATAATTGCAAATGAGACCATGGTGAAGACTGGCAGCCTCTGTCTCTATCTAAAGACATTGAGTTTGTTTGTGTCCCCCTCTCTGATGTAGCTTTATGTACATTTGTTTTCCCTTTGTTTTTACTGAAGAGGATAAACGCTCCAGAAATTATTTTTCCATCAGCCTTTTGTCCCTTTCACTGTACCATCTGCCTGGAAGAGCAGCGGCCTCTTCCCATTTTGTGCTGTAAAGCAATATCCCTTTGTGCCGTAAAGCAATATCCCTTTGTGCCATAAAGCATATCCATTTGTGCCATAAAGCAGTATCCCTTTGTGCTGTAAGACAGTATCCCTTTGTGTCGTAAAACAATATCGCTTTGTGCAGTCCCACAAAATCCGGGTGGCTGTTCTCACTCCCAACTCGTCCTATATAACGCGCCCGGTACCTTGTGCATTTTATGGAAGGCGCCACGGGCGGACTGTTAAAAAGCACTCTGCACCTGTTGGGTTCAGGCAAAGGTCAAGTATCCTATCGGGCTCGTTGTCCAGCTCAAGGATGAGGGGACCCTCTCTCTCCATAGTTTTGGATTAGGGGTTTAGGCTTGGGATACCCCTTTAGGGGGTCACCCCTCGAGACTCTAACTATAAGCCCCCCACCATATCCAGACCCTAACCGTAAGACCACCTACCCAATGCCTTACCCTACGCTAAGACCACCTACCCAATGCCTTACCGTACGCTAAGACCATCTACCCAATGCCTATCCCTACCTTAAGACCACGTACCCAATGCCTAACCCTACCTTAAGACCACCTACCCAATGCCTATCCCTACGCTAAGACCACCTACCCAATGCCTTACCCTACGCTAAGACCATCTACCCAATGCCTATCCCTATCCTAAGACCACCTACCCAATGCCTAACCCTACCTTAAGACCACCTACCCAATGCCTATCCCTATCTTAAGACCACCTACCCAATGCCTATCCCTATCTTAAGACCACCTACCCAATGCCTAACCCTACCTAAAGACCACCTACCCAATGCCTATCGCTATCTTAAGACCACCTACCCAATGCCTAACCCTAACCCTAATCCTAACCCTAACCCTAACCTTAAGACCACCTACCCAATGCCTAACCCTAACCCACCCCCTATGCCTAATCCTAATACCAGCTACACAATGCCTAAACCCAACCTGTGGAGCCCCTGGGTGTAATTTGACCGCTGCCTGACCCCACAGTGCAGGTTTAACTGTTCCATAATACACACAATGACACAACAGTACTGGGGCACATGGGGTGTGTTACCTCCAATGCACAAGGTACCGGGTGTGTTACCTCCAATGCACAAGGTACCGGGCGTGTTACCTCCAATGCACAAGGTACCGGGGCACGTTACCTTTAACGCACAAGGTGCGTGACAAAGCGGGGATATAAGACGAGCTCGGACTGAGAAAGTGTTGAGTGGTGATAGGTATTAATGGTGTCTGATAGCAATATAATTTAGATAATAACAGACAGCATCAACAGGTCTCACGTGAAGGAGTGAATTCTCGGCATGTTTGAATTTAAACGCACACAGTGAAGACAGCTGGGGCCAGTTGCACCAACTGGTCTTACACTGGTCTTAAGCTAAGTTGGTCGTAACTTTACGACCTAACAGCTACGCCGGTTGCACCAAGACGGCTTAAGCCTCCTTTTCACTACGACCAGGCGTAACTCTTACGCCTGGTCAGGAGGAGGCGTAGAGCCTGCCTGTCTCCGCGGAGACCTTTTTGAATCCTTACCGTCATCGTCGTAACACAGCCAGGTAAATGCAGGTGAATATAGTACAGCATATACAAGAGGTATACCTATGAAGTGTGATGAATCAATGGCAACTACCTGACTTAAAACTGACTTAAATGAATCCCTAAATAACTGAGTGGTTATTATAACTATGGAGTTGTAATTAAGTGTGTGTTGTGTGTGTGTGTGTGTGTGTGTGTGTGTGTGTGTGT
Source organism: Poromitra crassiceps (assembly GCF_964638095.1). Taxonomy (NCBI): domain Eukaryota; kingdom Metazoa; phylum Chordata; class Actinopteri; order Beryciformes; family Melamphaidae; genus Poromitra; species Poromitra crassiceps. Next base: position 39,462,588 of record NC_139644.1, on the reverse strand, counting down.
GTGTGTGTGTGTGTGTGTGTGTGTGTGTGTGTGTGTGTGTGTAATGGGGATAGCTGTGTGTGATGTATTATGATGGCCAGTGGACATTGATCAATACATAAGACACCAGCAGAAGCACGTTGACAGAGTGCTGGAAGTTGGGGACTAACGATTAGCCAATCAGTGCCAAAATATGGCGAAACGGGCAGGAATAACGCCGTCGTCAAGCTGTTGTCAAGTGCGCCAGACCTAACAACAATAGCGGCCGCTACTGTATAGACGAGGTAGACGCTGCTATCGAGGCTGTTCTAAATCGATTAAAAGTACCAATTACATCGAAATCCAAACAGCACTCTGCTTTGAAGGCATTTATTGATGTTTATTGGGTTGATGTTTTTGGCGTTCTCCCCACAGGATTAGATTCAGGCAGATACGTTGCTGGCCTCTCGTGATTGGTTAAGGAAAATGGTATCCCCCCTCGGGGATTCCCCATTGGAAGTGGGTTAGAGTGGAGGTGATGTCAGACTGAAGATGGAAATGGAGTGGAACAAGTTGACCATTCAGTCTGATATCAGGCTGTGAAGACACTGACAGCTGGCTGAGTGTTGGAGATGTGTGGTTATGTAGCAGGTCTGTTCCTGCATGGCAGCTCGTGCACGGGGCTGGAGATGTATGGTTATATAACAGGTCTGTACCTGAATGTCAGCTCGTGCACGGGGCTGGTCCGGCTGGAGATGTTATACAGCTGGCGCGCAAGTGGGGTAAAACCGCCCATATATCTCAATGGGCTGACTCACCAAAGGACTGTGCTGCCGCTCTGAACTACAGGTTTGGGGATTCTAGAGCAGAACACAAGACGTCTGCTCAGATGTGCGTTTACTGCGGTGGTTAAATCTCCGATCGTGTCTGCCTGGGCTGGGCTATCAGCTAAATTCTAACTTTGCTGAATGGATAGAATGGGGGATTTACCCCACCCTGACCACGCCCCCATCCAGGCTGAGCCAGCTATCCCAGCGTCTATGACAAGACATCGCCTCTACCTATGGTTATGTAGCAGGTCTGTTCCTTGATGGCAGCTCGTGCACATGGCTGGACATGTACTTATGGTTATGTAGCAGGTCTGTTCCTGGATGGCAGCTCGTGCACGTGGCTGGAGATGGGGTAATTTACATTGAGGTCAGTGCCTCTTCCTTTAGATCTCACAGTCACAGTTTCCTGATGTGTTATCAGAGAAGAGGCTCACACAGGATGCAAGGCCTTTCCACATGTCAGATGAAAATGATGAAGTGCAGGTGCACTGCTAGACTATTAAGCAGACAATGCGGCGCACAGGCTGCCAATCTTCTCAGCAGTGGTCTCGTTTGTTTACGGTAATTATCCTAATCTCTCTAAAGTTAATGTGGTAATGATGTCATGCTACACATAGCACCTTTAATGATGTCATACTACACATAGCACCTTTAATGATGTCATGCTACACATAGCACCTTTAGGCAAGGGGGGAGGAGAGAAGTGAGTGCTGCAATAGAGGAGGCGGAGAGGGGAAGGGGATAATCCCCTAGCTTGACCAGAGGGTTTGGTTGACTGGACAGGAATAACACAATGTACCGAGTGGCACCTGCTGCTGTCACACACACACACACACACACACACACACACACACACACACACACACACACACACACACACACACACACACACACACACACACACACACACACACACACACACACACACACACACACACACACCTCATGTCCGCTGTCAGCAACTGTCATTGAAACAGGGTGATCCCATGCCTTGACAGCAGGGGCAGACAGAGGAGAATAATCCACTTTAAAGTGCTCGGCCACTCTTCGGTTTCCTCTTCTTTCTCACCATTTCCTCTCAGCTCCTCATCTCCACTTGCACATTTTCCTCATATTCTCCTGGACAACGTACAGAGAGTCGCTCACTATTTCCAGGTTAAGGTATACGTAGTGTATGCTCCCTCACCTTTTCCAAGTTAAGGTTGGTCTCTCAATCATGTCCCCCCCCCCCCCCCCAATTTTATCCCCAATTGTACTTCGCCAATTAGGGTTAGGGTTATTCCCCAGCTGCCCTGGGTGCTGCTCCACCCTCTGCTGCCCCGGATGCTGCTCCACCCTCTGCTGCCCCGGATGCTGCTCCACCCTCTGCCGGTCTGCTCTCTCACTCAGGTTAAGTCTTATAGTTCTGAAGGCTGAAGACACGCGTCTTAGTACCACAAAGGCTTAGTCCTTCCAGCGGCCGGACCGTGTTAGAATCTGACCCGTGGCCCTTTGCCGGAGGTCCCCTCTCTCTCCCCCGATCTTTCCTGTTTACCTCCAATAAAGTGGAAGAAAATGCCCCAAAGATAATTTCAAAAAAAGAAAAAAGAAGACTGGATTGATATGGTTGATTTACACCAACAAGGACGGGGGTTGGGTGGGGGTCAGGGAAAAGGGGCTGTAGGGATAGGAAGGTGCTAGAGAGTCGGGATTCGAGGGGTGAGTGGCTAGGTCCTATATACTGTACTCACCCCTCAAATCCTTACTAGGGGGATGTGGGTGGTGGCAGTGGGCCTGGTGTCATGAAGCTGAATGGCCACATGGCTTAAAGGTTTGTGCTTGTTTTTTTTAATTACCCATGCATATTAATACTAAATGTAATACTATTAATACTAAATAATGCTAATAAATAAATAAGCTAAAGCGGGGAGAAAAATCAGTTGAATCTAAATAGCATTTTCAAAATAGAGATTTGAAACTAGTGAGTGTCCCCAGCCTTCCCCTCTCCCTTCCTTTAAAGTTGATGTCACTCCTAATCCTCTCTGGGTTCAGGTTTATAATAATAATAATACTGTAATAATAATAATAATAATAATAATAATAATAATAATAATAATAATAATAATAATAATAATAATAATAATAACTTGGATTTATATAGCGCCTTTCAAGGAACCCAAGGACGCTTTACAGTAAGTAAATAATAATAATAAAAAACAAATAAAACAGAATAGAGAGGAGACTAGAGGCCAAAGGCTTTGTTAAACAGGTGAGTTTTGAGGGTTTTCTTGAAGGTGTCCAGGGATGGGACGTTGCGGATCTCTGCTGGGAGAGATTTCCAATGTTCCACTGTAGTTCCACTGTACTTCCACTGTAGTTCCACTGTAGTCCAATGTAGTTCCACTGTAGTTCCACTGTAGTTCCACTGTACTGTAGTTCCACTGTAGTTCCACTGTAGTCCACTGTAGTTCCACTGTAGTTCCACTGTAGTTAGCATCTAAAGCTGAAGTAGTGGGCTCTTTCTTCCACCTTGTTCCATCCTCATGTGAAATATGAAGAAGAGCCGAGAGCGTTTGTCTATTCACGACTACGCCTTCGCACTCGGGTCTGTACGCGTGTGCGGAATGTCCATGTGCATCTATACTCGAATGTGTCATGTGTGTATGCTGTATTTGTGTGTGTGTGTGTGTGTGTGTGTGTGTGTGTGTGTGTGTGTGTGTGTGTGTGTGTGTGTGTGTATGTGTATGTGTGTTTCCCTTCCCCATCATTCGGAGGCTAAATCTCTATGGGCGGTCGGTGCTGACGACTTTCAGTCGAAGCCGTTTCCACGTCAACCTCTAGAGAATCTTATCTGAGAGCTTCCCTATTTAAAAAGAGAGACCCGTTACGCCTCATCTCCTCTCTCCTTTCTTCCTGTCTCTCCTTTCTTTCTTTCTTTCTTTCTTTCTTTCTTTCTTTCTTTCTTTCTTTCTTTCTTTCTTTCTTTCTTTCTTTCTTTCTTTCTGTCTTTCTTTCTCTCCCTGTCCTCCCCCCCCCCCCCCCCCCCCCCACACACACTCTATCTCTGTCTTTCATTCTGGCTTGTTAATGAGATAAATGTTGCAGCATCTCCCTGTGTTAGCCTCTTCCATACGTCTCCCAGTCTTTGTTGAATAATGCATGGCTGGCCTGTATTGAAAATGATACATTATTGATTAAGGAGTGAAACATCTTCCCGTGCTGCATTACCAGCAACTCAGCTGGAAGGTAGCGAGCGCCCTGACGACGCTTTCAAACCAGGTTATTATACATATCCTTTCATTTGCTTATTCCCTCTGTCTCTCAGTGATCTTCTTGCCTTCCCTTGTCTCTTCCTCTTCCTCTGCTCGCTCAGTGTGCGTGGGTGTCTCTTCCTCTTCCTCTGCTCGCTCAGTGTGCGTGGGTGTCTCTTCCTCTTCCTCTGCTCGCTCAGTGTGCGTGGGTGTCTCTTCCTCTTCCTCTGCTCGCTCAGTGTGCGTGGGTGTCTCTTCCTCTTCCTCTGCTCGCTCAGTGTGCGTGGGTGTCTCTTCCTCTTCCTCTGCTCGCTCAGTGTGCGTGGGTGTCTCTACACATTATTATTTTTGGAATATTAATTATGTAAATAACTTTCATATAATTTCATGTAGTGCAACACCCAGACCTGCAGTAATGACTTTATTGCCTAAGGGATGGGATTCATCTTCAGACCTGACTATAACTGAGTGCTGAAAAAGCACTTTTATAATTCACCAATATTGCTTTTGCCTGACAACAAATCACCTTGGACAAATAAATAAGCAGGCAGCATAGAACATCACAACAACAACAACAACATCAAGCCTGTTGACTTTTCGACTGCTGTTGCACATAGCTGTCCTGAAACTGCCAAAGGTTTTGCACTACTGGAGGGCCAACTCCATGTTCAATGCCCCGTATCCACAAACTGTTCTGAGTGGAGACTGGTTCAGAGTCATCTCGTGCAACATAATATGAGTCAACCAGAGGATGAATGATGATCATGAGAGAGGCACACATGTATGACCATAGACTCAGGTCTTTGTATGATGAGATCAGTGGGCTAGCTTGGGCTTTGGAAGAGGAAGCCGCGGAAGTGATCCTGAAAGCGGTCGTTCCTTGAATGGCTACTTGATGCTGGACCCAAGAGAGAGTCGTTCCCGTTCAACCTCATGTTATATATATATATATATACACAGACATATATATATACGGTATATATATATATATATATTTATAAAACGGCTCTCTCAAATCAAGCAATCTGATTGGTTCACAGCCATTGTATAATTCCAGTAACCGAGTTCAATAACCCATGGCCATGGGTTATTGGTTGCCATGGCAACTCTCTTACTAAGAGAGTAATAATAAGGCTTACCTCAAATGACAACGTAGGAAAAAAAATGGCGGAGACAGCTGTCAGATCCTTGTGAATCGATCTTCGCTTATAACTTTACTAATACTTCGCAGAAAATGATGTTTTGTACAAGAATAGATGCGGGCTAATGTCTTCTTTGCAAAAGAAAGGCTGTTAACCCCGCATTTAACCCCGCATTTAACCCCGTAACGTTAGTTGGTGTCGGGCTTTGCAGAAAGCATTCAGCTTCTCAGCAAGCGCTGAGAATGCAACGCTGCGCTCGAGCTGCCTGTCGGGGTTTCCAGAAAGCGCCAGGATTGGCCAATGTCAACTTCAGTCTCCAGAACGATCCAATCAAATCACCCGCATGTTCTTGCGGTCCCGCCTTACAGTAGTGTTTCAACTGACTCTATCAGAATGACATGCCAGTCGGAGTCGGACTTATAGTATTATTATTATTATTATATTATCATACTTGGAAACCGTTTTATAAAAGCAATATAGCACTCGAGCTGCGTGTGTTGTGGAATATATCCCCCTGATCAGCTGTTATCCCACGAGGCCGCAGGCCGAATGGGATAACAGCTGATCAGGGGGATATATTTGGCACAACACACTGGCTCTCATGCTATATTGCTTAAATATATATATAAAAGGCTGTACCATCAATTATCAACAGGTGAGTAACATTACAGATCATGTGACAGCATGATTTGCAGACCATGTGACAGCAAGAGAATGCAGTTTATACATGTTTGAATGGACAAGTACATTGAGTTAAATATAGCAATATCAAGTGTCACAATTACATAGATTAGAAAATAGAAATTAAAAAAAAAAAGATGTGGAAGAATTTCAAAAGGATATGGTCAGACACATTTATTTACCTAGAACAGGCTCCAGAATGGTCACAATGAAACCACAGAACAGCTTATGCATCTAGTGCAATACCTCAACTCTTTTTATATATCTAGGGGGGGCTTCCCTCCTAAGTAATTGGTTGATGATATTTCCCTTTCTTGGATTGGGTATATATATATATATATATACAGGGATAGCGGAACGCATCTGAACTTGGGGGGGCCGGGGGGCGTGTCCCCCCGTCGGGGGGGCGTGCCCCCCCCCCCCCCCCCCCACACACACACACACGTCTGTGAACCACCATCATTGATTATTATTATTATCATCATATAAAGATTTTGGTCGTTTGAAGCCAGATTCATATAGGAATATCTCATTTTAAATTAACATTAGGATTAGACGGTTGTGATGTCAGTATTCAGTCTTAACAATCATATATTTGCTCCTTTTCTCACTCACTCCTATGTCACCACCTGCTCTCACTGCAGGGTTTGAGATTCAACTTTTTTTTTATCACCAGCCAATATGGCTGCTAGATTTTAAAGTTAGGAGCCAATTAATTTCAACTAGCCAAAATGTTTTTCTTGAAATAAACCAGAATATGAGGGCGACTGGGTTTTACAGCAGGGCTATTCAACTAAATTGTTCAGGGGGCCACATTGTCAGAAACCTAAGGGACCGGGGGCCGGACCGTTCCCCGAGCCAGTACACTTGACACAATGCGCCACCATATTTTTACAGCCGCGCTGGAACTATTATTAAGTAGGGGGTGCTGTAAGGAATGGAATCTCGGCAGCGCCGAAGAAAATTTTATGTTTTTTGGACTTTTATCCATATTTAGAAGAATATTTAATTTTAAATTAACATTAGGATTATACTGTTGTGATGTCATTATTCAGTATCTTCTCCTTTTCTATTATTAGTATTAGTATTAATATTAAATACTGAGTATCTCATGAAAAACTATTAATATTGCATCTTTTGTGTTTAGCTCCGTCTCACAGCAGGCCCGGCTCCAGAACCTAATTACAGAGGGGGCCTGCCCCTAGCTTGGGGGGGCCAAGGGGGGTCCGGGGGGATTCTCCCCCGGAAGAAGATTTTGTACATTTTAAAGTAAAATTCGTCAAACTGGTGCATTTGAGAGCAAAAGGAAGAGGCTAAATCTATGAGGAACTACAGACATCTCTAATGTGTTGTGACTTTACAAATAGGCCTAAACAATTAATATTAAATGTATTTACACATTGTGCACAAATTGCATTCATTGTGACAAATTTACAATAGTTAATTAATATCCAGCCAGAATCATTGCAAATGGAGGTTCAAAGTAACAGTTAGCAATAGCATTCAGTTAATCAATGCCTAATGACAGCCAGATTCCGTTTTAAACTTTAAAACAGAAAAACGGAAAAACGTTTTTAGCACACACACAAAAAAAAAAAAAAAAAATGAATGGGGGGGCCAGTTTAGGGAATGGGGGGGCCCGGCCCGGTCAGGCCCCCCTCCAACGCCGGGCCTGTCTCACAGCATTGTAACATTGTAGTGCAGCAAGAAAGGAAAACTACTGTAAACATTTGAACCACATTTCTTGTTTAGAACCTATAGCTAGCAACATCGCCATCTCCTGAAAAACATTAATATTGCACCTTTCTTGTGGCTACATCACAGCATCTACTGAAAAACATTTATAGTGGATCTGACTTGTTTAGTTCACTTTAGATTCACATCACATCTGAAAAACAACCAGTCGAGTGTAATAAGTAAATGAGGTTTAATTGTAAAAAAAAAAAAAAAAAAAAAAAAAAATCTAAAAAAAAAAAAAAAAAAAAAAAATTTTTTTTTTTTTGGGGGAACTGAAAAGTACCCGGGCCGCGGCCCGGGTGGCCCGGGCGGTTCCGCGATCCCTGATATATATATATATATATATATATATATATATATATATATAGAGAGAGAGAGAGAGAGAGAGAGAGAGAGAGAGAGAGAGAGAGAGAGAGAGAGAGAGAGAGAGAGAGAGAGAGAGAGAGAGAGAGAGAGATGTGAAACAACCTCCATCCATCTGGCAGCGTCAGGTTAGGGTAGATGTTACTGTCCCTTTAAATGAGGTCGTATACTGATCTGGTCTGCAGAGACCACTACGGAGTGGTCATCTTTCTATTGTCACATCTTTGATACAGCGCGTGCCTTCGTCTGTGGTCCAGGTTCAGTTCTGTCGGAGTTTTTTTTTTAAGTTGAACTTAATTATCAAGCTAACTAACAACCTAACTGTTTAACCAAAGTTAGGTTTGTTGGTTAGCTTGATAATTCTAAAAGGTTGGTGCGTTTTAGTTTAACACTGAAGAACAAGAGTTGATAGAGGAGCTACGACTTTGCCTCGAGATGAACTGTGGAGTGTGGACATTTATCCCGGTGAGTTTCTGGTTCTGTCAATATCTGTTAACTAGTTACCTTCTTAGCATGCTAACCGCATTAACAAAGAAGGCACACAGGGGGAAAACACATGTAGCCTATTGGAGATATGCCCTGTACTTATAAAAAACCAGTCGGGATAATCTTGAAGGGGATAAAATCAATTGATGAACATGTGAGTGAGTCATGTGTGACAGTGCCGCCATTAGCTAATTGGGTAACGTTAGCTTGCAGGCTAGGTGCGTCACGTGCAGCATCATTTCTCAAGTAGCACTACAGGCATTCCAGGCAAAGTGGAGCCCTGCTAGCAGCTGTGTTTCTGCTTGGGAACAGTTTGATACCTGTCAGTTAGCAAACACTGCAACAGGAACTACACTAAAGGCAATTTAGAATGTTTATTAACGTGATGTTGTTGTCAAGTTGAAACGGTATTCATAGTATTTCAGGGCTGCCAAGTTTCAGCCAAAGTTAGGAGTGGGAAGGGATGCGATTTTTTTTTTGCCGTTTTTTAGGGTAGATTTAGAGGGATATCTCAATTTAAATTAACATTAGGATTACTGTTGTGATGTACAGTAATAGACCCTTCTCACGGGGGCCATTTTGTGTCGAGAAGCCAGGGTAAACACAGGTGCAAGCAAAACACTAATGAGGGTTTCCAAATTCCAATCATGGAAGTTGGAAACCCTCATTAGTGTTTTGCTTGCACCTGTGTTTACCCTGGCTTCTCGACACAAAATGGCCCCCGTGAGAAGGGTCTATTATTCAGTCTTCACCCCCATGCCAGCTGCTCTCCCTGCACTGTCGGCCTCCTCGTGCTCTCTCTCTCTCTGTCTTTACTCTGAATAGTGAACATGCAAGAAATATGATCAATTGCTAAAATGAATAGAATACAGAGTTCAAGTCTACATTAGGTTTAGACTGTCGGATGTCATTATTCAGTCTTACTCTGTCATTATTCAGGCAGCTCCTCTCCACAAAATTATTTTTGCAACTTAAAAACCAGTTTCCTGCTATTTTATATATACGGTAGTGTTCATAATTGACCAGCACAAATAGAAATAAAAACAATTGTAACAAGAAAAGTCAGATCCACAGCCTCCTCCACTGTTTCCTCTGACCTGGCAAGTTTGGCAGGGGGTGGTTGACCCTTCACTGCCCAGGACGACAGCAGATCTCTCTGCTTCTTCTTCCCTGACATCTTTCAATTGGTTTCAAACAGACAAAAATGGAAGTGTGCAGTTAAGGAATGAATGACCCACAGTCTCAAAGGATAGCTACATGTTACTGTAAATCCCCTTAGCTCATAGTAAGTATCAATTAGCTCACACACGCAAATACGTGACGATTTTAACTAACACTGCTATAATGTCACCTTTTTTTGTTTTTGTTAAACCCACCACAGCAACCTGCCACGTTGTTCACCAGCAGCCTGTGTAACGTTACTCCTGCTCCGACTGAGTGACTATAACGCATTTTATTCTATAAAAATAACGTATTTTGGATGATCAAGGTGAGGTGGTTACCTACCGTTTGACCTCCCGCTTCCGTTGCAAGAGTGTCACGGCATTATTCAGCTGACACAGAAAACGGAGTTCTCTTCTCCGCCCTACTCTGCCTCTGATTGGTTGGTACTCTTGGTTGCCTTTCGTTGGGTTGGTTAGATTTAGACAGGGGACTGATGATTGGGTAAGGTTAGGGTAAGAATAGTGAGAGGGAAAAACCTTTATGAGCGTGTGAAATAGCAAGTGTGGCACGTGTGAAGAGGTTAAATTGCGTGACTCTCACTCTCAAAGGGTGACACTTGGCAGCTCTGGTATTTATTCCCATGATGTCACAAGCCTTTTTCCTACCAATATGGCGCTACAATACACACACTGTAAGTGGCTGTAAGTGTCACTTGATTGTAATCACCTGTTAATTGATCACAATCACCTGTTATTTTCCTACCAAAATGGCCGTGTGGTGATGTAACAGAATACTATCAATAGGCCTATTTAATTTTTGAAGTGTTTGTTGAATTCATGTACACTTGAGGTAGGCTATCTATACTGTGAAACTGAGTTGCATTATTTACAGTTGTGAAAAAGAAGACAACGTAGAGCAGGAACTTTATTAGAATGTTAGATTCTCAATGGACATTTATGATGGACTTGTGATGAGTAACTGTCCTACCTGCACATGTCTGTAGGCTGGCTTTTTGTAGCGCTCTTCAGTCGGAACGTGACTTCTCATCATCCACCGTCATTCATCCATACCTGCATCCAAGTCGCCATCTCACCATCCAGGAAACATCTCCATCTCTCCATCTCAACCAACATCACAGTCATTGTAGAAGAGGGAGGTAGGACGTTTGAGTGCACTCAATTTGTTTTCCCCTTTTCCCCGCACAACATGTACATAGAGCTTTTTGACGCTGTGTGTTTTTGGTGACTTTGAACGGCTGTACCGTTTCCTCCAATTCATTGGCGATACTAACTAACTAGACGACTGTAGCTCACTGTACACTGCAGTGCACGGAGAATGACGATAAAGGCATTGTGTTACTATCTTGGTTATGTATGGGCGACATGGCAAATGGGTGAAGCTCCCCAAAAGTTAAAATAACGATCAGCAACAAAGACGTTAAATGTGAGTCACGGTTGAAAAGTAAACTCTGGAAACTCTGGGCATCAAACACGGCTCTCTGGTGTGAAAGGCAAGTGTTTATGACCTCCATCCATGCCCTTACTGGCCACTAGGGGTGGGAGTCTCAAGTTTGATCACGATACGATATATCGATTCAATATCACGATGCGATATTTGCCGATATCACAAAATCTGCCACGATACGATTCGATTGAGGGGACTGTGATCGATATTAGACGATGTACGTTGATTTATATGGGCGAGGGGAATATCCTCTCTCTAATATTCTCTCCCTCTTTTTGTCTTGCGTGCTTGCCATGGCGCTCGCATTGTTTCTATGCAGAAAGAGGTGTGCTTGGGCGGAAATGGTGACACACAGATGTGGCATGGAATTTCAAAATAAAATAACAGAAATTATGTTTATTTCTTATGGCATCATGGCGATTTATATGGATGTTTTTGCCGTTTATCGATGCTATTGGATCGTTGATCATTGAATTGCTGCGTCATTGCAGATCGATGTATCGTCCCACCCCTACTGGCCAACGCGCTATTTCAACAGCAGCCTCTATGAGGTCTATATACACGTATCTAGAAACGTGATATGCGGCGTATTTTTGCTTCACAAACGTGACATTCTATTTAGCTGTGCACAGCCGTACAATGCCAACATCTTATTCTGGCGACCAGACTGTGTGATCAAGGGATATTATTCATTCCGTCCCTGTTGTCTCCCCTCGGGCGGTGTAATCACACACACACACACACACACACACACACACACACACACACACACACACACACACACACTGTGATGTTTTCAAATAGCAATCATAGAGAGAGAGACAGACAGGAGGAGAGAGATGACATTTTCTGATCTCATTTATGAGTTTGTCCAATTACCGTCTGGAGACGTTTGTTTTTGTTTGAATCGTGATGTCATTTAACCCCGCCCTCTCTAGCCTGCTAAACTAGCCGCACACATCACACTGTGTTCACGTCTGTGTGTACGCGTGTGTGCAAAGTGGATTGATTTTATAACTGTGTGTGTGTGTACACATTCATATGTATCGATATCTTGGACCCCCACAAGGCAACTGGTATTTTCTGTGTCTGTAATTGGCTGTGTGTGTGTGTGTGTGTGTGTGTGTGTGTGTGTGTGTGTGTGTGTGTGTGTGTGTGTGTGTGTGTGTTCGCTGTGATAATAATGTGACTGGGGTGTTTTCAGGTATCCCATTACCTTGGTAAGCCTCAGTACTATTCCCATGATAACACTTTAGATGTTAGCTCTTCTTGGTGTGTGTTTGTGTGTGTGTGTGTGTGCAACTACTGTAAGTGTGTGTATTATTTCAATACCTAGCTGCAGTTCTCTTGCGGATGAGAAATGGCCTCTCACTTTTGAAAGCGAATTGATTTGAATAAATAGTGCGTACTATAGGAAATGGAGCTGTTTGCTCTACCTCTCCTCTCTATAAGTACAGTATAGCTCCCTCTTGCCTTCATCTCCACTCTCTACTGTCCCTGGTGGCATCTCTTCCCAAGTACAGCAGGTATATCTTTGTGTTGCATAGTTCCAGCTTTTCTGGGCCTGTGAGTCTCTGTCTCCAACAGGTCTTCATATCCAAACGACAGAATAGGTCTATTTCCACTGACTCCCAAAACAACATCATATACTGGTATGCACGAAACGCACAAGACAGCCCCAAAACTCGACACGACAGGCCCGGGGAAAGCCCTGCCCAGCAGGGGGAGACTCTGAGCATGGAGCACTGACCGCCGACTCGGACCGGCTGAGTGCTGGTTTAGGTCGGGGTTCAAAACCAGACAGGTGGTGAATAGGGATGGGTATCATTAAGGAATTAACAATACTACTACTCTTATCGATCCGGTACTTTAATGGTACTCTTATCGGTACTTTGTTATTTTTAAGAGAGAGAGAAAAAAAAACGAAACAAAATGTCGGTTCCTTTTAACACTTTCAGTGCCACGGCCCTTGGGCAAAAGGTTGCTTGCTGTGCCACATAGGCCGCAATGCATTTTAAAACAGTCATATAATTTTTTTAATAATTACTATGTAAACACTGAACACGCACAAATAACGATGAGACTCTCTTCTATCACCTGCAAAAAAAAGTTTATTGATCCCATTTTCCGTTCTTTAGTTATGAGCCGGAGAAGATAGCTTGATTGAACGAAAAACATACCTTTTTTTCTACGAGCTGAGATAATGAGCCTTTTGTGAAATTAAACATTTCAAGCACATCTCTGACTCTGAAGCTAATTTTCTGATGTCTGGGTCTGTCTGGGTGAAGTGTATGCTGCTCTGCTGCTCTCCGTGCTCCCCCCCCCCCCCCCCTCAACTGCACACGCCTCCTGGGTGTGTCTTATGTGTCTGGTGGCTCTCAGTCTCTGCTGAGTTTGCTGCGCACACACAGTGAATGGTGCGCAACATTCAGCTTTTTGGTTCCGCGTGTGTTTGTCACGGGCTGGCATGCTTCCAGTTCGGAATAATAATGCTGATTATGTGAATGTGCTGTTGCAGCGTACATGGAAGTGCTCAGTTGTGACAGCGGATGCTGCTGCTGGGGGCACAGCTGGCGTTGTGCTCGTTTATGGAGGCACGTCGATGCATACGGACGGATGCAATGCGATTTCCTCATTTTCACCAGTGACTATTTCTGTGTGTTTGGCTCCTTTTTCTCTGATCAGGAGAGTGCTGTCGCCACCTAATGGGTTTGTAAAATAGGTTATCGACCTCCAATAGCTACAATATTGTTAGAGGCGACGTAAGAAGCTTAGATCGACACCCCCCCGTCAAAAAAACAATTTGGAGTTATGACGCCATTTGGCGTCGCTGGCACTGTACGGTAAATTTCTAATGACGCCATATGGCGTCGCTGGCACTGAACGTGTTAAGCAAAGAAAGAAAAAAAAAGTTGCAAAATCTTAATGGGTGCGTTTTTTACAATTAATTTAAATATCCAGCATTATATGAGAATTTAAATCTCCTACCACTGCCAACACCAACATTCAGCTAGGGAAAGCATCATACAAATAAAGCAAGACAGTATCCATCTGCTGCACTTGCCCCCAAATCACTAAATATCCCCCCTGCTCTGGAAGTAACATTTCTTTAGGGACAACTGAGAGATGATGCTCTGATGATTTATTTCAGACTGGCTTTTCGATGATTAACACACCTAAACAGCTGGATAATGTTTACTACTCTCGTCTTTTCATCCATGTTCACATAGTCCTCCTACCTGATGACGAGGTGGGTCCGTGTATCATGGGTAACCACAACCGGGTCATTATTGACAGATGATGAAGTCGTGTGAACTAGCTTGTCGAAAACTGTGCATTTCTCCGTTTGTGAACTTTGTCTTTGGCTAAGTGTTTAGACAAATTGCTCGTGTCCACATTTAGCCTACTACTAGCAAACGATTTATTGCACTACTTGTGACAACGTGAATTGTCAGCATCAACTTGAGTGAAGTACAACCAGACTTGATCGCTTCGTTCTTTCTTAACGTGTTGCGGTGTTGCTCAGCTGCCTTCCCTTCAGCATGTGTGTGTGTGCCGCTGGTGTGTGCGTGTGTGTGTGTGTGTGTGTGCTGTCAGCCCAGCTTTCTGATATCGAGAAAAATCATTATGATTATCATAATGTTGTTTTCAACCATATCGCCCAGCCCTACATCACATAAATATCTATTCAACGTTATACTGCGTGTGTTATGTGTGCGATGGTGTTTGTGTTTGTGCAGTGTACAGTATGTATTGTGTTGTGTGTTATGTGTGCGATGGTGTTTGTGTTCATGCAGTGTATGTATTGTGTTGTGTGTGTGCGATGGTGCTTGTGTTTGTGCAGTGTATGTACTGTATTGTGTTGTGTGTGTGTTATGTGTGCAATGGTGTTTGTGTTTGTGCAGTGTATGTATTGTGTTGTGTGTGTGTGCGATGGTGCTTGTGTTTGTGCAGTGTATGTACTGTATTGTGTTGTGTGTGTGTTATGTGTGCAATGGTGTTTGTGTTTGTGCAGTGTATGTATTGTGTTGTGTGTGTGTTATGTGTGCAATGGTGTTTGTGTTTGTGCAGTGTATGTACTGTATTGTGTTGTGTGTGTGTTATGTGTGTAATGGTGTTTGTGTTTGTGCAGTGTATGTACTGTATTGTGTTGTGTGTGCGATGGTGTTTGTGTTTGTGCAGTGTATGTACTGTATTGTGTTGTGTGTGTGTTATGTGTGTAATGGTGTTTGTGTTTGTGCAGTGTATGTATTGTGTTATGTGTGTGTGTTATGTGTGCAATGGTGTTTGTGTTTGTGCAGTGTATGTATTGTGTTATGTGTGTGTGTTATGTGTGCGATGGTGTTTGTGTTTGTGCAGTGTATGTACTGTATTGTGTTGTGTGTGTGTTATGTGTGCAATGGTGTTTGTGTTTGTGCAGTGTATGTATTGTCATTCTGTGGTGTCCGTACAAGGATAAACAAACAAGCGCCTTGCTAACATCACACTAATCCCCTTGTTTGTTTGTCTAGTTGTGTGTGTTCTTGTGTATTTGTATGTCTCTCGGACACGTGGGCCAGCCTGCCTGTCAGTCTCATGCATTTTATTTTATTTTATATTTTTTACGCTTCTTGTCGATTAACCTGAGCGTCTCGCCAGTAAATTGAATTTCTGATCTGCTTGACTTGACTCTTGTCAGCCACCATAAGCCGGCAAAAATACCAGACAATAAATATAACATAAGCTTGGTGGCCGGGAAACTGAAGAGGCACAGAGAGAATAACGCAGATATCGCAGCTTTGGAGCAGATCATTTTTCTCATCTCTGTTTAAGCCTGACTAATATAACTAATATACACATAACACATGAGCTTTCTAATATAACTAATATACACATAACACATGAGCTTTCTAATATAACTAATATACACATAACACATGAGCTTTCTAATATAACTAATATACACATAACACATGAGCTTTCTAATATAACTAATATACACATAACACATGAGCTTTCTAATATAACTAATATACACATAACACATGAGCTTTCTAATATAACTAATATACACATAACACATGCATGAGCTTTCTAATATAACTAATATACACATAACACATGAGCTTTCTAATATAACTAATATACACATAACACATGCATGAGCTTTCTAATATAACTAATATACACATAACACATGAGCTTTCTAATATAACTAATATACACATAACACATGAGCTTTCTAATATAACTAATATACACATAACACATGAGCTTTCTAATATAACTAATATACACTTAACTCATTGAGTGCCAATGACGACTATCGTCGTCAATTCAAATAGTAACGTAGAGTGCCAATGACGACTAAAGTCGTCAATTGCGTTTTTTGACGGTGGGACGTGGATCAAAGCCTGATCCATCTCCTGTAAAAATATGGTGGATGTCGAATGTGTATAAGCTATTTTACGGACCCATTAGGTGGCGACAGTGCTCTCCAGATTAGAGAAAGGTGAGGAAAAAACAGAGAAGAAGTCATGGGGAAACGGAAACCGCATCGGTATGCATCGATATGCATGAAGCATAACGTTAGCTGTGCCTGTGAACAGCAGCCAATCTGCTGCCACAATTGAGCCCCTCCATCTCCGCTGCGATAGCCCCTCCACATGATTATTTGCAGACACCAGCGTCTTTCTGAAAAGTTACATTATTCTCAGCTGGAATAAGCTCTCAGCTCGGCGGAACGCTGTGAAAAAGCTGGGCGTAGCGCACTTTTCAGTGCAGAGCAAACGCAGCAGAGAGCCACCAGAGACACTCCCACGGAGGACTGTGCAGTTGAGGGGGGTGGGGCACGCAGGGCAGCATACAACACCGACCCAGACAGCAGGCTCGATGGACAGATTTACAAACACAAGCTAGAATATCTGATGCCCACCAGCAGTAAATCAAGACCAGCAAGAAGGTGTAGGGTCTGCGCACGCAGGGGCCAGCGCTGCGCTGGTTGCAGCTAAAAAATATTATTTTGCCAAACAAAATTCCTTTGTTTTCGCTGTTTTATTGAAGGAAATTATTTTTGAGGTGTCACTACATCAGAAAATATTAGCTTCAGAGTCAGTGATGTGCTTGAAATGCTTCATTTCACAAAAGGCTGATTATCTCAGCTTCTAGTTTGAAACGTCTGTTTTTGGTGAAAACAACCTATCTTCTCCGGCTGATAACTAAAGAACGGAAAATGATATCAATAAACTTTTTTTTGCTGATGATACAATAGAGTCTCATCGTTCTTTGGGCGTGTTCGGTGTTTACATAGTAATATCACACAATATTCTGTGGGCCTCGAGAAATCACTGAAAACGCTCTGAAAGGGCTGGCACTGGGAGCATCCGTTTTCCGAAAGTGGCTGGCACTCAATGAGTTAACATGTGTGAAAAACCTTTTCATTTCCCCATCTCTGTGTCACATGGCCGCCGCATCGGCAGTGGCTACAAATTGAAAAAAGCTCACTTTACGTTTCCTCATTTTCCAAATGTTGAAATTGCCTGATTAAATTGTCTCCAGTCAATTTGTAGGCTGCAGACTCCCTGCGGATCTTAATTCTCAGTACACACTGCTTCATCATGAGCGACAGCTACTTATGAACTAAAAGCATCTTTCTGCTGAAGCTGTCACTCACAGTTTATGGAGGCGGGATCTTTCAGCTGAAGCTGTCACTCACAGTTTATGGAGGCGGGAGAGAAAAGCAGATCAGAGCTCTTTGTTTCATCACCTACTGTCAACTCATGCTGCGGAGCCGCAGATACAAACAGATATGGGACAGATGCAGTGGAGGACATATAGAGACATGGGACATACAATTGGACGGGCAAACTCTGTCTTTATTAGTCACAGACACTCATTAATTGATGGCGCTGTGAAATGTATCTTCTGAGTTTGATCCATCCGGGCTCGTCGTCCTCCATGGTTCAGGCCAGGCACAGTGGGCAGCTGCAGTGAAGCGCCCGGGGACCAAATTCTTCCAACCGCCGCTGGTCAGACGACGATCTTCTTGCGTGTTTTTACATAACGCAGGACCTTCTTGCTGCGAGGCGAGGCGAGAGCCCTACAACTATGATTGTATGATCACCATATGATTCCCGAGCGCGGGCGGCACTGCTGCCGCTCCCCGCTCCCCCAGGGGATGGGTCAAATGCGGAGAACAAATTTCGCACACTCAGGTGTGTGACAATCAGTGGGACTTTGACTTTTGACTTTGACTTTGACTGTGCCACCATGCCCCACATCTAACTGGAACGTTGCCCTCTGCATGACCTCCTTCTTTATTCCTGCTTCCAAAAGTGTAGGTGTACCCTGGGTGTGTGTTTCACTCACACCCACGCCCACTTCCCCCCCATGCAATGCAATCCAAAACAGCCCAATTGGGCGGAAAACAGCTCAATCTGGCAACACAGCGCAGCGCATCAGAAGATGATGGAAGAGCTCTTGGGATAGCGGTAAGGACCTGGAAGCTAGTTAACTTTTGCTAGCTAAAGAAAATAGCACCGTCAACATATCCTGTCTTTTTATAACATGACCGGGAGGTAACGTGCCGCTCCAGTAGCCTATTGAACAGAAAGCAGAGCGAGGCTGCAGCGCAATAATAACATACTGCTACACCAAAATGTCAGACTCAGGACTACAGCTCTGTGTGTCTGTAATGTATGTCTGTGTTACTCGGTTTTGGAGCCAGCCTCAAGTGGCCATTTGAGGAACTGCAGTTTTCGTACTTCCGCGTCTGCTTCATTTTTCAGAACCGGAGTTCGGTGCTTCGTACACATTCGACGCTATAGCCTACATTTGACCGAACAGTGTGTTTTGAGCTGTGTGATATTTAACATCGGAGCAGATCTTCAACAAGTTCTGTAATATGTGGTTATCACAGACCACCAACAGCCAATGAGAGCTGAGCTTACAGTGAAGTGAAGCCAGCACAGTCTCGTAAGATTTGGGGAAATTAGCACAAACCCTGAAAAAAACAGACATGTAATGTTCCTTCACTACAAAGGGATTATGTGTAGGGTTGGGTACCGTTCACATTTGAATCGATACTGGTACGGTACCGGTACCTGGAATTCGGTACGGTACCAAAAACGGTACCTTTTTCGATACTTTTTTGAGTAAAAAAAAAAAAAAAAAAAAAAAAATTTGCAACAACAAAAATGTACAGTTGTAAAACAAATAAGTCCAAACTTCTCAATTTCAACATTGTTCTTTATTTAGATTTTTTTTTGTTTAGCAGCAGCACCCAACAAAATAAAACCCCTCCCTCCCTCCCTCTTCCCTCCCAAACCAAGAGTTTACTTGTCGCAGCAAGGTAGTGACCGTGAGGTAATGGTCTTGTGCCACACTGCTCCATCCATCAGCGGTCACTGCAATATGGTCAACTGCCCTGAGTTCCTCCTTCACATTCTTCTTCTCAACACGATACCAAGCTGGGATAAGTGTGTTTGTGAGAAGGTCTCTGGAGGGAGGGGAGTATTTTAGGTTCAGGGTCCCTGTCATCTCCCTATATATAGACAATAAAAATAACTATTGTTAGTAACTTAGCTTACTCTATGAATATCACACACACACACACTAGGGATGCACCGATATGAAAATTTTGGCCGATGCCGATAACCGATATTAACATTGCTGTTATGGCCGATAACCGATATTTACCGATGTCGATATGATCTGTATAAAACCACATTTTTATGATCATCACATTTTGTACATACTGAAAAACACATGTTAACACTGAATTTGAAAAAGTTATGCATTTCTTTATTTGCAAAGCCTTTGGAAAAGCCCATAAATCATAGATTTACTGCATTATTTCATATCAATGTGAAGAATTTGGCTGATAATGATAACCGATATTAACATTGCAACATCTGACCGATACCGATATGACCGATATGTTAAAAAATCGGCCGATACTGGCCGATACCGATATGATTGCCGATATATCGTGCATCCCTAACACACACACATTATCACCCATTTATACATAAATAAATAATTTACCTGAACCATGGAGACTCCACCGTTGCGAAGGGCAACATGCCTTTTACAATGAAGGCAGTCACTGCCCTGTGGCACTCATTTACTTTCTGCCGGGGTAAAGCTGCTTTCTTCGCCAGGGTGAAGGGTGTCTCCTGTGCGACTCTCACACGGTGGCCTAGCAAAGAAAGCAAGAGTGTAACGTTGAATAACACGTCTCACGGTGACACGAACTGAGGATAATAATAACGTTAGCAACGCTAGTTACGCTACTAAACATGCTAAGCTATAAGCTACAACTATCCAGCTAACGTTAGCTAATTAAATGACGTTACCTGATGTATGTGTCAATCAATAGCATGATTTGGACACAGCTTTTTCAGTGTTTGTCAAAAGCTATTAGGTCATGGTTGAGTTTAGCCAAGTAAAACCAATTCAGTTAAAGAGTAACTCAATGAACCCCAGTCTGCAGTGAAGCCTGACACCGAATTGTGAAAAATAGGTTACTGAACTGGCCGTCTGCTTTTGGCTGGTCTTTGTGCCAACAGGTGTTGACATCACCTGGCACAAAGTCCACCCACCACAGGTTTAGTTCCTCTTTAATTTTAGTTTCAGGTTTAGGCAAACTAATAGCTTTGGTTAAGTCTAGGTTTTATGCTTAGGTTAGGGTCGGGCAAATTTGGTTAGTCATGGTGAAATAAGAAAAACGTTCACTAAAATAAAAGTTTCACTCACAGTAGAAAACTTTTCTCTTGACCTCTCTTCATTAAGCTCATGCTAATTTTCTGTTTACATTCTCTCTCTTCCTCATTTTTAGGGGGAATCTCATTAAAAATCTACATCCGTAATTGAGGCAATAAATATTACATTGTGCATAATCAGCTCCTGGGGAGAGAAAATAATCATGTGGTCTCTTTCACTTTCTGTCCCTTTCTGTCTGTTTTTCACCTTGAAATGAATTAAAAGTAAAATTTAGCATACAAAAGTAACAAAAGCGCTAAAACCGTTTTCAACACATAACCCATAACAGAGTCTAATGCTTAATGTCAAAAGATAGGCTAATGATGTTGGCGGAAGGGGAAAGAATTCAGTTGTTTCGGATAATAATTAGTGCTAAAACCAAAAATATTTTCTATTGAATTATTGGACGAACATTTATCATTTCACAGAATCAGAAAAACGGATTAGAAACATATGGATCTGAAGGGTATGTTCACATTTTAGTTTGGTCCGGTGGCACGGTGTCTCAGTTTAGCTCTGCTGCCTCACAGCAAGAAGGTCCCAAGTTCGACCCTTTCTGTGTGGAGTTTGCATGTTCTCCCCGTGTTCGTGTGGGTTTCCTCTGGAGGCTCCGGTTTCCTCCCACCATCAAAGAGTGTGTTCGTCTTAATACTCCTCTCAGTGTGTGTGAGGCACTGGCAATTCTAACTGTTCCAAAGGACAGCAGTTGAAAATTAGCCATCTGGCTAACACTGGCACATTTACAGTAATGTTTTATTAATGTGCATTGTCCCTCAAATACCGTAGTTAAATTAAATTTAATTAATATATCAGTGTGTTCTGCAGACAGGCGGCAGCATAGGGTACTTTGAAACAGGTAACATCAGCTAATTAACTTTTCTGAATGGAAGCAGCCTCGCCTACTGTATCTGTTGAGTTACCCACCTTGAGCATGGCTTGAATTCAAAATGGCCACTGTGGGAAGAAGGTCAATTGGACTGTGTGATAGTAAACAGTAAACACGGGAGCCTTTAATACAGGCTCTTAAGAATTAGTAGTCAGGTGGTGGGGTGAGGGTCGGCATAGTGCTTGATTATGCTGAACACACACTTACTGTACTTGAGCGGACGACACGCACGCACGCACACACACACACACACACACACACACACACACACACGAAAGAACATGAAAGTATGGAAGAACAAGGGCACACACAACTTTTCTGTGCTCTCATTTCAATGCCTCTCCTTCCCTCACCCCATCTTACCTTCTCTCTCTCTCTCTCCCTCTTTCTGTCTCTCTTTCTCTCTCTCTCTCTGGTGCTGCAGTTTCTTTGTTCTGTTTATTGGTGCAGTCCGTTTACCAGGCATGTTTCTGCAGTCACTAAAGAAATCTCAGAGAGAAGTGGGGGGGGGGTAATGGTGGTTTGCGGGATAGAGAGGGTTAGACAGATCTTGCAGAGCTTTTTCAGAGGGGATAAACGACTAGCTGGAATGCCCATTGTTCCAATGGCCCATTTTTCCGGAACCCCAATAGTGTAAAAAACATTGTCCCATATCGGTCTATTGGCTGGAAAGCCCATCTCGTTATCCCACTTACAATATCACAATTTGTCAACAGTGCAGAAAACAACTATGCAACACAATCAATGATGGCTAAGATATTTTGATAGACTAGCACCATGTAGGAAGTAGTTTGAGAAGGAATAGGTAACATGTAGCATTAGTAGGTTTGAGAAGGATTTATTTATTTATTTTTATTAAAAGATGTTCATTCAAGAAGGGCCCAGGTGGAGCCTGAAAACGTGAGTTTTTAGTCTCCGCTGAAAGATTGGCAGCGATTCGGCCGTTCTGACCGAAGGGGGGAGCTCATTCCACCATTGTGGCAACAGGGACGAGAAGAGTCGCGATCGGGACGAGCGACTTTTGAGCCCACGTAGCGGAGGAGCGGCGAGGCGATCTGGACAGGTGGAGGAGCGGAGGGAGCGATGCGAAGTTTGGAACTTGACCATAGATTGCAGATACGAAGGGGCTGAAAGAAGAAAGCTTCTCCTCGCTACCTCTTTAAGGACATAGCTTCTCCTCTCTCGTTTCTGTCCTCTCTTTCCCTTCTAGCCGCTCTATTTCTGACTTTAAAGAGTGTACACACACACGCACACACACACACACGCACACACTCATACAGGAATGCTGTTGGCACATGACTCCACAGTGGCTCTGCAGCGAACAAACACAATCACATTAGAACAGAGCTGGCTTGCTCCCCCCCCCCCCCCTGCATCCCGAGTAGCGCTCCCCTAGCGTAGCAACACAATTCCATTAGAACGGAGCGCTCTCTGCCTTAGCGTTAGCGTAGCCTAGCCTGGCGCCGCAGCATGTCGGGGGGCAGTGAGCTGTGCTAAAAGACGGGGAACGGAGGACGAACGCGGGCAGCGGAGAGTGACATGAATTAAATATCCCCCCCCGCCACACTCCTCCGTCGAGCCTCTATGAAGCCCCGCAGAGCGTGAAGTCAACCTTAATTGTCCTGGAGGAGCGGGGGGCTGGACGGGGGCACAGGGCTGGACGGGGGCACAGGGCTGGACGGGGGCACAGGGCTGGACGGGGGCACAGGGCTGGACGGGGGCACAGGGCTGGAGGGCTGGATGGATGGATGGATGGATGGGGAGAAGAAAAAAGTACAGAGAATGTCCTTCTGTGTGCCAAGCGGTGAACAAGCTGTGAGCACTGTAGGGGGCTCTGAGGATAATGGCATTCTTCATGTTTTATTGGCACAGACTCTCTCTCTTCTGCGTCTCTGTCTCTCTGGGTAGCTAAGCTACTCGCCACTTTGCTCTTACAAATTCAACTTTTGAAAACGGGGTCATTATTACATCACTGCCATTAACGCGGGAGACGACTTCAAAGGTCTTGTCGACTTGAACTCCAGTGTCCTTACGTTCTGGCTGTCTGCTGAGGGCTGCTTGGAGGAGCCCTCCACAATCTGAAGTGACGTGCTCATGTTCTCAAGTCCTCTTCATGTTGGTTGGGTTGCTTTTTAACGTGGACGCCGTCGCAGATGTTTGAGACTTTTCACTTTGATAGTTTGCATGTCAAGATATAGTGCGCTTGAGGTATATTAAGTAGGCCTAGACTGTGTTATACATGAAAATAGGGTATAGGACATGCTTAAGTCAACGTGACACAGGTATAGAGACGCTGCGTAACGCGTCATCATTCAGAAACCACGCCCAAGACGGGGGAAAACACAAACCCGCCCCCCTCCGATCCTGGCGTTCTCCTGTGTCACGTGCATGGTTGCGTGTTGCACCAAAAGATCGTATATACGGAAGATGAACACTCCAACTTACTTCCTTGACAGCTAGATCCACATTTTTCCTTCCTTGTTTTGCTCAGGAGTACAAAAAAAACTTTAACTGGCGATTTTTTACATCTGTTGGCTAAGCAGCCCACCACACAACAGCTTTTAGCTTGTTTAATTCAAGGAAAATGACGCTGGTGTGTGGAAATGAACGGAGCTTTTCCCCCGTGATGGGCGTGGCCTATTTCATGCAGTCTCTCTATTGTGTATGACACTGTACAGTATAGAGTAGACATGATGGTTATGGATTTGTTCCTTTTCCATTTTTGTCTCCCATGCAGGTTTAAATGCCGCAGTCAACGGCTTTTTTGAGAGCGCGCTATTTTTAGCTTTCGGGTCATTTGCAACTCGTCTCGGCGCTCTCGGTTCCCTTCATCTGCAGAGTTCTTAATATGTAGTCCTTAAAGTGTCACGTCGCATCATGTAACGGACGCGGAGACGCACACTGGGAAAACGGGAGCAGTGAAAGAGTGACTCAACAGCCCGAGAAAGACAATGCGAGATGGAGAGAGAGAGAGAGAGAGAGGGAGAGAGAGCGAGTGCAAAAGGAGGATAAGAATTGCAGAGAAAGCCAAAAAAGGTGGACGCTACTGTACGGTATATGGGCCAGCTCGTTTAAAGAAGCCCACTTTAATTAAGCTGATAGTGTCTGCTTATTAGCGATAAGGTTCTCAGTGCGCGTCCTATTAACTTCCCCCCGTCGGCTGTGCTTACTGTAATTACTGTATGGAACCTTTGTTAATGCCACCACCGTGTACTCAAGGTGACTTCTTTCAAGCTTGGGAAAAGTATGTCAATGTGGAATGACGAGGTCAGCCAATGAAAACCTGTCTTGGTTTGATTTAAAGGTTAAAGGTCATGAGCCAGATTCACCCACAAAATCATCAGTTGGTGCATGACGGTGCTGGGCAGCGGGGAGGAATCAAAGAGATGGCCTGAATTGAAGTCCCCGGGTCAGTAAGCATCATTATGTGACGACACTGAATCCCTACCAGTAAGCAGTAACGGCCTACAAGCAAAAAGATCTCCTACAGGGATTGATACTATGGATGATGATTCAATATTATAGTTCATCGTCTTTCAGTGGAATCATATTGTGATGATGATATAGTGATTTTGGGATATCGTGACCCAATTCTACTGTCTAAATTGAGGATGACTCACTTTACTTACTTTACTTGACAAAATGAAGGAATATTTTTATGGAATAGTATTTGAATATTTCAATTTTGTTTGACATCACACCCAACAATTACCATTTCAGTTCAACTGGGTTTAATGAGAATTTGCATGTGAGAGCCATATCGTGATATACAGTACAGTCTAACGATACAGGAAAAAAAAATCTTTGTGGTTACCGTGATATCTATTTCAACCATATCGCCCAGGCCCAGCCCTACTTATCACATCATTAGTATTTGGTGGGTGAGTATATAGGGGGATTTCAGGAAAGGTGATGTAGCAAATTATGGCATGGAAGCAGAATAAAGTGCATAAGATTTGTTTTTTGAAAAAGTTGTATCAACTGATCGACAATCTGGGAACCCAGAGTGTGAATCAGTCTGACGACTAATATGACTCTGGGACAGACGGCCGATATGTCGCGGTTTCTGCTGAATAGTGGACGTCCGCGCCAAGACTTATTGTTAACAGCGGTTATTGTTTACAGTCTAATTGACGCAAGAATGGAGTTGGAGCTGATCGGTTGGAGGTCTAGACGACATTTCAGCTAATAATAATAATACAAAATGGCTGCATATTTGTCTGCATTATATTTCGGATTGTAAACAATGACGGAAGGGGCGGGACGTCTCGACATATCGGCCGTGTGTCCAAGACTCATATTAGTCGTCAGACTGATTCAGACTCTTGGTGCCCAGATTGACTGATCGCAATAACGTAAACATACGAAGGCAAACAAAAGACACAAGGCAGCATTTCTTCATGGCAAACTTGCACAAATACAAATAAAAACATCTTCTCGGTGACTTCAAGAAAAATAAGTTAAAGTAATACAAAAACTAAACATGAAAGAAATTATCGATTCTTGGGAGTTGTGAATCGATTTTTTTAGACAACGGCTGACTGAGCCACCATGAAGAAAGGGAAATGACAGGGAGTAGACACACACACACACACACACACACACACACACACACACAATTCCAGCACCTGTTCCTGTACCTTCTAGGGGTGTCACGATACACTCAGTTCACGATACGATACGTATCACGATACTGGGTTCACGATAACGATACGATACGATACGATTTTAACAATATTTTTTTAAACTTGAATAATGACAATATATGACTGGAAAAGTAGTATTTTATTTGAAATGCACAAATACAAAACATGCTGTTGTGGGAAATTGTTATTACAATAACAACTAGAAAAAACATGAGATTGGAGATAAGGCTTATCTTGAAATAGAATGAGTTACACCGTCACTTAGATTTACTTTGAACTAAAAGGTTTCTCAGCAGTATAAATTCTCATTATGCATCTTCAGTTTTTCTTCAAACTCAAACAACAAGACTTTTCTTAATCTATTTTTTATGCATCTTCAGTTTTTCCTGTCAAGTAAACAGTTTTGCCAGAAACTCAATTGAATGGTTTCTCTCCTGTATAACTTCTCATGTGTCTCTTCAGAGACTTGTTCAACTGAACTACTTTCCACACATTGAACTTCAACAAACAAAGACGTTTCTTAGTCTATTTTTTTTTTTTTTTTAATTTTGCGATATGAGATTTCATCTCAACAATACATATCGTGACGTTTTACTATCGCGAAATTTCGTGGGACGATATATTGTGACACCCCTATTACCTTCCCTAAACTAGTTCGCTGTTCCACTTCCCTACCGCCTCACCCTTCCTCTCCCTCTCTCCCTCCCTCTCTCCCTCCCTCCCTCTCTCCCTCCCTCCCTCTCTCCCTCCCTCCCTCCCTCCCTCTCTCCCTCCCTCTTGTCCAGCCTGTATTCTTTCTTTTGGGGCTGGGACAGGGCGCGTGCAGTGAGACACGGGAGCGGAGGTATAAATAGCGGACGGAGCGGAGGAGGAGAGAATGGGGCTGGAAGAAGGGAGGGAGGGAGGGAGAGTTTCAGGGTCAGCGTTGACAAATGGGTCTGCGGAGTTAGCCGGGCCTCCGGGGACCGCCGGCAGTTAGGTCAGCGCTCCCTGAGGGGGAACGAGGAAATAGGGTTTTTACCTGCCCAAACACCAGAGAGAGAGAGAGAGAGAGAGAGAGAGAGAGAGAGAGAGAGAGAGAGAGAGAGAGAGAGAGAGAGAGAGAGAGAGAGAGAGAGAGAGAGAGAGAGAGAGAGAGAGAGAGAGAGAGAGAGAGAGAGAGAGAGAGAGAGAGAGAGAGAGAGAGAGAGAGAGAGAGAGAGAGAGAGAGAATGGGGCTAGAGGGAGGTATTTAGCCCACTACTCGCTTAATGACACTGAGGCCATGTCCACACGGAGACGAGTTTAGGTGTATCCGCTAAAGTTTTTTCTCGTATGGATGGACGTTTCGTCCAGACGGAACAAGCGTTCTGGGAGAATATGTTCTGGGAGAATACGTTCTGGGAGTATACGTTCTGGGAGAATACGTTCTGGGAGTATACGTTCTGGGAGAATACGTTCTGGGAGTATACGTTCTGGGAGAATACGCTAATTTTTGAAACCGGATGCCAGAGTGAACTAATCTGAAGACGCCACCCTTGCAGTTCCGTGTTTACAACCCATACGCATCTTTCCTGAACCGATGAGGCCATAGCCCCGCCTCTCTCCGCCAGCAACAGCTACTGAGCCTCAGGGCTCCACAGCTGCCTCTCCCATCCACCCCTCCCCTCCCTTCATCGGATATTTCCCAGAAAGCTTAGTGGTGGCTACGTTTGTACAAGAACACAAACAAAATCAGGCTAAACGTGTTGCATAGAAATAATATTTATTTTGAATACAACATGCAATTCTGGAATATTTGAATATTGGAAAAAATTAAATGAAATGTAAACCCTGAGTGTAACACACATGCTCGGGATGGTGTATATACTGTATAGCCCTCGCAAATACGTGTTATAGTGAAGTGAGAGGTTTGACGATCACACGGTTGCACGTGATGTCCAGACTGTGACTTTAGCTTACTTGATGCCACTCATTCAATAAAAAACACACATTTATGCCATGACTTTATATAATGTATATTTATGTTGCATCATTTAGCCTGTGCTGTGATGTGCAGGAGCGGCCAATACGCTGGGATGTGTTTGCAACATATGTCTAAAGATCATGGAAGTGGATGATATCAGGAACGTCACCGATAGTTAACGTTCTATATTGTAGGCTACAGGGAGACCATCAGCCCAGCTGAACAGCTGTGCTTTTGCCTGTATAGGTTTAATCATTTTATTCATCGACATGGCAAACCTCGTCTAGAGTTGAGATACAGAGGCTACTAATAGTACCCCGCAAAGCCAAGGGTTTAACCTGCTCGCTACAGTGAGATACCCATTATAGACTCTGTGCGCCCCTAGTGGTTGAATGCCATTATTGACGAGATTGTCTTATTCTCTGTTTTTGGTGTACTTTGTGGCAGCGTTACAGTGCCACTTACCTGCCTGGCATATATACTACAGCGGTTTCAGTGGTTTCATGTGGATACACACATTTCTTGAAACGATTCCGTGTTTATGGAAAACTTTTCTTAAACGAAAAAAAAAAAGATGGGTTCCGTCTCTGTGTGGACATGGCCTAAATGATCTTCATCCTTACATCCAAATGGTTTTGTACCTAACCATGATAGAAGGCTCATTGTTACATGCATTCAGGAGCCATTTCTGTATGGAGAAGAATCTTTACACACTAATATTAATTTCCCCGAGGAGTCAAGGGTTAACTGCTATACTCAACACGAGAAGGTCAAATTACATGAGGTCAAAGAGAAAGCCAACGAGCCTTCAGGTTTAATTATAGATGCTATTTCCTTTGAAGATGTTAATGTTGATGCTTTAACAGAAATCGGCTTTATGAGAAATTATAGACCTACAAAATTCAGCCATCAACTGACCATGGCTTGGCCTCTATTGTTAACTAACTCTTGCACTGCGCCGGCTTACCCATCCGCACCCATTCACAACACAACAT
Source organism: Poromitra crassiceps (assembly GCF_964638095.1). Lineage (NCBI taxonomy): Eukaryota > Metazoa > Chordata > Actinopteri > Beryciformes > Melamphaidae > Poromitra > Poromitra crassiceps. The sequence goes on along the minus strand of NC_139644.1, from coordinate 39,433,320 downwards.
AAGTCCATCAGTGAGTTGACTCGGAAGCTACAGAACTGTCAAATATACACTCCAACATGCAGTCAGACCCTCAGCGCTACACTGTGAACCCCCTAGGCACCACTTGCTTCATGCTCCCTCTCATTGGAGCCACATAGCGTTTACAGAGCGCGTGTGCGTGATGTGACTCTTGACATTAGTCCAGCCTAGGAGAGGAGGAGGGAATAGACCATTTTTCACAGCAGTCATTTAGATTTGTCACAGCAGGGTAAACACAGGTGTAACTAATAACGTTCATGATTTAGACAGCATTGTGGCTCCTGCGTTACATGGCTGGCTTGCTGGGGAAGCTAAGCAGGTCTGCCTGTGTGGTCAGTGCTTGGATGGGAGACTGGTGCTAGAACCAGTAGGAGGTGCTAGAACCAGTAGGAGGTGCTAGAACCAGTAGGAGGTGCTCTTCCCTCGGGTCTCATGAATAATCTCCACATCCCCAATGCCGCAGGGCAGAGACAAGGACTCTGTCCGGGTGCTTCGGATGAGACGTTAAACCGAGGTTTGACTCTCTGTGGTCATTAGAGATTCCATCGGCACTCTTCGCAAGAGTGGGGGTGTAGCCCCGTTGCCCTGGGGGGTGTGGCCCCGGTGCCTGGGGGGTGTGGCCCCGGTGCCTGGGGGGTGTAACCCCGGTGCCTGGGGGGTGTGGCCCCGGTGCCTGGGGGGTGTGGCCCCGGTGCCTGGGGGGTGTGGCCCCGGTGCCTGGGGGGTGTGGCCCCGGTGCCCTGGCTAAATTCCCACACAGGCCTTCCTTCAATCATGGCCAACTTATCATCCCTCGTTACTTAATTGGCACATTCAGTCCTCAACTCTCCACCGTGATAGGCTGATGTGTGGTGAGCGTTCTGGCGCAAACTGGCTGCCGTGCATCACCCAGGTGGGTGCTACTACACGTTGGTGGTGGATGACTTGAGTCTCTAACACACACGCACGCATACACACTTTCCCATATGTGAAGCATTTGGAGTACCTTGAAATGCGCTATATACTGTAAATGCTATCAGTTTATTACAGTATGGTTCAATCCATCTTGCCCAAGGACACTTCGACATGCAGACTGGAGGAGCCGGGAATTGAACCACCGACCTCTTTTATCCAAATCGATTAGTGACGACCCGCTCTACCTCCTGAGCTACAGCCGCCCCAGAAGGCGGGAGGGCTTCTGTGAAAAAGTGCAATTGTATGAATTAGGGATGGGCATTTCTAGCAAAAACACTATTCGAAATTCGCTGGCCAAATTCGAATTTAATTCGAAATTCGAAAATAAAAATAAAAATGTAAAAAAAATTAAAAATGTAATTTTTTTTTTTTTTTTTTTTTTTTTTTTGGTGAGTGAAATGTTGCATTGTCTCCCCTGATTCTAAGTCTACGGCTTTATTAATTAATATAAAAAGCTTCTGCTGTGGATTTTTAGCTCAAACAAGCATTGCACCACTGAAGTAAAGAACATGTTACATGACATTGACATTTTCGAAAATAAAAAACAGTTTTGACAATCATGAGTGGTTCATTAAATATTTAGTAGGCTCAGGTCTGAGTGCCAAAGGGGTGCCAAAGTCACCCCCTCTCCCTCTTCATGGGATTTCATCCGCCATTCATTTTTCCATAAACCTTGCTTAAAATGCTTATAAAAATTGTTTTACTTGCTCAAACCAAGCGATTTGACTATACTTAGAATCAGGGGAGACAATGCAACATTTCACACAAAAAAAAAAATTTTTTTTTTTTTTTTTTTTTTTCGAATTTCGAATTTCAATAATAAAAGTCGACCTTGATAATAACAACGATTATTCGAAAATTCGAAATTCGATGCCCATCCCTAGTATGAATATCGCTATACACCCCCGCACACGCAAACACAGAAACACACACACACACACACACACACACACACACACACACACACACACACACACACACACACACACACACACACACACACACACACACACTGTTAAGCACAGTTAGCTATTGATGTAGGCTAAAAGCTCCCCTCTTTAACTGTGATGTCCCTGAAGTATACTTGCTGCAATTTATTACTGTCTGCACACACACACACACACACACACACACACACACACACACACACACACACACACGTGTGCTCGCACACACCCACACACACACACACACACACGTGTGTGCACACACACACTCACGTGTGCACGCACACACACACACACACACTGTGAATGATGGCTTTGCGGCGTTGTCAGTGCTGACCCAGGCCAGCTGAAGCTATTGGTTTTGTATTCCACTCGATGTGTGTGTGTGTGTGTGTGTGTGCGAGCACACGTGTGTGTGTGTTTAGCAGTATCCAATAGACCAATAGGGGGAAAAGCTCTGTATCACAGACAGTTCATTCATCTCGATGTGCTCGGCTGCTCTGTCGATACCACTCTCCAGCGGCTGAATGCAGTCAGTTAGTGAGTTGAAAAAGCCTTTGATTTGCCTCCAATAAATCAATGAGTTACACCTGTTATGCTTTAGCTGAACCATACATGTATGAGCACAAATGACACTGGCAACATTACTGTCACACTGCACAATTATGCACTACACTATACTATACACTACACTATTGACTATAAAAAGATCAAACATGTTCTAAGTAAATAGAATGTCTGTGTTTCACACTACCACTGTGACTGTAAAACATGCAAAACCACAACATAACTTTGTCGTTGGTTCCATCTCGGAGTCAGTTTTCTGGCGGTAGACAAAATAAAACATTTCCAACAAACTAGAAGTGCGGAGAGCGCAGACCCCCGTCCTTACTAGGGCTGCACGATATGAGGAAAAGCTGCGATGTGCGATAACACTGTTCAATATTGCGATGACGATATGACCTGCGATAAATAAAAAAATGCTATAAACAAAAATATTAATGGGTAGGGGTGCTCCGATCCGGCTAAGCCACGATCCGATCCGATTCCGATTCCTGGGGTCACGATCCGATTCCAGAATCGATTCTCGATTCCAACGATTCTCGATTCCAGAATCTAGAATCGATTCTCAATTATGTAGTTTTATATTGCAATAACACACAAAGGTAAATCTAAGACAAAAAATGACAAATGTATTAATGCTGAACTTCAAATTCAACTTCTGAAGTATTACAGTGAGGGCCTAAATTCATTTTGCAATACGAGTGTGTTAATTTAAGCATACGTATCAGTAAGTGGCACGGGATTCTCAAAGCCTGTGTTGAGGGTCATACGAACAAAAATGCACTCTTGAAGCTAAAAAAAATCCAAAACCAACAAGTTAATTATTTACATTTTTACTTCAATGTACCGGCACTGTAAAATCTTTTTTTTTTTTTTTTTTTTTTTTTTGCGATAACACGTGACTTTTGCGATGTGTTCATCGCGCATTTTCATATCGCGATGACGATGAAAATACGATAAATCGTGCAGCCCTAGTCCTTACTCCAGTCTGCTTTGATATAAGGCACATTTAGTGAGTCGGCTCAGAACCCTAACCCACATCCCTGTATAGCCACTCCCCCTAGCCGCCCCCCGAACCCTGATTCTCTACCACCTGCCTATCCCTAGCTACGGCCCCTTTTCCTAGCCCCACCCACTTTCCTCACCACGCCCCCTCCCACCACCCACATACATCTAGCCACTTCCCCTACCAGACCTTCCTAACCAACTAAAGCTGAACAAAGTAGACCATCGCCTCTAAAAATGTTGAAAAGGACGAATGTGACCAGTCGTGATCGGAAGAAGAGATGTTGGGATTAGCGGCGGTAAGGCAGTTTACTTGACCTGGAAAGGAGTTACAGCGCTACCTTTCACTAGCATGATGCTAAACAAAAATAGCATCATCTATTGGCCGCAACCTGACCGCGAATGCGCTATGCTATGTTTTCAATATGACCGGGACCTAACAACAGCTACCTGTATAGCCAGTTAGCCTGTTGATGAGCTCCATCTCGTTTGGACTGATTGTCTGTTTTGTCACATTGAGGAAATCACTTATACAGACAGCGAGACAAATGCATCACTTTCCACTCATGTCAATGGGAGAGCTTCCTCCCAGCTGGACCCTCTCTCAGCATTACATTAGCAACACTGTACCTGTCACCACTTGACAAATACTCTGAGCTGGCTCTCCAGTGCAATCACAACAACACAAATTGTTTTCTCTGTTCTACCTCTCTCTCTCTCTCTCTCTCTCTCTCTCTCTCTCTCTCTCTCTCTCTCTCTCTCTCTCTCTGTCATAAACAAGGATGCATTGTAAATGAGACTTTAACTTCACACACTATTGGCTCCCTGGTGACTCTGCTAAAGCTGAAGCTCCAGGTAGAGAGTTGGAGAGCATGATGAGAAAGAGTGGAATGGGGCGGGGGGGGGGGGGTATAGAATCAAAGGGAGGAGATGGCATTTTCAAATGTGTTTTTCTTCGCCTGTCACAAAGTGTGTGTGTGTGTGTGTGTGGGGGGGGGGGGGATCAGTTTAATTTGGCCTCGTTTTGGCCCCAAACGCTTATTAGCATTGTTTTTCTGAGAAACAAGTGTGACACATTTCTGGTGAAAGACAATTAAATGAAGAAAACAAACATTGAAATGGCTTTAAAGGGTAGAGAGAGAGAGAGAGAGAGAGACATTAGCTGGGTTTCCATCCAAATGTATCGCAACTTTTAATCGAATTTTCAGAAAGTCGGCAAAAGAAAAAGCGAAATAATGCACGTTTCCATCCACTGCTATTTTGCTAATTATAGAGCTGTCAATCACCTCGTGTTTGAGGCTGTCTGAGCTGCTGATCAGGCTGCTAGACCCGATATACAGCTCTGTTAAACACATCTAACGTTATTCATTTAAAGTTGAAAGAAGTAGACAAAGGTACCATAACGCCATTTCTGGATTACCAGGTGCGACTCGGCAAGCATAACGTTATAATCCACGGAGCAGATAGTAAGTGAATACAATTTCATTCAATTCTAGAAGTGAGTCGCCTTAAAGTTAATATCCCAGTCTTCTTCTGTTTACCACAGAGGGTATTGTGCTGCCTATTTACCATGATTTACCGTGTGTAGCCCTATTGTGTGTACTGTAGGCTACACAGCATGTCATGTTTTGCAGTGATCAAGGCAAACTGTGGTTTTTGAATGGAGAGACAACGGATTAATATCGCTTAATCTGTTTCCACCGCACGTTTCGCATTTTCCTTTTATCGATACACCCGACTTTTCCGCCTCCCTCAAGCGTGAAAACTTTTTTGTGATATTTGGAGTTTTTTGCGAATTAGGCAGCGTTTACACTCAGTTTTTTTATGCGCAAATTGAAATTTAGCATCAAAACAGGTGGATGGAAACCCGACTATTGAGGAGAAAACAACGAGGAGGGGAGGGAGAGAGAAGAGCTGTACATTTGAAGGGCATCAACACTGTATGAGATTATGCTTGAAATGCATGCACACACACACGTGCACGCACACACCTGCACGCACACACGTGCACGCACACACGTACACGCGCACACGTACACGCGCACACACACACGTGCACGTACACACACAATCATTCAAAACAATAAGCATTTTGCTTTGAGGAGCATTGTGCCAGCGGGCAGCGCTGTTCCAAAACGTGTCAACGTGTGTCGTTGCCTGGGAAATGCACATCCCATAATACAACTGTTCCCAATTCCCATCGCATCCCATAATAGTATGATGATACTTGGGATGCCATTGACAACATAGATGTGAACAGGTTAGCTAAAAGTTTAGCGTCGCCAGCGAGGGCCCCCACCATTGCGGTCGCGGTACGTTTCGAAATCCCTCCAGGCCTGAAAAATTTTCTAGGGGAAACACTGCTCAATATATCGCAATACTAGCATATCACAATATCGCAATACTATCGTATCGTGACTTAAGTTAAGTATCTTGATCATATCGTATCGTGGGGCATCTGGTGATTCCCACCCCTAGTGTTCAGGGTGGTAAATTGTTTTCAAGGCCTCTGCTCACCTTGCAGTCACATATTCTTTCAGAAGTTGTGTGTGTGTGTGTCCGTGTGTGTGTGTGTGTGTGTGTGTGTGCGCGCACTTACGTCTGTGTGCGTGTGTGTGTCTGTGCGTGTGTGTGCGCGCACGTGCGTGTGTGTGTCTAGTCTCGGCTGTCAGGCACTCTTGCCCCCGTGGCGTATCATCTGTCTACTCCTTAGGGCTCCTCGACAGGTGCTTTCTAAGCAGGCCTCCCCCCGGACACCTCTCTCCTTGTCCCCGTCGAAAGGACCCATATCTTTCTCCTTTTATTCCCTTGTGCACTTTTTGTGCTCTTGAGGGTGTGTGTGTGTGTGTGTGTGTGTGTGTGTGTGTGTGTGTGTGTGTGTGTGTGTGTGCTATCTTTACAATGTCAGGCTGCAGCTGTCATACCACTTGTCTGTTGTGCTGCAACAGTGAGCCGCTCCTCCACTGGTGTTCCTCAAACTTAAATCGTGTCAAATGATTTAGATAAGACAAATCTGGTGCCAAATAAATTAAAATAATGAAATTTTGCATATGGCAATTTCACACTTTAGCGGCACCAAGTGGCAAAGATAACCGTTTCAGATTTCATTTTATTTGTTCATGGTTGGAAGGATTTCACTACCCAGAATTCATGTAGGCAGTAACTTTGTCATATTTTCTGAACCTAAATGTATTCTTGTTAGTGGTGTGCAAATGGCAAAAAATATATTTTTGTAGTGGGTTTAATCGTTATTGTTGGAGATTTTGTTTTGTTTTTGTATTTCACCGTTTGTGCACAGACCCAATGTCAGAATTCCATCTGAGGAAATAGAAATAGGTCCAAATCTATACAGCATCTCTTTGAGGGAATGAGAAACCCTCTATGTGCACCCCATGCAAGCCATGACACTGTACACTCAGCGGTTTTACCAGCGGAGGGTTAGGCCAAATATCAGTACAGGTTAGGGTTAGGTAGAGCCATATGAAATCCGTTTTATTTTTTCCCAAATTCATTTTTTTCCGTTTTAATTGTTCTGAATTCTTAATAAGAATTCTTCTCTTTAATAAGATATAACAATCAATTTACACAACAATGCATGTGTGTGATTCAAGTCAGACATACAGTAGATGACTGTACAAAACATTCTATATAATTGTTATGTTTGTAAAGTGCTTTTAAGCTTCTCATTGTGTGCTCCATCCCCCCCGATTTTTTATCCCATTTTTATCCCCCATTAGTGCTAATTCAATTTATTTATCCTGGTTGCTGCTCCACCCTCTGCCGATCTGGGGAGAGCCGAAACTGGCTCCATGCTTCCTCCGAGACATGGGCAGTTAGCCAGCCGCTTCTTTTCACCTGACAGAGGAAGCTTCACCGGTAGGACATAACACGTGGGAGGTTCACGCTATTCCAACCAGTTCCCCTCCCTCTGAACAGGTGCCCTTAACGACCAGAGGAGGAACCACATTAGCAACCAGGATATTGCATGTTTTGGTGAAGGGGGTTCCTATATGAAGGAGACCCCCGGGAGGCACGGGGAGAACATGCAAACTCCACACAGAAAGGCCCTTTTGACGACCCCACCCGGGCGGGGTGGGGTCCCCCTGCCACCCTGTGACCCCACACCCCCTATTATACATATGCATATCGTCGCTGTCGTTCCAGGACCTCGAATTTCCAAAACAGCAACCTTTCAGGAAGCTAAAAAAACCTGTTTGCTCTTAAAATACTGAACCAAACGTTGTCAAAGTTGGCACGTCTTAATTATAGTTAGTTTCCCGCTGAATGTGTCATTACTTTATTAATATCTTACCTGGATAAGCTCAAATGATGTTGTTTATATTATCAGTCCGACTTGGAAGCACTTTCTCCCGGCCAGTCAAGCGGGAGAGAGTCGCATGCTCATGCACGAGCCCCCAAGCTCCAGGCCGCGGGGGCGCGCGCAGGAGCAACAGCATTGCCCCTCGCCTCTCATGTCCGAGGCGGGGGCTTTCGCATGGGGTGAGAAATAGTCTGACATAACGTAGCGTTAACGTTACTTTATTCTCGTCAGAAAACACTCCAATTTGCATGTTAAAACAAGTTTGCAGCCTAGGAATAACTGGAAAACATTTGATTGATATATTAACGTCAGAGGAAGCCAGGATTACTCAAAACGATATGAGAAATACACAGCACGTCTGCCGTGTGTCTTTTCCGGGTTTATTGTCCTGCGTGGGGGGGTACACACGGAGGTAGGGGACGAATTTCGAGGTTTGACTGACAGATTGAGGGCGAATGGCGTTACGAGATTTACTCACAAGATCGTTTTAATGCTTTTCCATTGGTTGCATTTGTTAAAAACCACACAGAGACGTGAAGGGTGACCAATGGCACTGATTTATGACAAAAAGTGAAAAAGTGAAAAAAGGCACATTCGAGGTCCTGGCACAACAGCGACGATATGAAGCTTTTTGTCAGCCATATATAGCATCACAGTCAGATAAGACAAAGTGATGTACTTGAACCCCAGTAAGTCATTAGCTATTCTTCCTATAGTTAGTGCTAATGTTCATATAGGAAATGCCTCATTTCTTTCCCTTAATTCAGACCTTTTTATTCAGTTCCAGTTGTCCCAGTGATGGCCTTTCATTAGCAGTTCATGTTGGAGTGCAGAATACCGTGACAGGCCCGCCTGGAGCAGAGGCTAGATGCTCCTATGTGCTAACACCTGGAGCAGAGGCTAGATGGTTCCTATGTGACAGGCCTGCCTGGCACATAGGCTAGATGCTCCTATGTGACAGGCCCGCCTGGAGCAGAGGCTAGATGCTCCTACGTGCCAGGCCCGCCTGGAGCAGAGGCTAGATGCTCCTATGTGACAGGCCCGCCTAGAGCAGAGGCTAGATGCTCCTATGTGCCAGGCCTGCCTGGAGCAGAGGCTAGATGCTCCTATGTGCCAGGCCTGCCTGGAGCAGAGGCTAGATGCTCCTATGTGCCAGGCCTGCCTGGAGCAGAGGCTAGATGCTCCTATGTGACAGGCCCGCCTGGAGCAGAGGCTAGATGCTCCTATGTGCCAGGCCTGCCTGGAGCAGAGGCTAGATGCTCCTATGTGCCAGGCCTGCCTGGAGCAGAGGCTAGATGCTCCTATGTGCTAGGCCTGCCTGGAGCAGAGGCTAGATGCTCCTATGTGACAGGCACGCCTGGAGCAGAGGCTAGATGCTCCTATGTGCCAGGCCCGCCTGGAGCAGAGGCTAGATGCTCCTATCTGCCAGGCCTGCCTGGAGCAGAGGCTAGATGGCTCCTAGGTGCTAACACCTGGAGCATAGGCTAGATGCTCCTATGTGCCAGGCCTGCCTGGAGCAGAGGCTAGATGCTCCTATGTGCCAGGCCCGCCTGGAGCAGAGGCTAGATGCTCCTATGTGCCAGGCCTGCCTGGAGCAGAGGCTAGATGCTCCTATGTGCCAGGCCTGCCTGGAGCAGAGGCTAGATGCTCCTATGTGCCAGGCCTGCCTGGAGCAGAGGCTAGATGCTCCTATGTGCCAGGCCTGCCTGGAGCAGAGGCTAGATGTTCCTATGTGCTAACACCTGGAGCAGAGGCTAGATGGTTCCTATGTGCTAACACCTGGAGCAGAGTCTAGATGGCTCCTATGTGCTAACACCTGGAGCAGAGTCTAGATGCTCCTATGTGCTAACACCTGGAGCAGAGGCTAGATGCTCCTATGTGCTAACACCTGGAGCAGAGGCTAGATGCTCCTATGTGCTAACACCTGGAGCAGAGGAGGCTATATGGCTCCTATGTGCTAACACCTGGAGCAGAGGCTACATGGCTCCTATGTGCTAACACCTGGAGCAGAGGCTAGATGCTCCTATGTGCTAACACCTGGAGCAGAGGCTACATGGCTCCTATGTGCTAACACCTGGAGCAGAGGCTAGATGCTCCTATGTGCTAACACCTGGAGCAGAGGCTACATGGCTCCTATGTGCTAACACCTGGAGCAGAGGCTAATTGGCTCCTATGTGCTAACACCTGGAGCAGAGGCTAATTGGCTCCTATGTGCTAACACCTGGAGCAGAGGCTAATTGGCTCCTATGTGCTAACACCTGGAGCAGAGGCTACATGGTTCCTATGTGCTAACACCTGGAGCAGAGGCTACATGGCTCCTATGTGCTAACACCTGGAGCAGAGGCTACATGGCTCCTATGTGCTAACACCTGGAGCAGAGGCTAATTGGCTCCTATGTGCTAACACCTGGAGCAGAGGCTAATTGGCTCCTATGTGCTAACACCTGGAGCAGAGGCTACATGGCTCCTATGTGCTAACACCTGGAGCAGAGGCTAGATGCTCCTATGTGCTAACACCTGGAGCAGAGGCTACATGGCTCCTATGTGCTAACACCTGGAGCAGAGGCTAATTGGCTCCTATGTGCTAACACCTGGAGCAGAGGCTAATTGGCTCCTATGTGCTAACACCTGGAGCAGAGGCTACATGGCTCCTATGTGCTAACACCTGGAGCAGAGGCTACATGGCTCCTATGTGCTAACACCTGGAGCAGAGGCTACATGGTTCCTATGTGCTAACACCTGGAGCAGAGGCTAATTGGCTCCTATGTGCTAACACCTGGAGCAGAGGCTACATGGCTCCTATGTGCTAACACCTGGAGCAGAGGCTACATGGTTCCTATGTGCTAACACCTGGAGCAGAGGCTACATGGTTCCTATGTGCTAACACCTGGAGCAGAGGCTACATGGCTCCTATGTGCTAACACCTGGAGCAGAGGCTACATGGTTCCTATGTGCTAACACCTGGAGCAGAGGCTACATGGTTCCTATGTGCTAACGCCGGCCCTTTCCAACCAAAAGCTGCATTGTTCTGCATTGTATGGCCGCATGCCCGGGGGACAGAGATCAATTGGGAAGCATTGCGGGCGGCGGGGATAACGAGGCTTTCTCATTGATTAGACTTTAATTGAGAGGCAGTGGTGGACCCAGGGAGGGCAGGAGAGGCTCTCCAAGTCTGTGGGCGCCGCCAGGCTCGCCCCCCTTCTCCACCGGAGCACTTTCATTCCTTCACTTCTCTGCCCCAACTCTCTCTCTGTGTCTCTCTCTCTCTCTCTCTCTCTCTCTCTCTCTCCTTCTCCCTTGCATCGATGCAGTATGGCCACAATAGAATCAGGCCCATGGTTGGTTCTCTCACGGACGCTCACTGATTGCAGCCCCCTTGAATCTCACAGCACCTGGGCGCAATCACACCCTTCCAATTCAAAACTTCATTCAGATTACTTTGCGCGCTCTCTCTCTCTCTCTCACACACACACACACACACACACACACACACACACACACACACACACACACAACCACACACACAACCACGAAACACACACGCACACACACACACAACCATGCGCAAACACACGCACACGCACACACACACACACACACACACACACACACACACACACATACACACACACACTACACACCGAGGCCATTTTGATAAACCACCAACTTCATCTCTCTCTCACTCCCTCCATCTCGCTCTCTGTCGCCTTCTGTGTGGAATGTAATACTCACTTTATCATTCTAATATGAAAACATCTCTCCGCTCTGGCAAACACAGTAATTCAGGGATATTCTACTTGCCTTAACCAGGGGCCACTTTTGTGAAATGATAGGAGGCCAGGGGCCAGTTAATAAACAATATACATTTTTCTGTAGCGGATTGTAGGTTTTTGGGGTGTTAGCTGGAGGCTGTGAGGCTGTTTACTGCAGCATGTCAGCTGTGAGGCTGTTTACTGCAGCATGTCAGCTGTGAGGCTGTTTACTGCAGCATGTCAGCTGTGAGGCTGTTTACTGCAGCATGTCAACTGTGAGGCTGTTTACTGCAGCATGTCAGCTGTGAGGCTGTTTACTGCAGCATGTCAGCTGTGAGGCTGTTTACTGCAGCATGTCAACTGTCAGGCTGTTTACTGCAGCATGTCAGCTGTGAGGCTGTTTACTGCAGCATGTCAGCTGTGAGGCTGTTTACTGCAGCATGTCAGCTGTGAGGCTGTTTACTACAGCATGTCAGCTGTGAGGCTGTTTACTGCAGCATGTCAACTGTCAGGCTGTTTACTGCAGCATGTCAGCTGTCAGGCTGTTTACTGCAGCATGTCAGCTGTGAGGCTGTTTACTACAGCATGTCAGCTGTCAGGCTGTTTACTGCAGCATGTCAGCTGTGAGGCTGTTTACTGCAGCATGTCAGCTGTGAAGCTGTTTACTGCAGCATGTCAGCTGTGAAGCTGTTTACTGCAGCATGTCAGCTGTGAGGCTGTTTACTGCAGCATGTCAGCTGTGAAGCTGTTTACTGCAGCATGTCAACTGTCAGGCTGTTTACTGCAGCATGTCAGCTGTGAGGCTGTTTCCTGCAGCATGTCAGCTGTCAGGCTGTTTACTGCAGCATGTCAGCTGTGAGGCTGTTTACTGCAGCATGTCAGCTGTGAGGCTGTTTACTGCAGCATGTCAGCTGTGAGGCTATTTACTGCAGCATGTCAACTGTGAGGCTGTTTACTGCAGCATGTCAGCTGTGAGGCTGTTTACTGCAGCATGTCAACTGTGAGGCTGTTTACTGCAGCATGTCAACTGTCAGGCTGTTTACTGCAGCATGTCAGCTGTGAGGCTGTTTACTGCAGCATGTCAACTGTGAGGCTGTTTACTGCAGCATGTCAACTGTCAGGCTGTTTACTGCAGCATGTCAGCTGTGAGGCTGCTGCGCCCCAGAGCATGTCAAGTTGCCTGTAACGCCTACATTCCACTAGGTCCGTGTTCGGTCCGTCTGCGCTGCGGTACGGCATCGGAGCCGATACGTTTCCACTCTAATCATTGTGTCAACTCCCACCTACTCGCTGCGTTGCGTGTCTACTCCGTCCCAGCTCCGACGATCCGGAGCTCTCCGAAAAAGATACGCAAGGCTTCTATTTTTCACGGATGACGGAGCAAAGCTGCAGCAAGTTGGGCGGAGCCAGGCATGGAGTTAACAGGTCAGAGGTGTTTACAGCATTCAACATCAAGACAGAGGACAAACATGTATGAGGAAAAGTTCATAATTGAAGTGGAAAACCACAAAATAATATATGACACGACACATCCTTTTTACAAGGACAACACCAAGCAAGTCCACCCCTCCTCTGCTTCTCCAGTTGGGAACAATGATCTTCTGCCTGTTTGTTGTTGTATTTATCCCACATACAAATTGTCTCGCGCAATTTCACCGTGAGAACCTGTCGGTCTCGTCACTCCAGCTGTCTGGCGGAGCAGAGCCGTGACGTGCTCTGCACGCAGCCGGTTAGTGTTGGTGGAGCACAGAGCACGGAGTAAAACCGGAGCTCAGCCGCAACGCAGTGCAAATGCAACCAGTGCAATCCCGGCGTAACTTTAACCTCATTTTGTGCAGCTCCTACAGATTACAAGTTTTCCACTAAAGCTGTGTTGTGTGTTCACACCGAGATATTTATTTTTCTCTCCGTCGCTCGATTCAACCCTTTGGAATCGCTCTGTCGCTGTGTTTAAATCGCTCATCAACGGGCACAATAATTGACGGACATCTGGGGGCTATAACGTTACGCAATGTCATGATGTTTGTCCACTACGAGCCACCATAGTTGTTTACAAGCTAAGCCTATCAGCGTGCTCCTAACGCGAGCTCTATACCGGTAGTACAGACTTCACTTCATGTCAGCTGTCAATGCGGTTTGTTGCCACACAATAAACCAGCGGTTTGTTCCAAGCCAGTGTGATCCTTGACTCACTCTCAAGGTCTCATTATGCTTTCCGCATCAGCGAGGAACGCGAGTGTCCGCGCGGAAAAGTGACGTCAAATTAGCAGACACGCCCCTCCGCAAGGCTCCGTGCGGACGGTTTTCGAGCGGCCGTGCGCACGCCGAAATTTGTAACTACGCGGACGGGCGGACAAAGTGGAGTTTTCAAGACTCGCGCTCAATTCCGCCTGCAGAAACCCACACAGAGTATACAAGCTCCACACGTTTCCTCGTCGGATTCCGTGTCTCTCATTTCCGTGCGGCCGGCCAAAGCGTCAAGCATAATCCAGGCTTCACACGGCAGCCAATCAGCGTTGAACCGCGAGCGACTGATGCCAGCGTAATTTAGCTGGAGTTGGGATATTTCATCTCTGGCGACGAGCAAATTTTCGCCCTATCGCTCTGTCGCTGTCGCTCGGACGCCCAGCGATTTTTCTCCCGGGCGAATATACGCTCAATCGCTCGTTTGCATTGACTTTGTATGTAAACTCGATGCCAGCGAAAAACTTTAATAGGTCGGTGTGAACGCACCTTAAGGGGAGGCTTTTATTGTGAAGTATATGAAGTGAAACGTGTTTTCCGCTTGCTAGCTTGATTAGTGGCACGATTAGCCCCTTCTTTCACGAAAACAAATTGAGACATCATCATTTGGGCATATTTGGTGCTATTTTCCCCAGTGAATCAGTTATAAACACTGCAGACAGTGAATCAGTTATAAACACTGCAGAAAGGTAAGCAAAGTAGAGATACAAGCAGAAACAGTCAAATCAGGCTGATATCTGAACGTACTAACAGGGACACAGATGTTACCTGTTTGAAAACACCCTCTTGCCGCAGCGGTGGCGGAAAAATTCAGGCTGCAGTTGATAAATGTAGACGCTAGGTGGCAGCAGAGTGCTTGAGTCCTGCTGACAGGATTTTCGGACGATACACACTCTGACCACGTCAGTGACAATAAAGAGATAATAGAGCGACTTTTACTGACTAATTGTCTCATTATTCTATCTTCTCAATCCCATCAGAAGCACACGCACGCGCGCGCACGCATACATGCACGCACACACACACACACGCACGCGCGCACACACGCACGCACACACGCACACACACACACACACACACACACACACCCACCCACATGGCGGTGTAAGTGTGTGATATTGTTGAAGAGCTGAAGCGGACATAGAGCTATTGAAGTGCTCCCAAGGACAGGTGTAATTGCATTTCATGTCCTGTAGCGGTTGACATGCGCACACACACACACACACACACACACACACACACACACACACACAGTGGCATAATAATGAGGGCGTACTTTCTTAAAGAGTGCTTTTCTATCTCCCAGACATCTTTTCCGGATATCATTACACAGTGTGTGTGTGTGTGTGTGTGTGTACGTACGTACGTACACACACACGTATGTGTGCGCACATACACACACGTACGTGTGCGCACACATACGTGTGTGTGTGCGCACGCATGTGTGTCAACACTCCATTGCACAAAGGTCACTTTCACTTGAAATGACCTAGAGATAAAGTGAGGTGATGAGAATGAGAGAGGATGGGTGGTGAAGGAGGCAGGGGAGGGAGGAGAGAGGGAGGGAGGAGAGAGGGAGGAGAGGGGGAGGGAGGCAGGGGAGGAGGGAGGGAGGAGAGGGGGAGGGAGGAGAGGGGGAAGAAGGGGAGGAGAGAGGGAGGGAGGAGGGAGGGGAGGAAGGGGATGAGAGAGGGAGGGAGGGGAGAGAGGGAGGGAGGAGAGGGAGGAGGGAGAGAGGGGGGGAGAGAGAGAGGGGGGGAGAGAGGGAAGCAGGGGAGGAGGGAGGAAGGGGAGGAGGGAGGGAGAGAGGGGAGGAGAGAGGGAGGGAGGGGAGGAGGGAGAGGGAGGAAGGGGAGGAGAGAGGGAGGCAGGGGAGGAGGGAGGGAGGAGAGGGAGAGGAGAGGGAGAGATGAGAGGAGGGAGGGAGGAGTGAGGGAGCGGAGAGGGAGAGATGAGACGAGGGAGAGAGGAGTGAGGGAGGGGTAGTGGAGGGAGTGGAGGAGAGAGGGAGAGATGAGAGGAGAGAGTGAGGAGAGAGGGAGTTGTTGAAAGAGATGAGAGGACTGGGTGGGAGAGGAAGTGCTTTGCAGGAGAAAGTGGAATAAGGGCACTGCTTATCACCTGACAGCGAGGAGTTTCACCGGCACAACGTAGTGCGTGGGAGGATCATGCTATTCCCCCCCAGTTCCCCTCCCCCTGAACAGGCGCCCCAAGCAACAGGAGGAGGCACTAGTGCAGTGCACATAACCTTGATCCATCCCGACCAAACCAGAGGTAGCACAGGGGCTCGAACCTGCAACCCTCGTGTTGGTAGGCAAGGAATCTCCTGCTGCACTACCTGGTAAACCAGGAAAGACTCTCCTAACCAGCTTATGGTCTCAGTCGCTACTTTCAAGTCTTCTTCAATACAGCATGATGTTCATTTAGTGAACGATGGTCCCATTTAAAGTCAAATACACGATATAGCAGACTAGAGAGAATCAGCATAGGAGCTCAGGTAATGCATTTCAGCTTCAACACTGCTGTAGCCTGTAGCCTGTAGCCTGTGGGGGTGTGTGTGTGTGTGTTAAATTGACCCCAAGAGGTCACACACCCTTGGCTAATGGCTCCATTAGGAAGCCAAAAAGCTGCCCTCCTTGCTCAGTCTCTCTCTCTCTAGGCTGTATGACATAAACAGACAGGCGCCGGTTGCCTCATCAATTCTTGCTGCAATTTCATCGGACTGACCTGTGTGTGTGTGTGTGTGTGTGTGTCTCCATGCAAGCAGGAGCAGTCTTGCCGGCCTTCTCCTGGAGATAGTCATTAACCCTCTTACCCTCTTCTCGTTATCTCTCCCACCCCTCGCCTCCTCTCTGACTGACGGTGTGCGCGGGTGTGTGCGTGCGCGGGTTTGTGTGTGTGCGCGCGTGCGTGTGTGTGTGTGTGTGTGTGTCTGTTCATGGCTGGTATTCATCTTAATAAATCAGCGGCCCTTCCCCGGCTTGGGATCTGAACCTGCAACACATAGCGATCAGTGGTGATTGCAGAGAAACAGCTGATTCTCGGTTTCCTTTTTCTGGATTGAAAAATCCTTTATTCTGCATGATAATCTTCACAAATGTGAATAACTTTTATGACTTTTGGAACGTAATGCGATTTTTATAAAACGCTTCAAAAGGCATAAAAGTTATTTACGTTTGTGAAGAGTATCACGCTGAACCCAAATGCGCGTTCCCAAACCTTTGTTAACCACAGACCTTATTTTATGCATTAAAGTGAAATCCCCATTCTAAAACCCCATAGACTTTTCCACTGAAGAACCAAATGGCGGATAGGATGGTGGATACAGCCTACAAAAATACGTCATCCCTGCAGTACTCTATACTGGCTGCTGATTGGCCAACTAAACCGCCTCCTCCGCCTTGTAATTGTTCACAGAAGCCAATCAGGACCAAGTCCAGCTGTGATGCCTTTACTGGAGTTAGTTTTTTACTGCCTGTGGATTCAAAATGCAATAAGTTCAAACGCAGTTTTTAACAGTGACACATCTTTGATCGTATCTCACTAAGGCAGAGGGGTTCTGCGCGCGACACACGTGAGAAGGGCGCCATCTTTGTAGTATGTATAAAAGGAACACTGTTACGTCCCTTAAATGCGTGTCTAGGGTGAAAAGGTGTAACATAAGAAGTCCAGGAAAAATAGGAAATAGGCTGAATTAAAGTGTACCAAAACAATGATTTATTTTAACAAAGGTTGGTTCAAATAAGGAACCACAGTGACGTCAGGGTGGCCAGAGCCCAATCGGTTTACCTATAAATAAAATAAACTAGACTATAAACAAAAATACAAAACTACTCCTTCTTAAACCTACAAAAAACAGGAGAAAAGGGGGAGTAAAAATAAAAGGGCAGCACACCCCTACAGGGCTTCCTGAGTTAGCATTTAACAACAAATAAGAAAACAAAACTGAAATCGAACCCAGGGTCAAGAAATACAGAAACAGTAGCTAGTGGGAATAGGCCAGAAAACCAGCTACAGTGTCAATACCAGGTCTATCAACAGGCCTCTAAGAACACAGGCATCAACAAGAAAGGCCAATAAAAGGTAATGATAATCATCAAGTAGAGAGAGCAAAAAGAATAGAGACAGCAGATGAGCTAACAGCTAAAAAGAGCTGCAGTCTCAAAGAGTGCACACGGAGCAAGTGCTGGCTGTCGAAGTGGCAGAAGGCCCAGCACTGGAGTCTCCCTGGCTTCTTATGCTGGCTTGATTGGAACCAGCTCCAGGTGAGGGCTCCTCAAAGTAATCAGTCAATCAGAGGGGGGGGGGGCGTGTCTGGAATAGAGACAGAGGTGAGAGGATGCAAAACACAGACCAAACCCAAGGCCAGTCTCTGACCAAGGCTGTAACAAACACATACAAATGTTTTCTTTCACATTTAGGTTGGGATTAGGCTTGTCGCGGTATTCGGTGTTACCGGGGTTACCCGGTGGCGAGACATACACCGATTACATAACGTGCCCACCGGTAACACCTTTTGTTTTTATGGAGGAAGAATTGAAAGGAAAACTCAGTTTCAGCGTGCGCCGGTGTAAATTACAAGCGCTCCCTCTGGGCTGTTCTGGTTAGACCAGCAACTAACGTTAGTTAACGATATGCATCTTATGAATACAAATGATGCCCTCCTCATACACATGTAGGTAGGACCCTTAGCTAAGCCTGCATGCGTGTGCATGCTGTTGTCACTGCGGGCCATCTCTGGAAATGTGCCTTTTTTTCCACAGTGAAAAGTCGATGCTAACTTAGCATCAATGCTAGCGGGAGGGAGGACTTACCAGATTCAGTCAGTGCCTGCTTACTGCTGCTTGCTGGTATTGTTAATCCCATGTCAGAAAAAGTCTCCAGGTGTGTCGCTAACATTAGTTTCTTTTGAGAAAGATTGTCTCCACGGGCGTCTGAAAAGTTGTCTCGAGTCAGATGCAGCCATGAGTTGTGATGCAGCCAGTGTTGTATGACTGTGAGCGTCCATGCTAACGTTAGTACTTTAAACAGCAGCAGCGTGCGTCTTGTCTCTATGAACCTACAGAATGGACGGTTAAAGCATAGACTCTTGCTTACTTTAAAACTTGTATTATCCACATACGTATAACGTAACGTTCGCTCTAGTCTAGCTGCTGCTCAGGATACCCGACTGGTGTCTCACTGTTATTGTTCCCGGGAACAACATGCACTAGTAGGAACTAACAATCCTATTGTTTACATTTCCCGGTGTTCCCGGTAACACCGGTGTGGTCACGTGCTTATTACCCGGTGGGAAAATGTCCACACCGTGGCATCCCTAGTTGGGATTATATGTAATACTGCTTTACAGACACATACAATGACGTTATTATTATTCTGCTGACTGGGTTGAGAAAGGGGAGGGGGGGAGAAGAGAGGGAGGGTTTTGCTTTAAACACGTCTTCCATCTAAAACAGCATGTTCTATAATTTACAGCATTTACACTGGCAAGGCCACTAACATGTTAAGAGAGAGAGAGAGTGAGAGTGAGAGAGAGAGAGACTAAGAGTAAGAGAGAGAGAGAGAGTGGTAGGATTGCCATGGGAAGTCAGATCCGGGCTTTCACCGTTACTTTTAACATTTCTGTCAACACAGCTCTTCAGGGAGGGAGAGTGAGTGAGTGTGTGTGTGTGTGTGTGTGTGTGTGTGTGTGTGTGCCTGTGTGTGTGTGCGTGCGTGCGTGTGTGTGTGTGCGTGTGTGTGTGTGTGAGTTTTAATAAATAAACAGATTTTTACAGCTCAGAAACATACACACTTCTCCACTTTGATTGGAAGTGGGTCGCCCCCCCTCCACCACCTCCCCCTCTCTATCATTTAAAACATAATTAAAATTGGCAAGCTCTGTGCTTTCCTCAAGGTATGAGTCTCTCTCTCCCTCTCTCTCTCTCGTTACTGCCTCTGCCCTGTGTGATGGTCTCTCTCTCGTTACTGCCTCTGCCCTGTGTGATGGTCTCTCTCTCATTACTGCCTCTGCCCTGTGTGACGTCTCTCTCTCGTTACTGCCTCTGCCCTGTGTGATGGTCTCTCTCTCTCGTTACTGCCTCTGCCCTGTGTGATGGTCTCTCTCTCGTTACTGCCTCTGCCCTGTGTGATGGTCTCTCTCTCGTTACTGCCTCTGCCCTGTGTGACGTCTCTCTCTCATTACTGTCTCTGCCCTGTGTGATGGTCTCTCTCTCGTTACTGCCTCTGCCCCGTGTGACGTCTCTCTCTCGTTACTGCCTCTGCCCTGTGTGACGTCTCTCTCTCGTTACTGCCTCTGCCCTCTGTGACGGTCTCTCTCTCGTTACTGCCTCTGCCCTGTGTGATAGTCTCTCTCTCGTTACTGCCTCTGCCCTGTGTGATGGTCTCTCTCTCGTTACTGCCTCTGCCCTGTGTGACGGTCTCTCTCTCGTTACTGCCTCTGCCCTGTGTGACGGTCTCTCTCTCGTTACTGCCTCTGCAGTCATGATCTACCAATAATAAGGAAAACGAATGCGCACATTTACATAAAAACACACCAGTCAACATCACATAGTGTCTTTTCTTTAATCTAGAGGGAGTATTTTTCAGTCAAAAGTGAAACGACACAGATCTGGCTTATAGTGAGGCTTTCCATGCCTCACTATAGAACTGGCCCCAATGCAAAAGACAGCTCATATGTTGCCACTAACGTCATGCCAATAAGAGTCTAAATTACTATGCCTTTTGTGTTTATCTGCAGACTAAGCAGCTATAGGCTTTCAGTTCTATAAAAGCCATTATTTTTTGTATTGACTATTGAGTGCTACACTTTACTAAAACAATCATATCGTCGCTGTCGTTCCAGGACCTCGAATCTCCAAAACAGCAACTTTTCAGGAAGTTAAAAAAACCTGTTTGCTCTTAAAATACTGAACCTAACGTCATCAAAGTTGGCACGTCTTAATTATAGTTAGTTTCCTGCTGAATGTTTCATTACTTTATTAATATCTTTAAGTAGTAGAGAAGGAGCCAGCACTCGATGATGTCCTTTTGAGGGTTTTTATTCCTGTTACAGGTACAACGTACGCGTTTCAGCACGTAGCCTTCGTCAGCGTTGATGAAGGCTACGTGCTGAAACGCGTACGTTGTACCTCATCGAGTGCTGGCTCCTTCTCTACTACTTATTGAAACTCTTGTGCCTTGCACCTAAAACCTTTGTTCATCCGGTGAGTGTGCGGGCTGATACTGTAGCTACCCAGCTATATCTGCCTTGAACTTTATTAATATCTTACCTGGATAAGCTCAAATGATGTTGTTTATATTATCAGTCCGACTTGGAAGCACTTTCTCCCGGCCAGTCAGGCGGGAGAGAGTCGTATGCTCATGCACGCGCCCCAAGCTCCGGGCCGCGGGGGCGCGCGCAGGAGCAACAGCGTGCCCCTCGCCTCTCATGGCCGAGGCGGGGGCTTTCGCATGGGGTGAGAAATAGTCTGACATAACGTAGCGTTAACGTTACTTTATTCTCGTCAGAAAACACTCCGATTTGCATGTTAAAACAAGTTTGCAGCCTAGGAATAACTGGAAAACATTTGATTGATATATTAACGTCAGAGGAAGCCAGGATTACTCAAAACGATATGAGAAATACACAGCGCGTCTGCCGTGTGTCTTTTCCGGGTTTATTGTCCTCCTGCGTGGGGGGGGTACACACGGAGGTAGGGGACGAATTTCGAGGTTTGACTGACAGATTGAGGGCGAATGGCGTTACGAGATTTACTCACAAGCTCGTTTTAATGCTTTTCCATTGGTTGCATTTGTTAAAAACCACACAGAGACGTGAAGGGTGACCAATGGCACTGATTTATGACAAAAAGTGAAAAAAGGGACATTCTGGCACAACAGCGACGATATTATATCAGAAGTGTTGTTTGTTTTGTGTTGACAATAGTGATGTCAGTTAGATTTGGTTAGGTCAGAGCTATGGGATATTAAATCATCCATCTTTGCTCACTACATCTGCCCTTCTTTTTTTTTTACCCCAGGTGTGCATAAAATAGTAAAATACAGGTTAAGAACTTATTTTTTTAATACAAAAAATGTGAAATAATTATTGGTTTATCGTATCGGTTATCGGCCAGGAGAAGCATATATTTATCGGTTATTGTATCTGCTCTAAAAATCTATATCATGCATCCCTAATAAAAATGAATTGGAGAGAAAAGGAAGCAGGAGAGCGACGGAAAAAGAAGCTGCGTTGGTGGCCTGTGTGTGTGTGTGTGTGTGTGTGTGTGTGTGTGTGTGGATTTAGCTTGCCACTGCTTCCTCTGACTAAGCCTTTGTGTGTGTGATGTCACACACCGTTTCCCACGGTTAGTGGGCGGGCGGGTTTGTCACTCAGAGAGAGAGAGAGAGTTTTTTACTCATCTCCTTCCAATTTTAAGCTGTAATTGTGTTGAATCAAGCTTTAACTTTGCATTTAAATTGATGGGCTCTAGGAGGAACGGTCTTGTTATGGTTCTTTTAGGTCAGTGCTTTTCAAAGTGGTGTGTGTGTCCAGCAGCAGTGGTGTGTGTGTCCAGCAGCAGTGGTGTGTGTGTCCAGGCCATTTTGACTGGGGTGGCCCAGGTGGGGCACAGAAAACACGTTTCAAATGACACATTTGTAAGAGTGTAATATTACATGAATGTATTCATACAAACGTGTACAATACAGTAGTAATGTAGTTATTAGATGGCTTTGTTTAATACTTCATTCTGATTGGTCAATCATGGCATTCTACGGTTGTTCTACGGTTATTTCTGTATACACGAGTTTCATGGTGAGACAGTGGGCGCTTCCATGACACCCTCCCTCCCTGTTTCCAGCTGCCGGTTGCCTCTTTCCGCCCAGGACCGTTCATAGCGAAAGAGACTGAAAATAATCATAATAATTGTTGTGACTTTGTACCTACCTATGTCTTGTAATGATGTCCCCCAGCACAATAATTTCACACGTGCATAATTGTACAATGGAGTGACAATATCTTGAATCTTTAAAGAGAGAGACCGCTAAAGCTCCGTTCAATGACCAAATATAAGTTCCGGTTATAGCCTTCAAAATAAAAGCAGCCGCTATGCTACCACATACTATTTTGAGCAATTTCGGCTAAAATAGGCGCGTACAGTACCAGTGAATTGACATTCACCTCGTTTTTGTAAAACATCGCCGCTATGCACACACATTTTAGCCATTTCGGATCAAATTAGCCATGCGTTCCCACTCTTTGACAGCGGCGCGCACCTCCTTGCTAGTGAAAAAAATGTAAACAGGAAGTCGACAACCGGCTACCGCTGAGAATCATGGGAAACGTAAGTCCAGGAAAAAGGTGAATAGCAGACTGTGGCTATAGTATGAACACCGTTCTGAGTCATAATTTAGCTCATTCACGACACCCTGGCCAAGAAAAGAAAAGAACGAATTTAGCGTAGCATTCTTTAGTAAGTAGCTGTGTAATAAATGGCTTTGCATCGGGGTCCTGCATCATTTTACGATAATGAGCGGCTTGCTACATTAATCCTTACTTAAAGCACCCTCCAGTCACTTTTTCCTTCTTGTTTCACATTGATGTTCCATGAAAACGTACATGCGCACGCGCTGTAACAACGCACGTCACCATTAGGGGTGGGAATCGCTGAGTAGCTCACGATACGATATCGTCACGATACTTGGCCCTCGATAACGATATTATCACGATACAGCGATACTGCGATAATCGATATATTGGAAGACGATACATCACGATACCTGTGTAACTGAAGAGAAAAAATACCCCTAAAAGGCAAGAAGCAGGTATTATGTATTTATTAGCAGAATTGACATGAACTCTCTCAGAGTTCACTCACTCACTCATACCATTTTCGATACCACGGAGGAAAAGTTACACATTAAGTCTTTTTATTATTATTATTAAAACAAGAAAACCTATATAACCTACCTACCTATATAATTTCTAAAAGTAGATATTAATGATCAAACATTTCCATTCATGTAGCCTACAGTATTTGTTTTTGTTTCAACTACAAACATAAATAAACGTCAACTTGAAACTATGTTTGAACTACCACACACAGCATAATATTTTAGCCTGTTTATTAATTTTTTTTTTTTTTTTTTTTTTAAATAAACATATCGATACTTGGTGCCAGTGTATCGATAACGTATCGCAAGTGGAAATATCGCGATACCGTGAGTATCGATATTTTGTCCCACCCCTAGTCACCATTCGTGCCAAAGAGCTTAGATTGATAAGAACCGAAGATAGTTTGTTCCACTTATGTCACTGCAACATGACTGCAGGCACTGTTGTAAAAGAAGCAGACGAGCCGAGCGTCTCCTCTTGTCTTCAGTATACTCTTTGTCTGTAGCGGCCATACTGTTTCCGGTCATTATCTCAGAGAAGAAGAAAAAAAGTGACTTTAGTAACTTGAACTGGTTAAAAGTGACTCGTGGTGTTGTGAGCCTGGTGATCACTTCTGTTAGCAAACGTAGCGACTAACGGCTAACAGCTAGCTAAGGGCAGATGGTATTTATTGTAAATAGTGTATTTGTCTATGACACGTCACTCGTTAAGACAACATAATGTCTTGACGTCATCACCCGTTTTTACCAACAGCTTAGTTTTAGGACTTTGCGCCTTAGGACTTTGTCAATCAAATACACTGGTGAACACTGTGGGTAATCAACAGACCAGGGTGATGCCCAGTAACACGTCATGAAATATCTTAAAAATTACAAAATACACTAGAGGGGGGCTTTAATGTACATAATAAGACACCTAATGTGCATCTTTACTTGATAGATATTTTCAAAATGTTATTGGAATGCTATAATTGATTGATTGATTGATTGATATGCTTTGTAATTCCATGTCAGTTTAGCAAGTTGGATTTGAACATGGGAAAAGGGAAAGATGAATAGGAGGAGAAAATATTTATTACTGTATGGAAGGTGAGTAAGCACATCCTGAGACATGCGCTTAGTTAGTCAGCCAGCACACCGGGTCAGTGCTAGCCTGTGGTACCACCCAGGGCCACACGCACGCACGCACACGCACGCACGCATGCACACACACACACACACACACACACACACGCACGCGCACACGCACACACACGCATGCACACGCACGCACGCACGCACGCACACGCACGCACGCGCGTGCGCACACCCGCCCGCACGCACGCACGCACACACTCTCTCACACACACACACACACACACACACACACAGATGTACAGTACATGCTTTTGAGTCATAGTGATGACACTAAGCCACAGCGGCTTGCGGTGGCTCTAATAGAGATATACACAGACAAATACACACACACACACACACACATGCGCACACACACACACACACACACACACACACACACACACACACACATACACATACACACGTACACCCCACTAATGCAGCTCGTCTCCCCCCTCTCTCTCTTTTTCCCTCGAACTCCTTTGTGTTCTGAATGAAGTCACGCAGGGAATAGGCTAGTCTCTCTCTCTCTCTCTCTCTCTCTCTCTCTCTCTCTCTCTCTCTCTCTCTCTCTCTCTCTCTCATACCTTGAGCTTGGAAATAACAGAGCTGGCTCATTTTGTCAAGCCGCCTACACACTGTAAGATTTGAGCAATCTTATAAGTTTATTGCAATCCACAGTGTGCGACGTTTGATATAATGAACTTGGGAAGGACATCAGGTTTTAATGTATGTAGACTGTACGATGATGACACCTACTGGCTATGACGCACGTCTCTCCATCACAGTTGTCTGGTAGAAATGTCCTCAATGAAGTGACAAAGCTTAGCAAGAATGGAGCCTTTGTAAAGTGGATTTATGTCTGGAAAAACATTGAAAGAAGAGGAGGAGGAGGAGGATGTGGCCAATATTGCGAGAGACGTAATGTCAACGATTTATTAGGCTACTAGCATTTAGCGTCTATAGCCTACAGATATGATCATGCGGAAATTCTATAGAGAGGCAAAGTGACCGCCTACTTCCTGCTTCAGCACTGTACCAGAGATTTTCATCCGCCATTTATTTTCCCATAACACATTTTGTAAAATGCATATAAAAATAGTTTTACTGGTTCAAACCAAACAGTACAGATATATTTAGAAACAGGAGAGATCGCATAACATTTCACTGGGACCAAAACATTAAAAAAATGCGGGTTTAAAGAATTTTTCTATTTTCGACGTTTTTGCCGTTTTGGTCCGAGTGAAATGTTCTATGGTCTCTCCCGATTATAGCGTTAGCTGAACCGTTTGGTTCGACGAAGTACAACCATTTTATAAGCATTTTACGAAATGTCTATGGGAAAATAAATGGCGGATGAAAATCTCTGGTACAGTGCTGAAGCAGGAAGTGACGTTCCACTTTGCCTCTCAATCGGTTGTTATCAGACATCGTCGTAGCTGTCACCCTACATTTCAAACGGTCGTCTTTGAACCTCTCTCACTGCATGACGCAGGACCACCGTCTTGAAGCCAAGACCAACGATATCTCCACGTTTTTCTCACGTTGCTCGTCCTGCGTCTGGGACAGCCCACAATCACACATACACACACACACACATTAAGAATGAATGCAGCATTTTGAGGTTGTTTTTCAGATGATGTCTTCTTCTGATATCAGTGATGATGTCATCAGTGAGCAATGTCATCAGTGATGTCATTGGTGATGATGTCATCAGTGATGTCACTCGAGTGATGTCGCATCGAAGCCACGCCGGTGCCTCTGCGGCTTTTCATCATGATGACGTACAAACACACACACACACACACACACACACACACACACACACACACACACACACACACACACACACACAGCGAGTTGACACAGATGTTTATTGCAACAGCACAGCGTGCAGTCAGAGCAGCTCACATTGTCACCACCTGACACTGATGAGGGAGAGAGCTAAAACGGAGAGAGATGAACAAAGAAAGTACTGTGTGTGTGTGTGTGTGTGTGTGTGTGGTACAGCAGGTGAAATATGCACACACACGCACACAACTCTCCCATCTCCAGTTCCATCTCCCCCCCTCCTTTCTTCCATCCTGCTTTCTGTCTTTCATCTGTCCTTCTCTTCTTCTTGCTCACCTCTCCTCTTCTTCCGCTGGTGGAACTCAGACAGGCTGGGTTGCCTCCTGCATCTCGGAGGCGGCGGCTATTTTTAGGAGGCGTGTTTAGGCCCATTGTGCCCGAGACGTGATTCATACTGTAGCACTTCCTGTCTCGCTATAGCGCAAAGCACAGCCAATACACTGTTTTCCCCCGGTGACAAAACAGACCAGTCCCAGGAGGATGTGACGGCCCACATCTTCAGCAGTGTTTGTTGTCTTCCCAGGTCCCCCTTCACATCCAGCTCAGAGACTCTGCTTCTCACAGCGGGGATATGGACTGGGTGGATTTAGCCACCGTGCAATTGATACTTTCACCATGTTTAGGTAGATCATCCAACTCCTTTAGAATCACTTTCACCATGTTTAGATACTGTAGACCATCCAACTCCTTTAGAATCACTTTCACCATGTTTAGGTAGACCATCCAACTCCTTTAGAATCACTTTCACCATGTTTAGGTAGATCATCCAACTCCTTTAGAATCACTTTCACCATGTTTAGATAGACCATCCAACTCCTTTAGAATCACTTTCACCATGTTTAGATAGACCATCCAACTCCTTTAGAATCACTTTCACCATGTTTAGGTAGACCATCCAACTCCTTTAGAATCACTTTCACCATGTTTAGAAAGACCATCCAACTCCTTTAGAATCACTTTCACCATGTTTAGATAGACCATCCAACTCCTTTAGAATCACTTTCACCATGTTTAGGTAGACCATCCAACTCCTTTAGAATCACTTTCACCATGTTTAGATAGACCATCCAACTCCTTTAGAATCACTTTCACCATGTTTAGGTAGACCATCCAACTCCTTTAGAATCACTTTCACCATGTTTAGATAGACCATCCAACTCCTTTAGAATCACTTTCACCATGTTTAGATAGACCATCCAACTCCTTTAGAATCACTTTCACCATGTTTAGATAGATCATCCAACTCCTTTAGAATCACTTTCACCATGTTTAGATAGATCATCCAACTCCTTTAGAATCACTTTCACCATGTTTAGATAGACCATCCAACTCCTTTAGAATCACTTTCACCATGTTTAGATAGACCGTCCAACTCCTTTAGAATCACTTTCACCATGTTTAGATAGATCATCCAACTCCTTTAGAATCACTTTCACCATGTTTAGAAAGACCATCCAACTCCTTTAGAATCACTTTCACCATGTTTAGGTAGATCATCCAACTCCTTTAGAATCACTTTCACCATGTTTAGGTAGACCATCCAACTCTTTTAGAATCACTTTCACCAGTCCTCGCTGCTCGTTAAATATTTCCAAATAGGCGTTATTCTGATAACCTGGTCACATATATGTTACGTTCTCACCCGAAAAATATTAAAACTTTAAAACGTTTGTTTTTTGCTTGAAAACCGCTTTTTGGCAAGTCTAAAAATGACTATGGTAGGCGTCATCTACTTCCGTGTCTAAAACCGGAAAGACGATTACAAAATGACGTCATGCAGGAGCGTCCTTGTATGGGCAAAGAATAAGGTGAATATGGTTAAGCCGACAGTGAGGAATGAACGTTGCTGAATACAGACGACTGGGCCGGACTTTTATTCAACGTTTAGCTCAGGCAGCGGTGTTCTATCCTCCCTGCTCGGCAAGTGTGACCAAACATCTCCACATTCAAAGCACTTCATACTCCAGAGCGTAATCCATATCAAAAGCCCTCATGCTTTACCCCAAATGAAACGTCCAGGGTTTGTGTTGGTCGGTGGCTCAAAAAACAACTGGCTAACGTTACGTTACGGCGGAGCTAATGTGAAATTGCGGACAGGGTAAGTCCCACTATAAAGCATAATCAATCTGTCGTTTCACCTTTGATTAGGGCTAGCACGGATCACGGATAATCCGTGACCCGTACGGATCAGCCCCCACGGTTCGGCACACGGTTCGGAACGTCGTGGTCCGTGGACCCCCCCCCCCCCCCCCTTTCGTTTCATTTAACGTTTAACGTTAGTGTATGATAACGCCTGCAGCGCAGCCAGACACAGACAGGCATCATCATGGCAAGCACAAGTGCGCTTCCTCATCCCTTGTTGCCACTGTAAAGTCTCTCTGAAGGCTGTGGCTAGTGGCTACTAAAGACAACAAACTTATTTCAACACCTCTGAAAAAGCACAGGAATGCGAGCAGCATGTTGCGGGCTGCACAATATAACGACAGCCACAACACACACACACACACACACACACACACACACACACACACACATACGCGCACACGTTTCACGAACACATTATCACCGGACGGTGAAATGTTGCCTTGGACACATAACAACAAAACAACACGTGGGGCCACCGAGTAGCATAACGTAGCATCAACGTTATGTTTCCAGACTCACCCAGGGCCTGTACTACAAAGCAAGATTAGTGGTTTAGCGAGGTAACTTCAGGTTTAAACCTGGTTTAGCCGTACTACAAAGCAAGTTAACTTCTTACCAACATATATTTCCATAGCAACTTATGCTTCACACTTAACCTGGTCCGCAGCAGGTTAAGTTGCAAGGATAAGATTAGACCTTAAATACACCGCCCACGAACCAATTCGAATCAGCAGTTTGTAAAAATGGCCAACCCCTTTCTGGACGAGTTTCCCATCTAGGAAGGAGCACGAATTGTAATGTTGAATTAATCAAGGACGAATAATTTAATTAAGCCCTACTTACCACTTTGGAATATGTTTTTATATATTCATTTTAATGCTCTCAAGTAGCCTAGATACGTTGTTTGACCCCGCTGATCGATTGCAGCTGAATAGTGAGTGGAGAAATATCACTAAACCGGCATAAAAAGGTTACATAAACGTCTCCAAAGCGCACGGTGCCGTGTGCGCAACGGAGCTGAGACTGACGTTGGGTTGGAATTGAAATGGTCATAGCCTACATGCTAGAATAGCCTACTACATCTAAGCAATTTAATATGGGATCACCTGCACATATCATCATCATGATGATTAATCATCTTAATCATAAGATGATTCATATCTAGGCTACTCCTGCATTTTGCAGCTGCAACTGTGTTGCTTTTGGCCTGTATGATGTGATTGAACTTCATATTCAACTTCAAAATAGGCTATTTTTTATAAATGAAATCTATGCCCGCACGTACCGTGTCGATTCAGTTCAGAAGCATTTTTTTATTTTATTATCATTCTTTTTTTTATTGATTAGCCTATAGGAATTATTCAATCAAATAGCCTAATAATGATCTCAGATGTGTTTAGTGGCACAGTGCGACTAAACACATCATGAGATCATTATTATTCATTGAGACTAAATGGTCTATACATACGGATTTTGGACTGAGATAGATTACACATTGCTTCCACAAAAGACTGTAGATAGAGAGCTGTAGATAGCCTACGAAACCGCTCTTCAAAGAAATTACTGGTGTGGATAAAAGTGGTCACTTTAGACAGTCATTCGGGAACAGTAATAATATCCAACGCAGATTTGTATTTGCGGTTTCAATAAATGAGGAAATAGGCGTGTCTGGCACTGTCAGAGTTGGAGCAGTCCATATTGCACTGTGATTGGCAGTTGTTAAAAACCACGCCTCTTTTGCGGGCACGAGCTCCAGTGCACGGGCATTTTCATGTGCACGAGCTGTCAGCTAGATTAGAAAAACCTGGTTCGCGTTAACGAGTGGCAATCGACGTTCGTAGTACAAGTTAACTACAATCGAGCTGATCTGGTTTAGACAAACCAGATCAAGGGACAGATCCTGGATCTTCTTATCCAACATTCGTAGTACAGGCCCCCGGTCTGGTCTGTAGCCTACCCGTGTCAAGTGACTACGTTAGCTAGCAACAGCCAGGAAGTTAGGCGCAGTGCCACCTAAAACAGGAAGTTGGGTTGTTCTGCCTTCAGAGTAAAAGCATAAATTGTGTCATGAGAAATAAATATTTTTTGAGCTGTGCAGGGCAACAAATGGTTAGAGAAGTATAATAGTATTAAAAATTCAAATCGAAAATCTAATTTTGAGAGAAAAAATCTGATATAGCCTATATATATATTTTTTTTGCTGATCCGAAAAATCCGTGATCCGTGGCTCAAAATCCGTCACGCGATCCGATCCGTGGGTTTTCTGATCCGTGCCAGCCCTACCTTTGATTGAAAAATGCTTCCACCTGATTAAAGCAAACATGAATGTGATATTGACTGATGCCCTGTTCGGTCATGTATAGGGGTGTCACAATATATCGTCCCACGAAATTTCGCGATAGTAAAACGTCACGATATGTATCGTTGAGATGAAATCTCATATCGCAAAAAAAAAAAAAAAAAAAAAATCATTTTTTTTTTTTTTTTTTAAATAGACTAAGAAACGTCTTTGTTTGTTGAAGTTCAATGTGTGGAAAGTAGTTCAGTTGAACAAGTCTCTGAAGAGACACATGAGAAGTTATACAGGAGAGAAACCATTCAATTGAGTTTCTGGCAAAACTGTTTACTTGACAGGAAAAACTGGAGATGCATAAAAAATAGACTAAGAAAAGTCTTGTTGTTTGAGTTTGAAGAAAAACTGAAGATGCATAATGAGAATTTATACTACGGTACTGATAAACATTTTAGTTCAAAGTAAATCTAAGTGACGGTGTAACTCATTCTATTTCAAGATAAGCCTTATCTCCAATCTCATGTTTTTTCTAGTTGTTATTGTAATAACAATTTCCCACAACAGCATGTTTTGTATCTGTGCATTTCAAATAAAATACTACTTTTCCAGTCATATATTGTTATTCAAGTTTAAAAAAATATTGTTAAAATCGTATCGTATCGTATCGTTATCGTGAACCCAGTATCGTGATACGTATCGTATCGTGAACTGAGTGTATCGTGACACCCCTAGTCATGTATCATGCTGTGGTTGGCTAATCTAGCTCTATTTTTGGACCAAACAGGGACTTGAGTTGAGCTATAGGGGAGCTAGCTGCTAGACAGCCATGATCTGTTTGGAGATCAATGGACCCATTTCACGGCAACCGTTTTTGAGGTGGTAAAGCAGGAAGTAAAGCAGGTGTAATCAATAGCATTAATGATGGTTCCATTCCATTTAGGTGTTCCAGTGCCCAGGGCCCTCATTAATGTTATTGATTACAACTGCTTTACTTCCTGCTTTACCACCTCAAAATGGTTGCTGTGAAATGGGTCTATAATAAGGAAAACAAACGTGCGCATTTACATAAAAACATCAGTCAACATCAGATAATGTCTTTTCTTTAATCTGGTGGAAGCATTTTTCAATCAAAAGTGAAACGACACAGATGATGTACAGTAAGATACAGTAAGAAGTAATACGATACAGTCATAACAGTGTGCGTGTGTGTGTGTGTGTGTGTGTGTGTCCGTCCCCTGGTGTCCAAGTCTAATTGCCTTAAAGACGCTATCACACCTGCCATACCTCTATTGAGCCCTTCTAACCTAACGATCGATGTATGGAACAAAATGGCCTGGGCAGAGAGGACACACACACACACACACACATGCAGCAGGTTGGTTTAGATGGATGTGGAGATGAGGAGTGTTTAATGTATTCATCAGAGCGTCCCTGCTAGAGGTCCTGGTGTCACCCTATCTATTGGCATGCGGTGGATTGAGAGCGTATAGGAGTCAGCACTCCTCCCCTGCATTAACACACATAATGCTAAATCAACAGCTCTCTGAGAGCCCGCTAAGTCCTCAGGCCCACAGAGACAGAGAGGAGGGGGGGGGGGGGGGGGCATGACACGCACACACTCGGAGGACTTGGAACGTTTTGAAGTGTGAGAGCCTGAGGAAGGGCACGGCAGAGGATAAAACGCTTTTGTTTGCTAATCCCTCTTTTTTTCTCCCTCCTCTCATCCCTCTCTTCTTTTTCATCCCTCGTTCAAGTCAGAACAGGGGAAGTGAACGGCCTCCACGGCGTGTCACGACGCTAGGAAACCCTAAACCCTCATTATATTGTCCTTATCTGTTGTTTAGTTTTATTCCATTGTTTATAACTCGCTCGTGTTTCCACCTCCGCGGTCTACCGCTTCTGCTAACGTTGTGTTCTGTTTTCAGCCTGAACCGCAACCACATAATCGATTTCTCCGATTACTCGATCAATCGTTGGAATAATCGTTAGAATACTCAATAAAATAATCGATAGCTGCAGCTAGAGATGAAACGGTATGAACATTTCATTAAAATTTGAAACGCTATGGTTATCACCAGGAATTTTATCACGGGTTATCATTAAACCGGTTATCATTTCATCCATAGCTGCAGCCCTAACATTATGTTATATGTTCTGTCCTGATTCTGAATATACTGTAGCTGAATCGCTTGGTTTGACCAAGTAAAACTCTTTTTATAAGGATTTTTTTCTATGGAAAATGAATGGAATAAGAACGTAGTGTCAATTGCACATGGAGACCTAACAGCCAGTTTTGTCACTACAGCTCTTCAAAGTCCCTTGCAGTGAGTGAGCAAGTAGGTGTTCAGTGCTAAAGGACATTTTGACAGGACACGTGGATGTTGATGGACACATTGGCTGCCGTGGGGATCAAACTCGTGACATTTCTGTTGCGTGACAAGACTTCCTCAGTCGCTAGGCTACCCGCTGTTGGGGGAACAAAGTAGGGCTACACTTATTCTCTATGTACATCAGCTCAACATGGGAGTCATTAAGCTCTCGTTTCTGATCCTTGATCCCTGAAGGAGAATGTGTTTTATTCATGCCCCCCCACTGGGACCACCCTCAGGCTCCCCAGCATTTGGCGATGCTGATTGGCTGAAGGAGTTGTCTGCCTGTAATCAGGATGCTGATTGGCTGAAGGAGTTGTCTGCCTGTAATCAGGATGCTGATTGGCTGAAGGAGTTGTCTGCCTGTAATCAGGATGCTTTTTACCAGGCTAGGAATGATGGACAAAGTGTAGACAGAAACCAGGGACGGCCATTTGACAAATTACTACAATAAAGCAATAAATCATGTAATAACGTTGTTTTGGCTTGCTCCTTTTCCTGTAAGACTGGAAGGTCAACATTGTGCGAAAAGCCACTGTTGGACACTGACTGTGAAATGTTGGTACTGTATGTGCGTGTACATTGAGCCTATGTGTTTACAGAGCTGTTGGTGGGCTACATATTGCTTTCTAACATGAGCGTGTGTGGGCTCTGTGGGTAGGGGGGCTCTGTGGGTATGTGGGGCTCTGTGTGTAGGGGGGCTCTGTGGGTAGAGGGGCTCTGTGGGTATGTGTGAACTAGCTAACTTAGAGCTGTTACTGGCACTAATGGATTCACTGAGAGGGACACTGCTGGCCATGATGTCAGCAGGGGTGTGAACACTGGTCAGATGGCCAGACGGGCTGTGTGTGTGTGTGTGTGTGTGTGTGTGTGTGTGTGTGCCTGTGTGTGTGTGTGTGTGTGTGTGTGTGCCTGTGTGTGTGTGTGTGTGTGTGTGTGTCTGTGTGCCTGTGTGTGTGTGTGCCTGTGTGTGTGTGTGCCTGTGTGTGTGTGTGTGTGTGTGTGTGTGCGCGCATGAGAGTCTAGGGACTAACAATGTGAACACTGTCATCAAGTGAGACCAGCGGGGGAGAGGGGAAGAGAGCAATAAAAGGAGAGTAGAGATACAATGATAAAGAGACATTAGAAAAGAGTGAAAGAGGGAGAGGAGAAAGAAATAGAGAGGGTAGATCGAGGGGGAGAGAAAGGTAGAAACAAGAGTTTGAAAGAAGAGAATGATAGAGATTGATGGATACATAGTTGTGATATGATACAAGGATGATATTGACTCATTTAGAGCAATATGATATACTGTAGGGAGGGGCATTCCTAGCAAAAACACTAGTCGAAATTCACTGGGCCAAAGTCAAAAAAAAATTGGTCAAATTTGACATGGTCTCCCCTGATTTGAAGTATGGTTGAATCACTTGGTTTGACCATGTAAAACAAATTCTATAAGCATTTTCCGCAAGGTCTATGGAAAAATGAATGGCGAATGAAATCCCATTGACAGGGAGAGGGGGTGACTTTGGCACTCTTATTGTCAATAGGCAGCCAGACCTACGTTAGCCGTTAGCAACGTTAGCATTAGCGTAGCACCGAGATGGCTCAGGGAACAGTAGACGGAATATAATTTTTTCGTCATGCAGTCATGCATCTCAGAACACACACACACACACACACACACACACACACACACACACACACACCACCTTGTGTCTATAAAAGCCTTCTGTGTGATTATGAGCACTTTGATGGTGCCAGTGCTACTTGGAGAGGCGGGTAGGGAGAGGATGCTGTTATATCTGGAGGAGAGGATGATGTTATATCTGGAGGAGAGGATGATGTTATATCTGGAGGAGAGGAGGAGAGGATGCTGTTATATCTGGAGGAGAGGATGATGTTATATCTGGAGGAGAGGATGATGTTATATCTGGAGGAGAGGATGATGTTATATCTGGAGGAGAGGATGGTGTTATATCTGGAGGAGAGGCAGGGAGAGGATGATGTTATATCTGGAGGAGAGGCAGGGAGAGGATGATGTTATATCTGGAGGAGAGGCAGGGAGAGGATGATGTTATATCTGGAGGAGAGGCAGGGAGAGGATGATGTTATATCTGGAGGAGAGGCAGGGAGAGGATGATG
The DNA here is from genome assembly GCF_964638095.1 of Poromitra crassiceps. Classification (NCBI taxonomy): domain Eukaryota; kingdom Metazoa; phylum Chordata; class Actinopteri; order Beryciformes; family Melamphaidae; genus Poromitra; species Poromitra crassiceps. Next base: position 39,397,742 of record NC_139644.1, on the reverse strand, counting down.
TTATATCTGGAGGAGAGGCAGGGAGAGGATGATGTTATATCTGGAGGAGAGGCAGGGAGAGGATGATGTTATATCTGGAGGAGAGGATGATGTTATATCTGGAGGAGAGGCAGGGAGAGGATGATGTTATATCTGGAGGAGAGGCAGGGAGAGGATGATGTTATATCTGGAGGAGAGGATGATGTTATATCTGGAGGACAGATATTACTACTGTGGGGCGGTGAGAATCTCCATGGAGGATTTCACCCTTCTCCCACCAAGACGTGTGTTTATGTAACTGCAACCAAGAGACTATTGTCTCTGCTTTGGGCGTATGTGTGTGTGGGCGGGCCTGGCTAATCATTGAAATCCTGTGGTGAAATCCACAATGGAATATATAGACCGTTTCAACTTGACATCATGGACATTGTAAATGGACCCTCGCTTATTTCCTGTTGCAGTGTTTGCTAATCCAAATAAGTGACACTGACAGCTCATAAACTAGGGTCCAACCTGTTCAACAGAACTTCAGTGAAGCGGTCTATATATAATTGGTATTCATTTGATATCACACTGAATAAATGATATTAATGAGATATACTGTACTGTGTGTGTATTGAAGAGAAATATTGCCAACGACTTGCAGCTTATGCTGATACATATATACATATTACAGTACATTAGCTGATTTGTTCATTTGATGTAATTAAAACCAGTTGCTATGATAAATCCATTTAGCCTGTAAGCTGTATATTCAGCAGTCTTGCTACAGTCTTTTATCACGCGGTTTCAAATTCAAAGCAAAATCCTCCACCCTCACCCACCTCTCTCTTCTCTGTCTCTCCTCTCTCCACCCTCACCCACCTCTCTCTCTTCCCTGTCTCTCCTCTCTCCACCCTCACCCACCTCTCTCTCCTCCCTGTCTCTCCTCTCTCCACCCTCACCCACCTCTCTCTCCTCTCTGTCTCTCCTCTCTCCACCCTCACCCACCTCTCTCTCTTCCCTGTCTCTCCTCTCTCCACCCTCACCCACCTCTCTCTCTTCCCTGTCTCTCCTCTCTCCACCCTCACCCACCTCTCTCTCCTCCCTGTCTCTCCTCTCTCCACCCTCACCCACCTCTCTCTCCTCCCTGTCTCTCCTCTCTCCACCCTCACCCACCTCTCTCTCCTCCCTGTCTCTCCTCTCTCCACCCTCACCCACCTCTCTCTCCTCCCTGTCTCTCCTCTCTCCACCCTCACCCACCTCTCTCTCTTCCCTGTCTCTCTCCTCTCTCCACCCTCACCCACCTCTCTCTCTTCCCTCTGTCTCTCCTCTCTCCACCCTCACCCACCTCTCTCTCCTCCCTGTCTCTCCTCTCTCCACCCTCACCCACCTCTCTCTCTTCTCTGTCTCTCCTCTCTCCACCCTCACCCACCTCTCTCTCTTCCCTGTCTCTCCTCTCTCCACCCTCACCCACCTCTCTCTCTTCCCTGTCTCTCCTCTCTCCACCCTCACCCACCTCTCTCTCTTCCCTCTGTCTCTCCTCTCTCCACCCTCACCCACCTCTCTGTCTCTCCTCTCTCCGCCCTCACCCACCTCTCTCTCTTCCCTGTCTCTCCTCTCTCCACCCTCACCCACCTCTCTCTCTTCCCTCTGTCTCTCCTCTCTCCACCCTCACCCACCTCTCTCTCTTCCCTCTGTCTCTCCTCTCTCCACCCTCACCCACCTCTCTCTCTTCCCTCTGTCTCTCCTCTCTCCACCCTCACCCACCTCTCTCTCTTCCCTCTGTCTCTCCTCTCCATCCTCACCCACCTCTCTCTCTTCCCCCTCTCTCTCTCCTCTCTCCACCCTCACCCACCTCTCTCTCTTCCCCCTCTCTCTCTCCTCTCTCCACCCTCACCCACCTCTCTCTCTTCCCCCTCTCTCTCTCCTCTCTCCACCCTCATCCACCTCTGTCTCTTGTCTGCATGTGTCTCCTCTCTCCATCCGACGTGCCTGCCCTCACCACTATCCATTAAAGATAACATCAACCACCGTGTCCTCCCTCTCTCTCTCTCTCTCTCTCTCTCTCTCTCTCTCTGTCTATCTATTTGTCTCTCTCTGTCTATCTCTCTCTCTCTCTGTCTATCTCTCTCTGTCTCTGTCTATCTCTTTGTCTCTCTCTCTCTGTCTCTGTCTATCTCTCTATCTCTCTCTGTCTATCTCTTTGTCTCTCTCTCTCTGTGTCTCTGTCTATCTCTCTATCTCTCTCTGTCTATCTCTTTGTCTCTCTCTGTGTCTCTGTTTCTGTCTCGGTCTCTCTTGTCTCTCTTCTATCAGATGCTGCAGTCACTCTGTTTCATTCTGTTCTTCCTGTGCTGCTCTGTGCTGAGAAGCGTCTTTGCTTCAGTGAACTGCAGCGTGTTGCACCATGACATTCCTGTTCCCTGTAGACTCCTAAGTGGACCATAGGGCCGCAACCACACTACACCAAATGTCTTTTATTTTGGTGGTTTCTGTAGCAACCACACTATACCAAATGTCTTTTATTTTGGCGGTTTCTTTAGCAACCACACTATACCAAATGTCTTTTATTTTGGCGGTTTCTTTAGCAACCACACTATACCAAATGTCTTTTATTTTGGCGGTTTCTGTAGCAACCACACTACACCAAATGTCTTTTATTTTGGCGGTTTCTTTAGCAACCACACTATACCAAATGCCTTTTATTTTGGCGGTTTCTGTAGCAAGTGGGTTTTTACAGGGTGCGGTTGCTAGCCTCGTGCCCATTACCCCTCTTTGATGGTGGGAGGTAGGGATGTCAACCGTCAAGCGTTCATCACTTAACCCACATGAATCATTTTGACCCATTAACACTATCAAACAACTCTCAAAACCCAGCCAAGCCTATTTCCCCGCACAATGCAATCCAAAACAGCCCAATCAGGCGGAAAACCACTCAACCTGGCAACACGGCCAATAAAGAACATGGGAGAACTGTGGGGACAGCGGTAAGGCTGTTTAGTGACCTGGAAACTAGTTCACTTTTACATTACGTCATTTTTACATTACGTCATTTTTTGACGTCATTACGTCAACTTTTGCTGGCGAAACAACATGGCAACGTCTTGTCCATATCCTATGTTTTGATCGGGAGCTAACAACGTGTCCCTGCTGTAGCCTAACACGTTTAGCCATGGTGAAGTTGTTCCTCTCAACGTGTGTGTGTGTGTGTGTGTGTGTGTGTGTGTGTGTGTGTGTGTGTGTGTGTGTGTGTGTGTGTGTGTGTGTGTGCATTGTAGAGGGATAGATAGCCCCGACACAGAGAGCAGAGAGAGTGTGTAGTGCAGCGTGATAATAGAATAACGAGGGTCGGTTGTCGGTCAGAAAAAAAAGATGATTTTCGCCATCCCTAGTGGGAGGAAACCCATGTGAACACGGGGAGAACATGCAAACTCCACACAGAAAGGACCTGGGATTGGACCGGGGGTTCAAACCCACAAACTTCTTGCTGCGAGGCGACAGTGCTAACCACTGAGCCAGTGTGCCGCCTGCACCGTGACATAGTGTGTTTCAACACGTCACATGGAGTAGCTCTGTGCCCAGTCTGGAGACGTTCCCACCGCTTCTGGACCTGGGGGGGCGTAAACCAAGTCTACCGGAAACATGTGCGCCAGAAAAATCTTCTGTGTAGCTAACGTTAGCTAGAGCCTGATAACATGAACTAAACAACACAACAAAAAAGTTGTATGGTACATAAAACAAAACGTTTATGCAATATGGCATCGCCGCCACCGTCGCCTGAATATTACTTTTTATATTTTTGTATTCCTGTATTATTATCCTGTTTCCGGTGCTTGTTTCCGGTGTAGAGCGGGGTCTAGGGCGGGGTCTAGGGCGGGGTCTAGGGCGGGGTCTAGGGCGGGGTCTAGGACGGGGTCTAGGGCGGGGTCTAGGGCGGGGTCTAGGGCGGGGTCTAGGGCGGGGTCTAGGGCGGGGTCTAGGACGGGGTCTAGGGCGGGGTCTAGGGCGGGGTCTAGGACGGGGTCTAGGGCGGGGTCTAGGGCGGGGTCTAGGGCGGGGTCTAGGGCGGGGTCTAGGACGGGGTCTAGGGCGGGGTCTAGGGCGGGGTCTAGGACGGGGTCTAGGGCGGGGTCTAGGGCGGGGTCTAGGGCGGGGTCTAGGGCGGGGTCTAGGGCGGGGTCTAGGGCGGGGTCTAGGGCGGGGTCTAGGACGGGGTCTAGGGCGGGGTCTAGGGCGGGGTCTAGGGCGGGGTCTAGGGCGGGGTCTAGGACGGGATCTAGGCCGGGGTCTAGGGCGGGGTCTAGGGCGGGGTCTAGGGCGGGGTCTAGGGCGGGGTCTAGGACGGGGTCTAGGACGGGGTCTAGGACGGAAACAGCCAAGAGGTGTAAATCGAGTATAATGCGACTGGTGACGCGAGGTTACTCTGTCCAGTTCTGTGCCTTGTCTCCGGTGAGATCAACCCAAACAGGTGTGGTAGTGCCGTGCCGTGCCGGGCTGAACCGGGCCCTTCTGTGCTGAGCTGTACGGCTGTTTGGAGAGGTAGACATGAGGCTTGGCTGAGGGATGCACAGTGCTGAACTGATAAAGGAGGTGCCATGCTATATAGCAAGAATGCCCAAGAAGAGCGTCCATGAGGACAGCGAGGTGCACTCAAAACGTCTGCCAAATGTCCTCCAGGGTATCAAGTCTTTTCTGGCTTTTATGTCATGCCTGTGTGCTAATTGACTAGTCTGCTTCAAAGCACTTTCTACACCTAACTAAGAATGAAAACCAGGAGGAAGCAACAACACAGGTTGTGCCCGTGCTCCTGTCACCGGGAGAGTTGTCATAGCGACCGGTGCAATACGGTTAGCCGTGCCGTGCGTCGTGGGAGTCGTCATCGGCACGGTTGCAACGCATCTCTGACCAATCAGAAGCGCTTTGACTGAAACGAGGCCTTGTATAATTTACTAGCATATCCTTGACTCTACAGCTGTGCCAGTATCTGCTTCACTTGGCTGCTGCGCTACATCCTGACCGCCGCCAATTCAGAGCAGAGGCGAGGATCAACTCTCTCTCTCTCTCTCGCTCTTTATTTATTCAGCATTTGATATGTTGAGCAGGAGGACTTGGCTGCGTCCATTTTGTCTGCGTGAGAGAGAGTTTGCGTGCCGGCCAATCACAAGGGCTCAACCATGCCCGCCTTTTGCTTTGGAAGGAAGACTGGCGTTCCACTCAAAGAGGCGCTCCAGGAGAGAGGCGGAGTTTAGCTTCTTACAGAGGTTTCGCCTTGAGTTGTTGCCGCCATAGAGAAGGGCCATGGAGGCGAGGCCGAACAGAAGGAAACCAACAGAGCCGTTTAGATGTTGTTTCTAGGAGAGCTGTCAAGGCACGGGCGCCGTCTATCACCGCCCTGATTGTTTGAGCCTGGGGGAAATGCATTATCCAGTCAGAGCCATTGCAGAAGCCCACCCCTACCTGCTCCAACGCAGCCACCCTGCACTCATACAGCTGTCCACCCCTACCTGCTCCAATGCAGCCATCCTGCACTCATACAGCTGTCCACCCCTACCTGCTCCACACAGCCACCCTGCACTCATACAGCTGTCCACCCCTACCTGCTCCACACAGCCACCCTGCACTCATACAGCTGTCCACCCCTACCTGCTCCACCCCTACCTGCTCCAATGCAGCCACCCTGCACTCATACAGCTGTCCACCCCTACCTGCTCCAACCCTACCTGCTCCAACGCAGCCACCCTGCACTCATACAGCTGTCCACCTCTACCTGCTCCACACAGCCACCCTGCACTCATACAGCTGTCCACCCCTACCTGCTCCACCCCTACCTGCTCCAACGCAGCCACCCTGCACTCATACAGCTGTCCACCCCTACCTGCTCCACACAGCCACCCTGCACTCATACAGCTGTCCACCTCTACCTGCTCCACACAGCCACCCTGCACTCATACAGCTGTCCACCCCTACCTGCTCCACCCCAGCCACCCTGCACTCATACAGCTGTCCACCTCTACCTGCTCCACACAGCCACCCTGCACTCATACAGCTGTCCACCCCTACCTGCTCCACCCCTACCTGCTCCAACGCAGCCACCCTGCACTCATACAGCTGTCCACCCCTACCTGCTCCACCCCTACCTGCTCCACACAGCCACCCTGCACTCATACAGCTGTCCACCCCTACCTGCTCCACCCCTACCTGCTCCACACAGCCACCCTGCACTCATACAGCTGTCCACCTCTACCTGCTCCACACAGCCACCCTGCACTCATACAGCTGTCCACCCCTACCTGCTCCACCCCTACCTGCTCCACACAGCCACCCTGCACTCATACAGCTGTCCACCCCTACCTGCTCCACCCCTACCTGCTCCACACAGCCACCCTGCACTCATACAGCTGTCCACCTCTACCTGCTCCACACAGCCACCCTGCACTCATACAGCTGTCCACCCCTACCTGCTCCACACAGCCACCCTGCACTCATACAGCTGTCCACCCCTACCTGCTCCACACAGCCACCCTGCACTCACACAGCTGCATTCTCCACGCGTTTCTCACCCAACATATAGAACGTCTGATCCAGAACATCCGTATTGCTTGATCTTTTTAAATGGGAGCCACTGTGCATAATAACCGTGTTGTATTTTCCACGTGCTGTTGATCTATTTAGTGCGATGCTGCGCTGGCCTTTTTCTAATATGTGCCTCTGCTGTGTGTGTGTGTGTGTGTGTGTGTGTGTGTGTGTGTGTGCTGTGTGCCGCTGCCAGTCTATAATTCATACACATATGCACTCGTCCCTTTGAAATCTATCCATAATTGATTCTGCCAGTCCCACTGTAGAGATGGTTAGGGGGGCTATCTATCTCCATGACTCACCAGAGAGAGAGAGAGAGAGAGAGAGAGAGAGAGAGAGGTGTTGGAGAGAGACTCGTATAATGTTAGAATGGGGCATGGCGCAGTGCAGAGTAAAGCACAGTCTCTCTCTCTCTCTCTCCCTGTCCTTTTCAAACACCCCTCTCGTGGGTTTGTGCCGGAAACAAAGGAGTGTTACCTCTCTCCCCCCCTCTCTCTCTGTCTCCCCCCCCTCTCTCTCTCTGTCTCTCCCCCCTCTCTCTCTCTGTCTCTCCCCCCTCTCTCTCTCTCTGTCTCTCCCCCCTCTCTCTCTCTCTGTCTCTCCCCCCTCTCTCTCTCTCTGTCTCTCCCCCCTCTCTCTCTCTGTCTCTCCCCCCTCTCTGCCTCTCTGTTCCTCCCCCTCTCTCTCTGTCTCCCCCCCTTTCTCTCTCTGTCTCCCCCCCCCCTCTCTCTCTCTCTGTCTCTTCCCCCTCTCTCTCTCTGTCTCTCCCCCCCCTCTCTCTCTCTGTCTCTCCCCCTCTCTCTGTCTCCCCCTCTCTCTCTCTCTGTCTCTCCCTCCCTCTCTGTCCCTCCCTCCCTCTCTCTCTCCGTCTCTCCCCTCCCTCTCTCTGTCTCTCCCCCTCTCTCTGTCTCCCCCCCTCTCTCTCTCTGTCTCTCCCTCCCTCTCTGTCCCTCCCTCCCTCTCTCTCTCCGTCTCTCCCCTCCCTCTCTATTTCTCTGGCTGCATTTTTGTCATTTGCTATTCTTCTGCTTCCCCCGCGCTGCCTCTGTCTTTTCTCCCTGTTCCCTGGCTGTCTTGCTCTGTAGCTCAGGAAAGGCCTTTGAATAGCTGGGGGAATATTATGCTCATTTCATGTTGTTCATTCAAGGCCCTTAGGCCAGAACAAAGCATTGCTAATGTGTGTTTGGTCACTACCGATAGGCCTGCATGTCACTCATGTCACTCACTATGGCACTGTGCTGTCTCCAGAACGTTTGCTGGTCATGTGATGAGGGCATGAACGTTTGCTGGTCATGTGATGAGGGCATGAACGTTTGCTGGTCATCTGATGAGGGCATGAATGTTTGCTGGTCATCTGATGAGGGTGAGAATGTTTGCTGGTCATGTGATGAGGGTGAGAATGTTTGCTGGTCATGTGATGAGGGCATGAATGTTTGGTGGTCATGTGATGAGGGCATGCATGTTTGCTGGTCATCTGATGAGGGTGAGAATGTTTGCTGGTCATGTGATGAGGGCATGAATGTTTGCTGGTCATGTGATGAGGGCATGAATGTTTGGTGGTCATGTGATGAGGGTGAGAACGTTTGCTGGTCATGTGATGAGGGTGAGAATGTTTGGTGGTCATGTGATGAGGGCATGAATGTTTGGTGGTCATGTGATGAGGGTGAGAATTAGGCATGGGTCGATTTCCGGTTTTACCGGTTCGGTTCGGTATACGAGCCCAAACCGGTTTGATCACGTGCAAACCGAAAAAACCTAAAAAAAAAAAAAAAAATTTTTTTTTTTTTTTTAAAGTTTTTTTTTTTTTTTTTTTTGCCAGTCCATTCTGATTGCACTATTGTTCGTATTAGCCTCTTCTCAAGTTGCACTAGTAGGCAAAAGTCTTATTTTGTTTATTATGTTGATGTTTGAAGAAAAGTTAAGCTGAATAGTTATGAGAAATAAAAACAGTGTGTTGTTACAGTTAAAAGGTTCTGCTTATTTGTATTCAGTGTTCGTGCTGGTTGGCAGCATACCAGCTTAGAGGTGCATTATCGCCACCAACTGCAGCCGCTTTGATACGTTTTTTTGGGGAATATCGAACCGGTTTCAAAATGTTCAAACCGACCCATGCCTAGGCCCTATATTGTGTGAATTTGTGAGTTTTGAAGTTTATAAGGCAGCTCAGCTGTAAGCCAATCCATTCTGATTGCACTGCTTGTGTTTTTATTAGCCTTTTTCTCAAGTTGCACTATAGGCAGAAGTCTTATTTCATTTATTATTTTGATGTTTAGAAGAAAAGTTGAGCTGAATAGTTATGAGAAATAAATACAGGGTGTTTGTTACACAGGTGTCCTGCTTCTTTTTATTCAGTATCATTGCTGGTTGACAATACCAGCTTAGAGGTGTATTATCGCTATCAGGTGGACTGAAGTTGCACTACAGACAGTTATGGGCCACACTCGGGAGCCCTGATTGAATTTTTTTTTTTTTTTTTTTTTTTTTTTTAATTACAAAAAAAATCGGTATACCAGTTCGATCCGGTTTAGACGGCAATATCGAACCGGTTTTAAAATTTTCAAACCGACCCAGCCCTAGTGAGAATGTTTGCTGGTCATGTGATGAGGGCATGAATGTTTGGTGGTCATGTGATGAGGGCATGAATGTTTGCTGGTCATGTGATGAGGGCATGAATGTTTGGTGGTCATGTGATGAGGGCATGAATGTTTGGTGGTCATGTGATGAGGGCATGAATGTTTGGTGGTCATGTGATGAGGGCATGAATGTTTGCTGGTCATGTGATGAGGGTGAGAATGTTTGCTGGTCATGTGATGAGGGCATGAATGTTTGGTGGTCATGTGATGAGGGCATGAATGTTTGCTGGTCATGTGATGAGGGCATGAATGTTTGCTGGTCATGTGATGAGGGCATGAATGTTTGGTGGTCATGTGATGAGGGCATGAATGTTTGCTGGTCATGTGATGAGGGCATGAATGTTTGCTGGTCATGTGATGAGGGTGAGAATGTTTGCTGGTCATGTGATGAGGGCATGAATGTTTGGTGGTCATGTGATGAGGGCATGAATGTTTGGTGGTCATGTGATGAGGGCATGAATGTTTGCTGGTCATGTGATGAGGGCATGAATGTTTGCTGGTCATGTGATGAGGGCATGAATGTTTGCTGGTCATGTGATGAGGGCATGAATGTTTGGTGGTCATGTGATGAGGGCATGAATGTTTGGTGGTCATGTGATGAGGGCATGAATGTTTGGTGGTCATGTGATGAGGGCATGAATGTTTGGTGGTCATGTGATGAGGGCATGAATGTTTGGTGGTCATGTGATGAGGGCATGAATGTTTGGTGGTCATGTGATGAGGGTGAGAATGTTTGGTGGTCATGTGATGAGGGTGAGAATGTTTGGTGGTCATGTGATGAGGGTGAGAATGTTTGCTGGTCATGTGATGAGGGTGAGAATGTTTGGTGGTCATGTGATGAGGGCATTGTGCGAATGCAAATAGACGTTTAGGGCAGGGTTTCCGCTATACAAAACAGCTGCAGGACAACATGTCCTTTAAGATTTCAAATACAGGACAAGTGGGATAAATTCAGGACACGTATTAAATCTGTGTTTAGCTTAAAAACAATTGATATAGGCTGAAGGCTTTTGTACACCAAGCCTGTATTTTCTGACGCACATAAAATAAATAATTACAGTTTCACTTGTGTCAATCATCGTTGACACACCGAGTCCGTCAATTTCGGTTGACATTAAAGTTTTCGGAAAACAGGTTTGATTTTCTGTGTTTTCCGCAACAGTCAAAGCCTTTTGCGAGCCGTGTGTGTGTGTGGGTGTGTGTGGGTGTGGGAGAGAGAGGAGCGGCAGAGCGGAGAGGTTCCACTCACACTGGCCCCTCTCTGCTCCCTTCCCGGGGCGTGGTGCGTGGGCGCACCACAGCCAGCTTGGCCAGGTGAGGGTGAGCTGCGAGCACAGAGAGATACTGTGACCATTCCCCCACCTGCTGCCATGATCTGCCTTCTCCAGTCCACCTCACCGCTGCTGCCTGTCACGCACCTACTCATGTTGTAATGTGCAGACGGGAGAGGATCAATATTTGTCTCGCATTGCGAATGGAACGACAAACTTATTATTAAAACGCATCCGACTCAGTGTGCAAGGTGTCTGTGTGTTAAGTGGAAAACACGCTATATCGGTGCACAGCAGCGCACACACTGACACACACAAACACCACCACACTGTTGAAAACCCCAACACTCAGTCCCACCCAGCCGCCCCAGCCAATAGCATTTTAGAGAAACGTGATGTACCTCTAGACGGACCAATCTGAAGCAGCTAAAGACGAGCAGTACTAGCAAGTTAGTTTGTCACCCCTCGTGTGGAGCTGTTTGACAGTGTTACCAAACTACAAAGTGACAGGCCAATATTCTTAACGTATGCCCATTGTAACTCGGGGGGGTTACAATTAATTGTGTCTGGAGATAATTTAAAGGACACTGTGTCCTGCACATTTTAATTTGCAGGACTTTGATTAATTTTAAAGGACAATATCCTGCAATTACGGGACAACGGAAACCCTGGTTTAGGGAATGGGATTTCGGATAGCCACATGAGAAGAGCACTGATAACCACCCTACTGTCATATAGGGCTGCACGGTATGCAAAAAAATAAATCTGTAGCAGCACAATGCTGCATTGTGACACATTTTCCTTTATCAAATAATTGCAGGCTCCTGCGGTTTGGATATTGCACTTACTCACTTAGCCATATTGTGATTTTGACTGTGATTTGATGAATTGTGTCGCCCTATACTGTGACACCACGACACCAAGTAACCACCAAGTTTATGGCACCTTAAGCTTTCCCTGGAATACCGTGCCTTTGTCTTCAAAGTAAAAATGTAGATTATGGAGTATTAAACGTTATTCCTGTGAATAACTGGGTGTTTTTTGGAGGAGATTTCCGCCGCAGAAAATATTTCAGCGATCTAAAAACATTTGAATAAATGTCAAAGCTGATGTTCCACAATAATACAGGGAGAAATCCTTTGAAGAGGCAGAGAGACCAATTTTTCCAGAATGCAATCCTGGACAAACAGGCATTCTGGGAAATGTAGGAAATTACTAAGCGAAGTACACCAGAAAAGTAAATTAGATTACCGTAAATTCCGGACTATAAGCCGCGGCTTTTTTCCCGTTTTTTGGCCCCTGCGGCTTATATAACGGTGCGTCTTATCTATGGATTTTTTCAGAAAAAAAAAAAAAAATACAAATAAAATCTCTCTTTTTTAGCACTCTTTCTAACTATAAATCCACTTCTGTTTTAATTTCCTCTCTTGCCCTCTTTTCACCACACCGCGGACACTGTGTGCACTGTAAAAATAAACAACGGTGGTGTTGTGTTATGTTGTTTTGTTGAAATGTTACGGTAATACGGTAAATGGGAGCTTCCTCAAACAGCCATCTCTTTCCCGACAATCCCCTCTGTGCGTGACCACTTACATATGGTAATTACGGTAAGCAAACGGCCACTCGGCCATCAACTCCCTCCCCCGACTACCAGGAGAAAATCACAAACTTCGGCGAATTCACACAAAGGAAGATCAAGGAATATTCCATCGAACCGGAGCAGATCATAAATATGGATGAAGTGCCTTTGACGTTCGACCTGCCACTCACTCGGACTGTTAACAAGAAGCGCCCTGGAGGATTCTTTCACCAAAAAAAAGCTTTGCTCGTTCTCGACAGCATGAGAACGAGCAGTAGAAGCAACACTCTCACTTACCATGGGGAAGGTACGCAGAAATTCACACGATGCAGCTTTCAAGTTGAAAGCAGTCAATCTCGCATTAAAAGAGGGAAACAGAGCAGCCGCGCGTAACCTGGGCATCGATGAGTCAATGGTGAGGCGTTGGACGGTGCAGCAGGAGGAACTGTCTCAGCACGGAATATTATAGGAGTGTGAAAACATCCACAATCACCAACGGGTTCCAAAACGCTGGACTGCTGCTGGATGAAGAGGATGACGCCGCCACAGCTGGCGCTGAGGGCCGTCAGAGGCTTCAGAGGCTGTTCGATGCCGACAGTGATGAAGAGGAGTTCGTTGGTTTTGAGTGACAATGAAGGAGAGAGGAGAGTGGTTGACGAAGCCACCCTGAACCTGTTCGTTTCCGACACTGAAGATGAGGACTTTGGTGGTTTCAGTACGCAGGAAGAAGAGGAAGACGAGGATTAGTGACTTGACTTCTCTGGTTACAGGTTTGCTGCACATATAGCCTATTGTTGTGTGATTTTGTCTGGGGATTAGTGACCTGACTTTTGTTTTGTTTTGTTGAAATGTTAATAAATGGGAGCTTCCCCAAACAGCCATCGCTTTCCCGACATTCCTCTCTGTGCACGAACCCTTTCATATGGTAATTAAACATCAAAACACCCGCGGCTTATAGACCGGTGCGGCTTATAGAAGAAAAAAATAGTCAATTTTGGTCCCGCGGCTTATAGACCGGTGCGTCTTATAGTCCGGAATTTACGGTAGGTAATATGATGGTGAGGTTACAGCCTCGTTGCCAGAATAAAACGTCGCCATTGTATATTTCTGCAATCCACGAATACATAAAATACTTCTGAACCAAAAATCTGTTGCATCAACGTTATACAGTGTGCTGTTGATAAGGTGTTGCATCAACGTTATACAGTGTGCTGTTGATAAGGTGTTGCATCAACGTTATACAGTGTGCTGTTGATAAGGTGTTGCATCAACGTTATACAGTGTGCTGTTGATAAGGTGTTGCATCAACGTTATACAGTGTGCTGTTGATAGGATGTTGCATCAACGTTATACAGTGTGCTGTTGATAAGGTGTTGCATCAACGTTATACAGTGTGCTGTTGATAAGGTGTTGCATCAACGTTATACAGTGTGCTGTTGATAGGATGTTGCATCAACGTTATACAGTGTGCTGTTGATAAGGTGTTGCATCAACGTTATACAGTGTGCTGTTGATAAGGTGTTGCATCAACGTTATACAGTGTGCTGTTGATAAGGTGTTGCATCAACGTTATACAGTGTGCTGTTGATAAGGTGTTGCATCAACGTTATACAGTGTGCTGTTGATAAGGTGTTGCATCAACGTTATACAGTCAGTGTGCTGTTGATAAGGTGTTGCATCAACGTTATACAGTGTGCTGTTGATAAGGTGTTGCATCAACGTTATACAGTGTGCTGTTGATAGGGCGTGGTGGTCAGGGTGGATGAAGGGTGTAAACACTTGTCTTTCACACCGGAGAGCCGTTTTTGTAACGTTTTTGTTATTTAAGCCTAACCCAAACCATAATCCTAACCATAAGCAGGTTAAATTTACCTTGAGATTGTAGGTTTGCAGAAATATCAAATGCCACGTTTTAGAAACGTAAAAGGCCGATGTTTTGTTTCAAACGTACGTTGAGATAGTATCTATCCCTGGTTTGCAGGCGGGTAGAATGCCAACGTTTTATTCTGGCGCCTGGGTTGGGTTAAGATGAGGTAATGCTATGGTGATAACATTGGGCGAGGTGATTGCAGAGTTAATGCTAAGGTGAGTTGGGCCGTGCGTCAGTCATGATGTATGGTGGAGAGAGAGAGAGAGAGACTGGGCTAATGGCCACTCCATCTGCTCTGCTCACACACACCATTAATACCACAGCTGGAGATACACCTCTCTCTCTCTCTCTCTCTCTGCCTGCCTGTCTCTCTCGCCCACTTCTAATGTCCAGCCTTCACCACACTTGCAGACCCGGCGGACTTTGCGCGCACGTTCCCAGGAAGTGCGCGAGTGCTGAGGGCTCCAAATCCACAGTGGACCTTTTTCTCAGCAGCCATTTTGTGTCTAAAAGGCAGCATAAACACAGGTGCAACCAAAACATTAATGAGGGCCATTTTGCATCATGGCCATCATGTCAAGTCTGGCCATTGCAGACTTGACATGATGACATCACGGTACATACTACTGCACTCCACCAGGGCTCAGTCCAAAAGTCTGAAGGGTGGGCAATGGACATTTAGGTTGGACATCTCTGTCTCTGCCTGCCTGCCTCTCTCTCTCTCTCTCTCTCTCTCTAGCTCTCGCTGTCTTCCTCTATTCAATTTAAACTAAGAAGTCCTGTATTGGCATGAAATGCACAAGGAAGAACAACAGATGATAACCAGATTCAGATAGCAATCATGACACTGTGACAAAGACAATGAAAAAGAGTTCAATAACATGATAGTAATTGAATGCTAAGTCAATAGATGTAGTGTTCACATCTGTTGCATCTTTCTTTATTGTGTCCCTGAGGTTCTGCTGGATTGATACATATTGTGAATAATTTATGATTTTTCATTTGGGCAAATGTCTTCAAAATGATTATGAATCTCTCAGTCTCTCTTTTCAATTTTGGCCATGCGGCTTCTCACTACTGAAAGGAGTAGTTTGGAAAATTCAGATTTTGCTCCTTTTCCAGGCATCAGAATCAGAAAGTGCAAATGGAATGGTCAAGGAGTTGTTTGAAAGATTGTAGTACTGTTAGTGTATTTTATTGTAATATATATATATATATATATATATATATATATATATATATATATATATATATATATATATATATATATTAATCTAATTAATTAGATTAATTTTTTTAATCGAGTTCCACCACTAATATATGTATATATATATATATATATATATTAGTGGTGGAACTCGATTAAAAAAATTAATCTAATTAATTAGAGGTGAAAGGTCCCCTTTTTCATCATTTGTGTTGGTGCAGGGTCGTCCAACAGAACTCCAACAGAACGTCTGAAATACACACCACAGGAGGGTGACATTCAAATATGTAGGGGCTTTTGCTTTTGTTATTTAAGCTAACCCAAGGCATGACCCTAACCTTCACCAAGTTGTTTTAGTGCCAAACTTGACCAATGCGGCCACATTTTAAAATCAATTAATCAATGATACCCCCCCAAATTAACCAACACCAACGGTGGAGGATCGTAACCGGTTGCATTGAAAAATGCCAGAAGTAACGCCAAGGTCTCCCGACATCTAGTCAACATCGGATGCGTTGGAAATGAGAATACCTTGCCTTTTCCATCCCTACATCCCTCCCCTAGCCCCCCCCACACGCACACACACACACACACACACACACACCCTGGCAGACAGAGCCCCTGTGGTCTTTCTGCTGACTCTGTCGTTTTTGCAATTTCTCTCATACTGAATAATTCACCGAAGACGCTGCTATCTGAACACACACACACACACACACACACACACACACAGCATAGACATTGGTGGTCGTACGCCCACACACGCTCTCTGTCTCATACACACATCCTCACACAGGAAGACGTACGCACACAAACGTGCACGTGTGGCTTTCCATTCCCCGCAGCAAAATGGGCCAATGGGGCGATTTGATTAGCCTGTGTAAAAGGCATGACGCTTTAACAGTCTCTCAGTACATCACTCGCCCCATCCCCTCCCCACACCTCCTCCATCCCCTCCCCCCACCTCCTCCATCCCCTCCCCCCACCTCCCCCTATATCCCTCCTTTATCTTCCTAGTAAGTTAATTACTCCGCAGAGTCCCTCGCTTCTGCCACCGCCACTACTCTGTATGTTACCGTGTGTGTGTGATCGTGACTGAGTACTAGGGCTGCCACGATTATCACATTACCGCAGTTATACCAAAAGTCACCACATAAATGCTTTTTTCTGCCTTTTTCTTTGTCTTTGTCTTTTTGCTTGTAAAAGTTATGCGATCTGAAATAAATGCAATATTAGTTTTTACCATAAAACATTTAACTTTGAGCAAAAACAAAAAATACAAATGGGGATTTTTTTTTTTTTTTTTTTTATCCCTCCCCCCCCGCTTGTTATTTGTTGTTTTTGCTCCAACTGAAATGTTTTATGGTCACTCAGGATTCAGTAGGTCACGGGTTGGCTTGGTTCCAGCCTTAAAACTCCTTATAAGGATTTTTCACAATGTCCATGGAGAAAATGAATGGTGAACGTCACGGAAAGTCACGTGACTGTTGAGCTCTATTATTACCCTACTTTATAACTGATGTTTCTGTGGTTACCGCAACGGTTTGATTGGCTCCGCTAATTTGTGCAGTATGGAAAAAGTCAATATGGCGGCAGCCCTAGCGAGTGCACCATAGACTGTATAATAATATGGACGTAGCCTGTGTGTGCCGTCACCCTTTGGTTTGTGGACTCCTGTTGTGAAGCCTCAAGTTTGGCATTTTGACGGTCGCCATCTTGATTATTTGGAGCCAGAAGCAGCTAGACCAGGGGATTCCCACAGAGCTGCAGCTCTGCCTGCTATTGGTCCATGATCGGCAAGCTGCCCGATCACTTCACAGGCGACCTGTCAATCAAAACATAGTCTGCGTTATCGTCTATTTCAGCCATTCCGAACCTGTGGTCAACTGGTGGGCCGTGAAGGTATTGCATGTGGGCCACCAAATCATTTGCAAAACATTACTATCTTTGTGACACATTTTGTACTTTTGCTAAAAATGCCCATCCCTATTCCTAACAAATTGCTGCTGCAGCAGCTATGCTCCCTACCAGCGGAGGCACACTTCTTGCGGTCGACTCAATTGAACGAGGAGTGGAGGGACATCGTTTTGCCGTTTCCTGTCTCTTTCTATCATCCTCTCTCTCTATTAGTGTCTCTCAGTCTCTCTCTGTTGTTCAGGCCGCTACACGTGTCTCAGCGCCTTCCAAATGAAATTGCTTGAGCAGCAGCAGCAGAAGATATCTATCTGGGCTCAGCAGCTAGCGTCGCTAGCAGCTAGCGTCACAGGAGTAAAGAGAGCTCCTTATTCAATCACATTAGCTCCATCGATTTCTCTTTTGGCTCCGTCCACTTTTTGTCTCTTTCACCAAATGAGCTTTTAACTCCTGGCTGGCTGCAGCAAGACTTAATGCATTACTGCATGGGCCAGAATGCTACTGTGCTGTGGAGGGACAGGGGTAATGCTACTGTGCTGTGGAGGGGGACAGGCAGGCGCGGACTGCATAATCGGGCACGTCGGGCAAATGCCCGGTGGCCTGGCCTGGCCTGGCCTGCAAAAAAAAAGTGGTTTTATTACTTTATTCAGGGTTAAAGTGGACTCGGCCCAAATTGGGCTTCAAACGGCTCAAATTGGGCTTCAAACGGCCCAAATCTGGCTTCAAACGGCCCAAATCATGCTTCAAACGACCCAAATTGGGCTTCAAACAGCCCAAATCTGGCTTCAAACGGGCCAAATCGGGCTTCAAACGGCCCACATTTTTCACGCGCGTCGGCCTGTATCGGCCTGGCCTGCTTGGTATCTAATGGCCGGCCTGAATTATTTTCCCAGTCCACCCCTGGGGACAGGGGTAATGTTACTGTGCTGTGGAGGGGGACAGGGGTAATGTTACTGTGCTGTGGAGGGGGGGGGACAGGGGTAATGTCACTGTGCTGTGGAGGGGGACAGGGGTAATGTTACTGTGCTGTGGAGGGGGACAGGGGTAATGTTACTGTGCTGTGGAGGGGGGGGGACAGGGGTAATGTCACTGTGCTGTGGAGGGGGACAGGGGTAATGTTACTGTGCTGTGGAGGGGGACAGGGGTAATGTTACTGTGCTGTGGAGGGGGGGGGACAGGGGTAATGTCACTGTGCTGTGGAGGGGGACAGGGGTAATGTCACTGTGCTGTGGAGGGGGACAGGGGTAATGTCACTGTGCTGTGGAGGGGGGGGGGGACAGGGGTAATGCTACTGTGCTGTGGAGGGGGACAGGGGTAATGTCACTGTGCTGTGTAGGGGGACAGGGGTAATGTCACTGTGCTGTGTAGGGGGACAGGGGTAATGTCACTGTGCTGTGGAGGGGGACGGGTAATGTCACTGTGCTGTGTAGGGGGACAGGGGTAATGTCACTGCTGTGGAGGGGGACAGGGGTAATGTCACTGTGCTGTGGAGGGGGACAGGGGTAATGTCACTGTGCTGTGGAGGGGGACAGGGGTAATGTCACTGTGCTGTGGAGGGGGACAGGGGTAATGTCACTGTGCTGTGTAGGGGGACAGGGGTAATGTCACTGTGCTGTGGAGGGGGACAGGGGTAATGTCACTGTGCTGTGGAGGGGGACAGGGGTAATGTCACTGTGCTGTGGAGGGGGACAGGGGTAATGTCACTGTGCTGTGGAGGGGGTGGACAGGGGTAATGCTACTGTGCTGTGGAGGGGGACAGGGGTAATGTCACTGTGCTGTGGAGGGGGACAGGGGTAATGCTACTGTGCTGTGGAGGGGGACAGGGGTAATGTCACTGTGCTGTGGAGGGGGACAGGGGTAATGTCACTGTGCTGTGGAGGGGGACAGGGGTAATGTCACTGTGCTGTGGAGGGGGACAGGGGTAATGTCACTGTGCTGTGGAGGGGGACAGGGGTAATGTCACTGTGCTGTGGAGGGGGACAGGGGTAATGTCACTGTGCTGTGTAGGGGGACAGGGGTAATGTCACTGTGCTGTGGAGGGGGACAGGGGTAATGTCACTGTGCTGTGGAGGGGGACAGGGGTAATGTCACTGTGCTGTGGAGGGGGACAGGGGTAATGTTACTGTGCTGTGGAGGGGGACAGGGGTAATGTCACTGTGCTGTGGAGGGGGACAGGGGTAATGTTACTGTGCTGTGGAGGGGGACAGGGGTAATGTCACTGTGCTGTGGAGGGGGACAGGGGTAATGTCACTGTGCTGTGGAGGGGACACCCTGGATCCTCCATCTTGGTGTTTTGAATTGATGTTTGTTGTTCATACCATGACCTTTTTTGGGGTGTGCGGGGTCTCTCTTCTGTATTAGAGCTAGTGTGTGAGAAAGTGCAGAGGCTGGGCTTCTCCTTCTTCTACTTGAATCAAAGTGTAAGTCTTGAGTGAAGTGATTTCCTGACCCTACAGACGCTTTCCACAGAATCTCATGCAGTTTGGAAGCAACTTATGTCCTGTCAGTTATTGCAGTAGCTAGGGATCGGAATTGCAATTTTTTTTTTTTTGCAATTCCAGCGCGGGCCGCACAGGGGGCGCTGGCCATAATTTGCCCATGTATAATAGTATCCTTCTTTGCCTTGTATATTTTCTTAATTTTGTCTGCTTTTTGCAAGGTATATTAAAAAAAAAAAATATTTGGCCAAATCTTTGCCTATACTGTATATTCAAGAAAAATATTGGTATCGGTATCGGCAGATATCCAAATTCAGGTATCGGAATGGGATCGGAAGTGAAAAAAGTGGATGGGTGCACACACACACACACACACACACACACACACACACACACACACACACACACACACACACACACACACACACACACACACACACACACACACACACACACACAGGCTGCCTCTAGGGGTCAATGCATTACTCACTGTGTGACAGTTGACTCACTGGATTATAGATGATGTAATGTTGATGTTCTCCTGAAATGAGTTTTTGAGGATTCATGTATACAGTGTATGTGCTGAATAGTGTGTGTGTATGTGCTGAGTTGTGTGTGTGTGTGTGTGTGTGTGTGTGTGTGTGTGTATGCAGCGGCAGCCTGGTCTCCGGAATAAATGGTACATTTCTGCAATCCACGGATACACAGAATATCAACGTTTCTGAACCAAGATAATTATGTTGCCTATCACATTTCTACATACGTGTCTAACGTTGATGTAGACATAATAGATGTCTGCTATTGAAATGGCGCGGTGGCCAGTAAGGGTGTTGCGTTTGGATGGAGGGTGTAAACACTCGCCTTTCACACTGCAGAGCCGTGTAGCGTCCAACGTCTACATTGCAAGCATTTCTTGTGTGTGTGTGTGTGTGTGTGTGTGTGTGTGTGTGTGTGTGTGTGTGTCACGGGTCAGCGCATGACAGATGTACAGCGGTGTCATATTGTCAGGCCCATGGCCGCGGAGCCTGGCCTGCTGTACCCCATGATGTGGAAGTCAATGCAGCCTAATCAATAGCTGTTCTGTATCGACAAGCAGGCTTACACTGTGTAGACCAATGGGAGCAGGCCAGCAGGCACCAGCTGACCCTGTGGACCAAAGGGAGGAGGCCTGGGCAACACTGCCACCGAGGGCATGCTGTATGTCACTTGACCTTGGAACTTTCAACTCTGATTTTCCGGCCTCCGGCATAGGTTGCGTTCACGCTGGTTTTAACTCAGAGTTACAAAAACCTACACAGCTGCCTAATTTCATTGGTAAAATAGCCGTTCAATTCAACATATCTCTTTCATCAGAGCGAAATGTAAACAATATAAACACATATTGCATAATTACACCTCAAATTAGGTCGACAAATACTTTGATGACATCAACTCGGACAAGCCGGAGCTCTGAAATGATACCCGGAATTTCCGACGTGCAATTCCCACATCAACAGCTGTTCAATTCCTTCATTTGGCAGAAGCAGCAGAAGGCATGAGACAGTGTTGTGCTCTCTGACACTCCACACCTGTCGTCACACAGTGGTGAGACAGAGACACTCCACACCTGTCGTCACACAGTGGTGAGACAGAGACACTCCACACCTGTCGTCACACAGTGGTGAGACAGAGACACTCCACACCTGTCGTCACACAGTGGTGAGACAGAGCGCAAGAGCTTGTGTGATTTATGCTTGGAATAGTGAAGACGGTGAGCAACTTTGAATTGGATAAGCTGGTGTCTGCTATTAACTGAGCAGAGTTGTACCACAGACAGACTCCTTTCCCACATGGTGTCAGATAAATGGACAGCTAGTTCCCCCTGCCACACTTCTCCAGTCCTTTGAGCAGAGGCTGTGGTGCACTTACAGTGTGACTCCCACAGTGTTTCATGTGACTTTCTCCAGCCTGCCTGTAAACCACAGACCGAGTACTGCTGAAGAGTTTGCATATGATCCAGATCATGCTTATGTGTCAAGTTCACACCAATGATTCACAACACAACCACACTGAACAGACCCGTCTGCTCTCGACTCCAGCCTGTGTTAAAGGTATCCGTGTGTGTGTGTGTGTGTGTGTGTGTGTGAGAGAGAGTGAGAGTGTGAGAGAGATTTTCATTTCGGAAATCTGGTCACCTTAGTGTGCGGGCGTCTGTGCATGTGTGTTTGTGAGCGATTGCATGTAAAGTCATGATGTCCATGCAAATCAATGCGTGAGTAGGCAGACACTTTCTGTGCACACACATGAGTAGGTCTGTGTCCCCCTGAGAGAGAGAGAGAGAGAGAGAGCGCAGTATGGGTAAAATATTGCCTGTTCACATGTGATTATATTCATGTGTGCACATTTGCTGACATTATTTCTACTGTAACTCTGGGCATCTGTCTCACATGTTTTTATACACACACACACACACACACACACACACACACACACACACACACACACACACATTCCATAATGAAACACACCATAGCTCTATACGCCCCAGTTGTCACTCCACTGGCCTCCCTTCCCCCTCCCGTAGCGCTCCTCCTCCCCACTCCTCTGTTCTTCCCCCATCTATCATTCTCCCATCACTCTCTTTCCTTACCTGCTCCTCTCCTCTTCCCCCTTCTCTTTCCTCTACCTGATTTCACCTGACTGGCCATCTGCCTCGTCCTCTCCATGACTTGCTCTCCATGACTGGGGGATGGAGAGAGAGAGGGGGGGGGGGTGGAGAGAGAGAGAGGGGGGATGGAGAGAGAGAGGGGGGGGATGGAGAGAGAGAGAGGGGGGATGGAGAGAGAGAGGGGGGGGGGGATGGAGAGAGAGAGAGAGGGGGGATGGAGAGAGAGAGGGAGGGTGGAGAGAGAGAGAGGGGGGATGGAGAGAGAGAGAGGGGGGATGGAGAGAGAGAGAGGGGGGATGGAGAGAGAGAGGGGGGATGGAGAGAGAGAGAGAGGGGATGGAGAGAGAGAGAGGGGGGATGGAGAGAGAGAGATGGGGGATGGAGAGAGAGAGAGGGGGGATGGAGAGAGAGAGAGGGGGGATGGGCAGGAGAAAGTGGGGAGGGGGAGAAAATGTAGGTCTTGTTAATGATTCTCTGGTCATACGACATGCCAGGGGAGCGAAGCAGAATCATTTGAAGTTTTCATTTTCCCTCCTAGAACCCGACCCATTACTCTTCCTGCTATAGACTGTTTTCACCAGCTGCAACCCCACAGCACTTCCTTTTTCTCAGCTTCTTCTTCTGTGTTTTATGGCGGTTGGCATCCTTAAATGTTGCATCACCGCCACCTACTGAATTGTATCAGCTTCACAGTGCTAACTATTTACAGTGTCCACAGTAACTATTTACAGTGTCCACAGTAACTATTTACAGTGTCCACAGTAACTATTTACAGTGTCCACAGTAACTACTTACAGTGTCCACAGTAACTATTTACAGTGTCCACAGTAACTACTTACAGTGTCCACAGTAACTATTTACAGTGTCCACAGTAACTATTTACAGTGTCTACAGTAACTATTTACAGTGTCCACAGTATAGAAACATTATTCTGGAGAAGTATAGATGTGATGGAACATAATTAGGACTTATGGGACACTTGTATTTCTTGTAGTATGTTTGGTATTAGCTATGTATGTGTAATTATATGTATAGGTGGTAGGTAGCCTATGCGTGTATGGGCACGTAGCCTATGTATAATTAGGAGCATGTGCTATATGTGTGTAAATTAATGCATGTATGTATCCATGTGTATGCATATGTACTGCATATGTTTACATATAACGTAAAGGTATAAGGGTAAGGGCATTTAACAAGCTAGTTAGCTTCAGCCCTAAACCCTTTTGGTCAGCCTTATGTATTCTCTTTTGTTTTCTGTTTTTTTCTATTCTGTGAATATTCTTTTCTTTCTGATCGAAATAAACTAAACTAAAACTACACTTTCGCAGCTGTTCAGGGGAAAACACTGACATACTTCTATTATTTTATTTTTATTTGAGCTATGTAAACGTTTAAATGTAAAGATAGGCCTATGTGTGCAATAACATACTGTTAGTCAGCTCAGCTTACTCTGTAACATGTAGCTTGTATTAGCCTGTCAGGCTAGCTCCGAACTAGACGACAACGCTTCCTACTACCCAGCGTGTGCACGTCTTTCCAACGGGTGGTTGTTATGGCAACTATCAACAACAACATTTAATTACTACAATACATAAAGACTGAAATAGGCTACGTTGTTACTGTGTCTGTCAGAGACACGGCCTAACGTTGACATTTAATATGAGCCGAATATCAGCCTGCGCTCAGTTATGTATACAGGAAGTAGCCCAGATATTCTTCTTCTCTGGGGTTTAGTAAAGCAGATATTCTGGTCGGTTGTAACCGTTTGTTATTGTTATCAAGTTAAAACCGTCTATATGGCCCAGCACTGAATTATGCCAATCTGTGGAATATACAGACATGCATTCATATTGTGGTTACAGAGATACACGCAGGAATGATGCATTGGACTATAGAATTTGTAAGGAGTGTGTTTGTTTTGAACTCAATGGGGTTTAGTGGTTCACTTAAATTCAGATTGTAACATAACAATTGACTACTACTACTACTACTACTACAATTGAATACTTGGCATAGATAGGCTATGCCTTGGCACCCATTGTATTATCCTATAAAAAAGAGAAAGGAATATATGTCGCCTCCTATTTCACCCAGGTCTGCAGAACAATAGCAGGCAAACATTCAGACAGTGTGTGTGTGTGTGTGTGTGTGTGTGTGTGTGTGTGTGTGTGTGTGTGTGTGTGTGGATGTAGAGGCAACATGAATGGAAGTCAATGGAAAGAAGCAAACGGAGTGAGGTGGACTCAACTTTGTTGTCGATGCAGAAACATTCACTTCACTTTCAGCTGATGCTGTAGAGCCAAGGTGCCTGCCCCCCCCCCCCCCCACACACACACACACATCTAACTCTTACAGTGGATAAAGTGTCACTTGGCTGTTGTGAATAATGACATTGACACAAAGTCTATAAAAGCTAGATTCCCCAGAGAAGGTATGGGTCACACCGGCTGCCAAGCCTGACACGCAGAGGATTAAAATGCAAATATAATGCTGGAGCAGAGTTTCAAGTCATCCACATTGTCTTTTCAGCCCTCAAACACAAGACGTGTGATGAAACATGCTTACATGTCATCAGGTTCTTCTTCTTATTATCCTTTATCAGCTTTATTTTATGCATTGAAACGTAGCACGAGCCCCCTTCCTGGATCCGCATTTTGGACCTCCGCTGACGCCACCCTCTTACTAGATTTCTCTGGCCGCACCGCCTCATCTCCTGTATGCTAGGGATGGGCATTTCTAGCAAAAACACTATTCGAAATTCGCTGGCCAAAGTCGACTTTTAATCGAAATTCGGAAAAAAAATAAATGTAAAAAAAAATATATATATATACAGGTGCAGCTCAATGAATTAGAATATCGTGAAAAAGTGCAATATTTTTTGTCACTCATTTCAGAAAGTGAAACTCATATATTATACAGATTAATTACACATAGAGTGAAATATTTCAAGCCTTTATTTCTTGTAATTTTGATGATTATGGCCTACATATAATGAAAACCCTAAATCAGTGTCTCAGAAAATTAGAATATTACATCAATAAATCAATAAAATAAAAAATAAAAATAAAAAGTTAATTTCCATGCACTCAATACTTGGTTGGGCCTCCTTTTGCATGAATGACTGCATCAATGCGGCGTGGCATGGAGGCGATCAGCCTGTGGCACTGCTGAGGTGTGATGGAAGCCCAGGTTGCTTTGATAGCGGCCTTCAGGTCATCTGCATTGTTGGGTCTGGTGTCTTTCATCTTCCTCTTGACAATACCCCATAGATTCTCAATGGGGTTCAGGTCAGGCGAGTTTGCTGGCCAATCAAGCACAGTAATACCATGGTCATTGAACCAGCTTTTGGTACTTTTGGCAGTGTGGGCAGGTGCCAAGTCCTGCTGGAAAATGAAATCAGCATCTCCATAAAGCTTGTCAGCAGAAGGAAGCATGAAGTGCTCTAAAAATGTCCTGGTAGATGGCTGCGTTGACTGTGGACTTCAGAAAACACAGTGGACCAACACCAGCAGATGACATGGCACCCCAAATCATCACTGACTGTGGAAACTTCACACTGGACTTCAAGCAATGTGGATTGTGTGCCTCTCCACTCTTCCTCCAGACTCTGGGACCTTGATTTCCAAATGAAATGCAAAATTTACTTTAATCTGAAAAGAGGACTTTGGACCACTGAGCAACAGTCCAGTTCTTTTTCTCCTTAGCCCAGGTAAGACACTTCTGACGTTGTCTCTGGTTCAGGAGTGGCTTGACACGAGGAATGCGACATTTGTAGCCCATGTCCTGGATTCGTAGTGGCTCTTGATGCGCTGACTCCAGTCTCAGTCCACTCCTTGTGATGCTCCCCCACATTCTTGAATGGATTTTGCCTGACGATCCTCTCAAGGCTGCGGTTATCCCTGTTACTTGTGCACCTTTTCCTACCACACTTTTTCCTTCCACTCAACTTTCTATGAATATGCTTGGATACAGCACTCTGTGAACAACCAGCTTCTTTAGCAATGACCTTTTGTGGCTTACCCTCCTTGTGGAGGGTGTCAATGACTGTCTTCTGGACAACTGTCAAGTCAGCAGTCTTCCCCATGATTGTGTAGCCTACTGAACCAGACTGACCATTTAA
The DNA here is from genome assembly GCF_964638095.1 of Poromitra crassiceps. Classification (NCBI taxonomy): domain Eukaryota; kingdom Metazoa; phylum Chordata; class Actinopteri; order Beryciformes; family Melamphaidae; genus Poromitra; species Poromitra crassiceps. Next base: position 39,371,526 of record NC_139644.1, on the reverse strand, counting down.
AGGGTCAGGAAACCTTTGCAGGTGGTTTGAGTAAATTAGCTGATTAGGGTGTGACACCATGAGTTTCCAATTTTGAACTTTTTCACACTTTTTCACAATATTCTAATTTTCTGAGACACTGATTTAGGGTTTTCATTATATGTAGGCCATAATCATCAAAATTACAAGAAATAAAGGCTTGAAATATTTCACTCTATGTGTAATTAATCTGTATAATATATGAGTTTCACTTTCTGAAATGAGTGACAAAAAATATTGCACTTTTTCACGATATTCTAATTCTTTGAGCTGCACCTGTATATATATTATTATTATTATTTTTATGTGAGTGAAATGTTTCATTGTCTCCCCTGATTCTAAGTATAGTCGAATCGCTTGGTTTGAGCAAGTAAAACAATTTTTATAAGCATTTTAAGCAAGGTTTATGGAAAAATGAATGGCGGATGAAATCCCATGAAGAGGGAGAGGTTGCTTATAAAAATAGTTTTACTTGCTCAAACCAAGCGATTCGACTATTCTTAGAATCAGGGGAGACAATGCAACATTTCACTCACAAAAAAAAAAATTTTTTTTTTTTTTTTTTTTCAAAAAACGAATTTCGAATTTCAATAATAAAAGTCAACCTTGATAATAACAACGATTATTCGAAAATTCGAAATTCGATGCCCATCCCTACAGTATGCCACGTACCACCTCATCTCCTGTGTGCCACGTACCACCTCATCTCCTGTGTGCCACATACCACCTCATCTCCTGTATGCCACGTACCACCTCATCTCCTGTGTGCCACGTACCACCTCATCTCCTGTGTGCCACATACCACCTCATCTCCTGTATGCCACGTACCACCTCATCTTCTGTGTGCCACGTACCACCTCATCTTCTGTATGCCACGTACCACCTCATCTCCTGTATGCCACGTACCACCTCATCTCCTGTGTGCCACGTACCACCTCATCTTCTGTATGCCACGTACCACCTCATACGTGGCACATACAGGAGTATGACACGTACTAGGGCTGTGAATCTTCACTGGCCTCCCGATTCGATTCGATTACGATTCATCTGTCAACGATTCGATTCGATTCGATTAAACGATGCATCACGATGCATCGCGATGCATCTTAAATCGATGCATCACTTTTCCGCAATACATGATTTCTTTTTTCTCACTTTCTTTTTTCTCACTGTGTGGTTACTTTTAAAATAAAAGTGCATTTGGAATTGCATTGTATTATGATCCATAATTAAAATAAACAACTGCATGTACTTACATTCTATTTTATTTGATTATAATTTTTTTTTTTTTTTTTTTTTTTTTTTTTTTTTTTAATAATCGATTTTTGATATTTGTTAATCGATGCAGAATCGTGCACGTCCGCATCGCGATGCATCGTATAATCGATTATTTTTGACACCCCTAACACGTACCACCTCATATTCTGTATGCCACATACCACCTTGTCTCCTGTCTGAACACACGCTAAGAGCCCCACATCGCGCAACAGCTTCTTTTCACAAATGCCACGCAGTCAAACTAAATGTGTGTTTTGTCACATAAAATCAATGTTTCTCATAAAAAGAGAACCATGTTAAGTGTACAGCTGTTATGTGATTGTGTACACAGATCGAAGAGACCAGGTAAAATATTGGACTCACACTGTGACTCCCTCCCCTCTCTCTACCTCCCCTCTCTCTCCCTCGCTCTCTCTTTTTCTCCACCCACCCCCCACCCCACCTCTCTCTCCCTCGCTCTCTCTCTCCCTCCCTCCCTCTCTCTTCCCCCCCCCCCCCCCCACCCCCCACCCCACCTCTCTCTCTGGGTGGAGGTGATAAAGTCAGGATGGAAGCAGGCTGTTGATGAAGCAGGACACACACCAAAGCATCTAGCCATTTGTGTGTGTGTGTGTGTGTGTGTGTATGTGTGTGTGTGTGTGTGTGTGTGTGTGTGTGTGTTTATTGGTAATAAATTCTAAATTGAGGCAGAAGTGCTGCGGGTGTAATAGTTCTGAAGAGACTGAGAACTCCATTAACTAGGCCATCCGTGCACGCAAGCACGCACTCACACACAACACGCACACACACACACACACACACACTCACACACACACAGCACGCACGCAAGCACACACGCACGCGCACTCACGCACACACACGCACACACGCACGTGCACGCACACCCACAACGCAAGCACGCACACACACACACGCACACACACACGCACACACACACACACACACACACACACACACACACACACCTGTAATCCTGCAGGATCAAGTAGATTTGGACTATCTTTGTACAGCTCTCTCTGGGCGCTCCTTTCTCCCTTCTTTAATGGCAGAGCCAGTGGAATCAAGCTTACCACAGGTGGGCGTGGCCTCAAGTGACAAAAGTCACCTCTGTGCCCCCAAGGGTGCCAGTCACAATCCCTACAGTCACAATCCCTACAGTCACAATCCCTACAGTCACAATCCCTACAGTCACAATCCCTACAGTCACAATCCCTACAGTCACAAGTCTTTCTCCCTCACATAACCTCTAGTTGCTTAATGCCTTACTGCAAAAGGCTGTCTTGCTCTATGGCAGCTGGCAGGGTGGGCGTGTGTGGCAGGGTGGGTGTGGCAGCTGGCAGGGTGGGCGTGGCAGCTGGCAGGGTGGGCGTGTGTGGCAGGGTGGGCGTGGCAGCTGGCAGGGTGGGCGTGGCAGCTGGCAGGGTGGGCGTGGCAGCTGGCAGGGTGGGCGTGGCAGCTGGCAGGGTGGGCGTGACAGCTGGCAGGGTGGGCAGCACTGATTGGGTCTATTGGTAATTTTCACTGCCGTACAGCAGAACTGGGCCGGTTAGGCGGAGTCAACTCTTGATATAAAAGGAGGAGGAGCGGCTGCGCCGCCAACATGGAGCCTGAGCACCGCGGGGTAAATGGGGAACATACCTACGCTACGTGGCTGCCATAACACCTGGCTTAACAGCTTGACATGATCACTTTATTACCATTACCATTACATGCTCAGTGAGTGTGTCGAGTGTTGTACCCAGCTCTGCACATGCTCAGTGAGTGTGTCGAGTGTTGTACCCAGCTCTGCACATGCTCAGTGAGTGTGTCGAGTGTTGTACCCAGCTCTGCACATGCTCAGTGAGTGTGTCGAGTGTTGTACCCAGCTCTGCACATGCTCAGTGAGTGTGTCGAGTGTTGTACCCAGCTCTGCACATGCTCAGTGAGTGTGTCGAGTGTTGTGCCCAGCTCTGCACATGCTCAGTGAGTGTGTCGAGTGTTGTGCCCAGCTCTGCACATGCTCAGTGAGTGTGTCGAGTGTTGTACCCAGCTCTGCACATGCTCAGTGAGTGTGTCGAGTGTTGTGCCCAGCTCTGCACATGCTCAGTGAGTGTGTCGAGTGTTGTACCCAGCTCTGCACATGCTCAGTGAGTGTGTCGAGTGTTGTGCCCAGCTCTGCACATGCTCAGTGAGTGTGTCGAGTGTTGTACCCAGCTCTGCACATGCTCAGTGAGTGTGTCGAGTGTTGTGCCCAGCTCTGCACATGCTCAGTGAGTGTGTCGAGTGTTGTACCCAGCTCTGCACATGCTCAGTGAGTGTGTCGAGTGTTGTGCCCAGCTCTGCACATGCTCAGTGAGTGTGTCGAGTGTTGTACCCAGCTCTGCACATGCTCAGTGAGTGTGTCGAGTGTTGTACCCAGCTCTGCACATGCTCAGTGAGTGTGTCGAGTGTTGTACCCAGCTCTGCACATGCTCAGTGAGTGTGTCGAGTGTTGTACCCAGCTCTGCACATGCTCAGTGAGTGTGTCGAGTGTTGTACCCAGCTCTGCACATGCTCAGTGAGTGTGTCGAGTGTTGTACTCAGCTCTGCACATGCTCAGTGAGTGTGTCGAGTGTTGTACCCAGCTCTGCACATGCTCAGTGAGTGTGTCGAGTGTTGTACCCAGCTCTGCACATGCTCAGTGAGTGTGTCGAGTGTTGTACCCAGCTCTGCACATGCTCAGTGAGTGTGTCGAGTGTTGTACCCAGCTCTGCACATGCTCAGTGAGTGTGTCGAGTGTTGTACCCAGCTCTGCACATGCTCAGTGAGTGTGTCGAGTGTTGTACCCAGCTCTGCACATGCTCAGTGAGTGTGTCGAGTGTTGTACCCAGCTCTGCACATGCTCAGTGAGTGTGTCGAGTGTTGTACCCAGCTCTGCACATGCTCAGTGAGTGTGTCGAGTGTTGTGCCCAGCTCTGCACATGCTCAGTGAGTGTGTCGAGTGTTGTACCCAGCTCTGCACATGCTCAGTGAGTGTGTCGAGTGTTGTGGATTGTGTGGTCACTGTCTGTATTGATCCTGCAATGTGAATGGCGCCTGTTCCTTTGCCCTCGGAGGTCGGAGGTCACGGTCTCATGAATGGTTATGACTCATGCAGGTTTAAACGTCCATCTTAACAAGTCATTTAGTCTCGTATTCAACCTTCACATAGTATTTTTCCATTTTCTAATCTTTATTATAGACCAAGAGCAACAATTCTGACAATGAGTTGAGACCACTCTGCTTGTTTCCAATGCAGTTTCATGTGTTTGAGGACTTTTCTAGAAATGAATATCAAGATATTGAATCAGAACAAGGCATACATTCACACTATTATCAAGAAAATGTCACTTGATATTTTTTTTTCTTCAAAATTCTTGAAACAAGTTCATTTGAACTGGAAAAAGTGACACATTAATATATTGGTAATGTATTGTAGGATCCAGTAGATTAGAAGTTTTCTTTTCTTTTTGCAGTATAAGCAGAATGGCGACCTGGCATCAGGAAATTCGGCTCTCCAGATGCTGTTTTCATACTGGTTGTGCTGTTAGGGGTTGTAGTTGCCCCTGGTGGCCACTAGAGGCTCTCTATTACTCACTTTTACACCTAAAGCTAGATGCAACACTGCTGCTGCACATACTGTAGTTGAACTGTAGGATTTCATTATGAAGTACACACGTCAAACCTCTCGGCTGCAGCAGCTTGCTTTCATCTTGCTGATGTGGCTGAAATGAGTGTGTAAAGCTCTGATGTATTTGGTAAGAGCTCATGTCTTTATGAAACAACTAACACCTCACAGAGCTGGAGAATCATCTACACTGAGTTTATTATGCCCCTCTGAGCCCTGATAAAGATAAAACCCTATTTCATCCAACGCCCCAACTCTGAGCCTCACCGTGGATTCAGAACACCACTGTTGTGAGTTCTCCATCTAACCAGGGAAGACTGCAATCAGCTTGACTTCAGTCAGTCTACAGAAACAGACAGTCAATCAGCTTGACTTCAGTCAGTCTACAGAAACTGACAGTCAATCAGCTTGATTTCAGTCAGTCTACAGAAACAGACAGTCAATCAGCTTGATTTCAGTCAGTCTACAGAAACAGACAGTCAATCAGCTTGACTTCAGTCAGTCTACAGAAACAGACAGTCAATCAGCTTGACTTCAGTCAGTCTACAGAAACAGACAGTCACCTTGATTTCAGTCAGTCTACAGAAACAGGCAGTCAGCTTGACTTCAGTCAGTCTACAGAAACTGACAGTCAATCAGCTTGATTTCAGTCAGTCTACAGAAACAGACAGTCAATCAGCTTGATTTCAGTCAGTCTACAGAAACAGACAGTCAATCAGCTTGACTTCAGTCAGTCTACAGAAACAGACAGTCAATCAGCTTGACTTCAGTCAGTCTAGAGAAACAGTCACCTTGATTTCAGTCAGTCTACAGAAACAGACAGTCAGCTTGACTTCAGTCAGTCTACAGAAACTGTCAGCTTGACTTCAGTCAGTCTACAGAAACAGACAGTCAATCAGCTTGACTTCAGTCAGTCTACAGAAACAGACAGTCACCTTGATTTCAGTCAGTCTACAGAAACAGACAGTCAGCTTGACTTCAGTCAGTCTACAGAAACAGACAGTCACCTTGATTTCAGTCAGTCTACAGAAACAGACAGTCAGCTTGACTTCAGTCAGTCTACAGAAACAGACAGTCAGCTTGACTTCAGTCAGTCTACAGAAACAGACAGTCAGCTTGACTTCAGTCAGTCTACAGAAACAGACAGTCAGCTTGACTTCAGTCAGTCTACAGAAACAGACAGTCAGCTTGACTTCAGTCAGTCTACAGAAACAGACAGTCAGCTTGACTTCAGTCAGTCTACAGAAACAGACAGTCAGCTTGACTTCAGTCAGTCTACAGAAACAGTCAGCTTGACTTCAGTCAGTCTACAGAAACAGTCAGCTTGACTTCAGTCAGTCTACAGAAACAGACAGTCAGCTTGACTTCAGTCAGTCTACAGAAACTGTCAGCTTGACTTCAGTCAGTCTACAGAAACTGTCAGCTTGACTTCAGTCAGTCTACAGAAACAGACAGTCAGCTTGACTTCAGTCAGTCTACAGAAACAGACAGTCAGCTTGACTTCAGTCAGTCTACAGAAACAGACAGTCAGCTTGACTTCAGTCAGTCTACAGAAACAGACAGTCAGCTTGACTTCAGTCAGTCTACAGAAACAGACAGTCAGCTTGACTTCAGTCAGTCTACAGAAACAGACAGTCAGCTTGACTTCAGTCAGTCTACAGAAACAGACAGTCAGCTTGACTTCAGTCAGTCTACAGAAACAGACAGTCAGCTTGACTTCAGTCAGTCTACAGAAACAGACAGTCAGCTTGACTTCAGTCAGTCTACAGAAACAGACAGTCAGCTTGACTTCAGTCAGTCTACAGAAACAGACAGTCAGCTTGACTTCAGTCAGTCTACAGAAACAGACAGTCAGCTTGACTTCAGTCAGTCTACAGAAAAGACAGTCAGCTTGACTTCAGTCAGTCTACAGAAACAGACAGTCAGCTTGACTTCAGTCAGTCTACAGAAACAGTCAGCTTGACTTCAGTCAGTCTACAGAAAAGACAGTCAGCTTGACTTCAGTCAGTCTACAGAAAAGACAGTCAGCTTGACTTCAGTCAGTCTACAGAAAAGACAGTCAGCTTGACTTATGTCAGTCTACAGAAACAGTCAGCTTGACTTCAGTCAGTCTACAGAAACAGACAGTCAGCTTGACTTCAGTCAGTCTACAGAAACTGTCATTTGCTAATGATGGAGCATTCATTTCAAATGATGCCTTAAAGCAGCTACGAGTAACTTTTTCGATTGTTATTAAACAGTATAAATTTAATATCAATGCATCACATCTTACCTCTAATAGTCGACGAGACCAACGCAGAGTAGTCTCGCTTGAACCCTGAGTGAATCGGCCAGTGTTAGTCTGTCTGTGGCCAGGGAAGATCAGGAAGTGAAATGAAACGGTTTGCAGCAGCCACTTCGGCCATAACCACAAAATAACTTCCAAAAAACCTGTTAGAATATAACGAGAGATGTTCCCGAGAGTATGCGTGGCGTTCACATTGTTTATGTTATGTTGCTAGGCAGCGCAAACGGCGTAGGCAGGCAGCTGCGTTTCACTTCCGGGTTTCACTTCCGCGTTTCACTTCCGGGTTACCCGTCCGGTCTCTCTAGAGAGCCCCCTGTTGACGTGAGTTTAGACAGACATGACTTAATAATCACCTAAGGGAGCAATCTCAGATACACACGGCTTTGGTCTCAGCTACTATTATAGGTAAGATGTGATGCATCAATATTGTAATTATACTGTTTAATAACAATCGAAAAAGTTGCTCGTAGCTGCTTTAATAGTTTGAATATGAAAAGTTGTCTGATGCCAAAATTTAGAAGTCAGTCAATATTTAAGGCTTAAGCTCCCTCCCTTAAGTGATTGAGAGCAAACTGAAGGTTTGCTGTCTGCCAGACATGTCTCCTTTCCTTAAGTAGCACACTGAACTCCAGCAGACAGACACCGGCACTCTGATCCTTCAGTATTTGGAGTTAAATCAGAGGCAGCTAACCCCTTTGATTCCTGGATGGTTTCACTTCATCCACGTGTCTGAAACCTCGGCTCTTTCCTCGCGGGTTTGCGATTTCACGAGCGACCGGAGATCTGAAGCCAACGTGTACTGACCTTTACCTTTTACCTGTCTGGCTTTGGCTGTCAGACACCTTCACGACCCTCACTGACTGCGTTTACATGCACACAATATTCCGGTTTTTTGCCCATATTCGGAAAATGACAATATTCAGACTAAATGAATAATCCACGAATATCCCCGTTTACATGCAGCCGTAGCTCGCCCTCCCCGATACGTGAGGGAGGGGGAGAGAGAGAGAGATGCAGGTAGGCAGAGTTTTTTTGTTGAGAATAAACAGAGCAGCGCTATTCTTACCAGGATCACTTGGTCCATTTCAGGAGCAGCTTGCTACTGGAAAGTTTGGCGTTGCGCATCCAAGTCTTTCATAAAAAGTAGGCTAGTACGTTATTACCTCGCAGGCTCGCAAGCATTGTGGACTTCCATGGGCACTATACTCTCTTTAAATATCTCTCTCTTTAAAACGATGTTTCTCATCTCCTCCCGATCAGAAATGTGTGCTTTTCTTTTAGCATGCCAGAGATGATGGATTGTATGATTATATTGCCTCTTCTAGAGCTTTCTAGCACACATCAGCTGACCACAAACAGGCAACATGCGTCGCAAACTGTGGTAAAAACCCTGATTGAGACGCATATTCCAAATGTGCTGTACACATGATCAAAGAATCCTCCTAAAACCTGAATAATACTGGAATAACCCAGATGTCTTAATCAGAAAATGCTAAATTCGGAAAAAGGGCAAATTCGGAAAATGCAACTGGAAAATGCTGTTTACATGACCTTTATCAAATTCAGAATATTGTCATTTTCCGACTAATAGTGGAATATTGTGTCCATGTAAATGCAGTCACTGATCCAACGCCTCCATCACTGCTGTGTCCAGACCAGCAGTCTATAGAACCACTGGTCTATAGAGCTGAACAGTCACGTGACGTCTCTTGCCCCGGAAGTGACTTTCCCATTCATTTTGTTTTAAGGCTGGAGCCAAGCCAACCCGTGACCTACTGAATCGTGAGTCACTTGCAGCAAAAACATTTTTTTTTTTTTATTATATGTATGCCCTATAGCTTTTGTCATTTTGTTCCTTTCCTATGCATTTATCTATTCAGTCATCGAATCACTCCATCGACCGACAACCAACGAACTGGATTCGCACGCAAGCAGCTAATAAACCTCAAACAGCCCGCTTTGTACAGTTTCACCATTTCAACAGGCGGCTTCACACACGTGTTTGTGTGTAGTGTCATTAGTGTGTGTGTGTGTGTGTGTACGTGTACTGTAGTACTACAGATGCCACTAGATTCCAGGAAACACCCGATCTGTGTACAGTAGCTCAGCAGTGCTTCTTGGGCAGACGTGTTTTGAATGGCTATAGGATGTCATACGTGTGTGTGTGTCTGTGTGTGTGTGTGTGTGTGTGTGTGTCTGTGTGTGTGTGTGTGTGTGTGTGTGTGTGTGTGTGTGTGTCTGTGTGTGTGTGTGTGTGTGTGTGTGTGTGCACTGCCGGGCAGACATGTGTTGAATGGCTATATGATGTCAGACTTGGCGTGTGTGAACGTGGCCGCGGCTGTTGCCATGCATTTGATGGTATAGATCGCCAGAAAGGTGTGGGCTTTTTTATCGCTGTGTTTGAAGCTTGAAGATAATGTGTATCTGATGTGTGTTTATCCTGGTCATACATGCATTGACGCTTGTGTGTGTGTGTGTGTGTGTGTGTGTGTGAGAGAGAGAGAGAGAGAGAGAGAGTTCCTTGCGCTGCTCTCTCTGCCGCTGTGCTCAGAATGCTGATGTGTCACGCTGCAGCACTGCCCCACTTATCCAACTAACCTTTTTCCCTCGCTCCCTCTCTCTCTTCCTGCCACTCTCTCTCTCTCTCTCTCTCATTCTGCCCCTCTCTCTCTCATGCTGCCTCTCTCTCTCTCCCTGCCACTCTCTCTCTCTCTCTCTCTCTCATTCTGCCCCTCTCTCTCTCATGCTGCCTCTCTCTCTCTCTCTTCCTGCCACTCTCTCCCTCTCTCTCTCATTCTGCCCCTCTCTCTCTCATGCTGCCTCTCTCTCTCTCTCTTCCTGCCACTCTCTCTCTCTCTCTCTCATTCTGCCCCTCTCTCTCTCATGCTGCCTCTCTCTCTCTCTTCCTGCCACTCTCTCCCTCACTCTCTCATTCTGCCCCTCTCTCTCTCATGCTGCCCCTCTCTCTCTCTCTCTTCCTGCCACTCTCTCCCTCTCTCTCTCATTCTGCCCCTCTCTCTCTCATGCTGCCTCTCTCTCTCTCTCTCTTCCTGCCACTCTCTCCCTCTCTCTCTCATTCTGCCCCTCTCTCTCTCATTCTGCCTCTCTCTCTCTCTCTTCCTGCCACTCTCTCCCTCTCTCTCTCATGCTGCCTCTCTCTCTCTCTTCCTGCCACTCTCTCCCTCTCTCTCTCATGCTGCCTCTCTCTCTCTCTCTTCCTGCCACTCTCTCCCTCTCTCTCTCATGCTGCCTCTCTTTCTCTCATGCTGCCTCTCTCTCTCTCTCTTCCTGCCACTCTCTCTCTCTCTCTCTCATCCTGCCTCTCTCTCTCTCTTCCTGCCACTCTCTCTCTCTCTCTCTCATCCTGCCTCTCTCTCTCTCTTCCTGCCACTCTCTCCCTCTCTCTCTCATGCTGCCTCTCTCTCTCTCATGCTGCCTCTCTCTCTCTCTCTCTCTTCCTGCCACTCTCTCCCTCACTCTCTCATGCTGCCCCTCTCTCTCTCATCCTGCATCTCTCTCTCTCTCTCATCCTGCATCTCTCTCTCTCTCTCATCATGCCTCTCTCTCTCTCATCCTGCATCTCTCTCTCTCTCTCTCTCTCTCTCTCTCATCCTGCCTCTCTCTCTCTCTCATCCTGCATCTCTCTCTCTCTCTCTCTCTCTCTCTCATCCTGCATCTCTCTCTCTCTCATCCTGCCACTCTTTCTCATCCTGCCTCTCTCTCATCCTGCATCTCTCTCTCTCTCTCTCTCTCATCTTGCCTCTCTCTCTCATCCTGCATCTCTCTCTCTCTCTCTCTCTCATCCTGCATCTCTCTCTCTCTCTCATCCTGTCACTCTCTCTCTCTCATCCTGCCTCTCTCTCTCATCCTGCCTCTCTCTCTCATCCTGCCTCTCTCTCTCATCCTGCCTCTCTCTCTCTCTCTCTCTCTCTCTCATCCTGCCTCTCTCTCTCTCATCCTGCCTCTCTCTCTCACTCCTCTATCCTTTCTCCTATGCAATCATCCCTCCCCTGCTTTTATCCATCAGTCCGTCCCCCTCTGTCCCTCGACTTCATTCCTTCCCCTCCTTCTATCTCTCTCTCCCTCCCTCTCTTTTGCGTGTGCTGCTTTCTCTATTTTTGTTGCCATTCCCACTCATCTCTTTTCACACATTTTTCGTGTTCAATTTGTGTGTGTGTGTGTGTGTGTGTGTGTCTCTGTGTATGGATGTGTGTGTGTGTGTCTCTCTGTGTGTGTGTGCGTGCCGTGTGTGTGTGTGTGTTTGTGGGCGTGCGTGTGGAAGAGAGACTGTGCGACTGTGCGTGGGTGTGGGTGTCACTGTCTGCTTACAGATGTTGACGATGCAGCAAAAAACACCACCACCGGCTCTCTCACTCTCTCTCTCTCTCACACACACACACACACACGCACGCACACACACGCACACACGCACACAGCCACCCTTCCCCCCAGCTCTCATCAACCAATCACATCGACCCGCGCCTGTCCGCTCGCATTGGGCTCAGAGAAGAAGAGCTGCCCGCCTGCAGCCCACATATGTCCACGCCAGAAAGCAGAGGCTCCCAACGCAAAGCCGCCTCCTGCGTTTGGCAGCATCTGTCCAGGAATAATAGTCCAGATAATAACGTCTGACCGCAATATTTTACATTGTAAACGTGGAGCCTGACTGAAGACAGCCTGACTGAAGATAGCCTGACTGAAGATAGCCTGACTGAAGATAGCCTGACTGAAGATAGCCTGACTGAAGACAGCCTGACTGAAGATAGCCTGACTGAAGACAGCCTGACTGAAGACAGCCTGACTGAAGACAGCCTGACTGAAGACAGCCTGACTGAAGATAGCCTGACTGAAGATAGCCTGACTGAAGATAGCCTGACTGAAGATAGCCTGACTGAAGACAGCCTGACTGAAGACAGCCTGACTGAAGACAGCCTGACTGAAGATAGCCTGACTGAAGATAGCTCGTGAAACGTCGTCAGCGAGCATCCGAGCAGCGCGCCATAACAAATCCGTCCGATTGGATAACGAGCTGTGATCGGCTGGGAGATCTTCTGTGTGATGTTCTCAGTGTTGCAGAGAGCCAGTCGATCCGCCCGCCGAGGAGATATGAGAAGATATGAGAAGGATCAACGAGAGATGAAAACCACTTTGTTACAACGCAATCCATGCATAAGGCATGCAGATCACATGGCTTTATTAGGCATTTGACACAAGCTAGCTGGATTTTGGCTTTTGCACACACACACACAGACACACACACACACACACGCCTGCACACACACACACACACACACACACACACACACACACATACACACACACACGCCTGCACTAGGGATGTAGGTACTACCGGTACTACCCCCGAACCGCGGTACTATTGCTGTAGAACAGGTTCTATACTAAGATTTAAAAAGACCCGGTACTTTTCCGACCGCTGCTATGACTGATAATGGTCAATATGAGCCTGTCTCTTTAAGAAATGCGCTGGAGTGAGTGACGTCATATCCACATGTCAAGCGGTGAGGAAAAGAGTTTGAGGAAAAAAAGCAGCTGAGCACTGAGCAGACCCGCGCACATTAAAAGCAAACTAGCAAAGTAGGCTATGGCTAAACACAAAGCCTCTCCCAGCCCAGTTAGTAGCAGCAGCTGTGCCCTTTCACAGTTTACATCTAACGTTATGTAGGCTACTTTCACGCATACTTCAGTCAGGGTTATCGACAGTCCATATTATTGCCTCTGCACGTTTCCCGACGCTACAGTGAGAAAATGCGCTCGTTAACTAACGTTAACTAACGTTACAGCGGACTCCGCTGTACTAACGTTACAGCGGACTCCGCTGTACTAACAGCGGACTCCGCAGTAACGTTAGTTAACGAGCGCTCACTGTAGCGTCGGGAAACGTGCAGAGGCAATAATATGGACTG
>NC_139644.1:39340894-39353394 GCF_964638095.1 Poromitra crassiceps | reverse complement strand
TGTGTGTGTGTGTGTCTGACACGATGCTTCCAGAGCCAGTGCACCGTGTGTAAGTATTCAGACAATAAAGCTTACTTCCTGTACGCGTGCGTGTGTGTGTGTGTGTTTTAGACGTGTTTGCCATTTTTAGACTCAAACTCAGGCTCATCCTCGCAAATCTGCTGCAGTTGTTAAAGACATTCCGATAGATGTTTTTTTTTTTTTTTGTCAAACAGATATCTGGACTAGAGCCATATGAAATCCGCGTCAACAGAATCATGGACAGAATCACGGAATTGACCAATAAAAAGAATCTACTGTAAAACGTGGAATACTGCAGAATTTGCCATAATTAAGCTGAAACACTTGACTACTGCAGACCAGACACTTGACTACTGCAGACCAGACACTTGACTACTGCAGACCAGACACTTGACTACTGCAGACCAGACACTTGACTACTGCAGACCAGACACTTGACTACTGCAGACCAGACACTTGACTACTGCAGACCAAACCCTTGACTACTGCAGACCAGACACTTGACTACTGCAGACCAGACACTTGACTACTGCAGACCAGACACTTGACTACTGCAGACCAGACACTTGACTACTGCAGACCAGACACTTGACTACTGCAGACCAGACACTTGACTACTGCAGACCAGACACTTGACTACTGCAGACCAGACACTTGACTACTGCAGACCAAACCCTTGACTACTGCAGACCAGACACTTGACTACTGCAGACCAGACACTTGACTACTGCAGACCAGACACTTGACTACTGCAGACCAGACACTTGACTACTGCAGACCAGACACTTGACTACTGCAGACCAAACCCTTGACTACTGCAGACCAGACACTTGACTACTGCAGACCAGACACTTGACTACTGCAGACCAGACACTTGACTACTGCAGACCAGACACTTGACTACTGCAGACCAGACACTTGACTACTGCAGACCAGACACTTGACTACTGCAGACCAGACACTTGACTACTGCAGACCAGACACTTGACTACTGCAGACCAGACACTTGACTACTGCAGACCAGACACTTGACTACTGCAGACCAGACACTTGACTACTGCAGACCAAACCCTTGACTACTGCAGACCAGACACTTGACTACTGCAGACCAGACACTTGACTACTGCAGACCAGACACTTGACCACTGCAGACCAAACCCTTGACTACTGCAGACCAGACACTTGACTACTGCAGACCAGACACTTGACCACTGCAGACCAGACCCTTGACTACTGCAGACCAGACACTTGACCACTGCAGACCAGACCCTTGACTACTGTAGACCAGACACTTGACTACTGCAGACCAAACCCTTGACTACTGCAGACCAGACACTTGACTACTGCAGACCAGACACTTGACCACTGCAGACCAGACCCTTGACTACTGTAGACCAGACACTTGACTACTGCAGACCAAACCCTTGACTACTGCAGACCAGACACTTGACTACTGCAGACCAGACACTTGACCACTGCAGACCAGACCCTTGACTACTGTAGACCAGACACTTGACCACTGCAGACCAGACCCTTGACTACTGCAGACCAGACACTTGACTACTGCAGACCAGACACTTGACTACTGCAGACCAGACACTTGACCAAAATCAGCCTTGTTGGACAGGCTGCAGGCATGTGACTATTTTTTTTTGTATTTTTCACGTGACTATTTTTATAAGGGGGCAGTTCATGAACGCACGCATTGGTGGGGAAGGGGGGGGGGGTGATGGTATTAACATTAATTAATTGAATTAATTAATTACAGTGATTGAGATGCGTACGGTTAAGTGTGTTAGATGTTCTAAATGTCGGTTTCGATACATTTTCAGTTAATTGCCCAGCCCTACTTCCAAGAATCATCGAATAGTTCCCAGCCAATTACAACTATATTTTGCTTGAAACTGGTAGCATGTGCTACAGTGTGCCACAGTGTGCCACAGTGTGCCACAGTGTGCCACAGTGTGCCACAGTGTCCCACAGTGTCCCACAGTGTGCCACAGTGTCCCACAGTGTGCCACAGTGTCCCACAGTGTGCCACAGTGTGCCACAGTGTCCCACAGTGTCCCACAGTGTGCCACAGTGTGCCACAGTGTGCCACAGTGTCCCACAGTGTGCCACAGTGTGCCACAGTGTCCCACAGTGTCCCACAGTGTGCCACAGTGTGCCACAGTGTGCCACAGTGTCCCACAGTGTGCCACAGTGTGTCACAGTGTGCCACAGTGTCCCACAGTGTCCCACAGTGTGCCACAGTGTGCCACAGTGTGCCACAGTGTCCCACAGTGTCCCACAGTGTCCCACAGTGTGCCACAGTGTGCCACAGTGTGTCACAGTGTCCCACAGTGTCCCACAGTGTGTCACAGTGTGCCACAGTGTCCCACAGTGTGCCACAGTGTGCCACAGTGTGTCACAGTGTGCCACAGTGTCCCACAGTGTGCCACAGTGTGCCACAGTGTGCCACAGTGTGCCACAGTGTCCCACAGTGTGCCACAGTGTGCCACAGTGTGCCACAGTGTGCCTTAGTGTCCCACAGTGTGCCACAGTGTGCCACAGTGTTCCACAGTGTGCCACAGTGTGCCTTAGTGTCCCACAGTGTGCCACAGTGCGCCACAGTGTGCCACAGTGTGCCACAGTGTGCCACAGTGTGCCACAGTGTGCCACAGTGTGCCACAGTGTGCCACAGTGTGCCACACAAACATAGACTACTCTTTGGCCCACTTCTGGTTGGTTGGGATCTGGTCAGCCTACTGGGAATGTCCACCTTGCTTAGTGCTCATTCAAAACAAGTGGGTTGCAGTCCCACCTGCCACCACACGTTGCCAAAATGAGTCAATACAAGCAGTGAACATAGGAGGGAATTCACCAATGTCCAAGGTCATCCAAAATCCCTTCACACTAACACAATCACCCTCACTCACAGCTGGCTGAGGGCTGATTTTAAAAACCCTACATATCAACAGATGTTGGATGCGGGAGTTCTGTCTTCCTGTTTCCCCCTGAGGTGCCTGAACGCAGCGTGAGGCGTTACTCTATTCGTGAGGAAAAGGAAGAAGTGTAGCTGGGTTTGCCCAAAATGGAGAGTCTCTCTCTCCTCTTTCCCTGGTTTCAGGCCTGTGTGTTTGTGTGTGTGAGTGTGTGTGAGAGAGAGACACACACACACATACACAGAGAGATGGAGAGAGAGAGACGGAGAGAGAGAGAGAGACACACACACACACACACACACACACACACACACACACAGAGAGGCACAGAGAGAGAGAGAGACTTGAGTGGAAAGGTGTTGTTGAGATAGCAGGGGAGAAAAGGAAAAATAAATTGGAGGAGCAGAGAGATTTTGGCATAAATTCTCTTGGTTGCTGTTGGGAGATTAGTGCTTTTCTGGTGTTTCTTTCTCTGCGGCATGGAGGAGAGAGAGGAGGAGGAGAGAGAGAGAGGAGGAGAGACAGAGAGAAGAGACTGAGGTGGAGAGAGAGACAGGAGGAGAGAGACAGAGGGGAGGGGAGGAAGGGGAGAGAGACAGAGAGGAGAGAGTGAGGAGAGAGACAGGAGGAGGATGGAGAGAGAAGAGTGAGGGAGGAGAGGAGAGAGGGGGAGGAGAGAGGTGTGAAGAAAATGACAGAAACAAGAAAGGGAGGACAATAAAGGAAGAGAGAGAAGAGGAGAGGAAAGGGTGTGAGTTAATTTAAGTTATGGGGAAATTCATCCTCTGCATTTGACCCATCCTCTACTAGGAACCTTCCTAGAACTAGGAGCAGTGGGCAGCCACTGTGCAGCGCCCGGGGACCAACTCCAGTTATTTTGCCAGTGCCTTGGTCAGGGGCACTGACAGGAGTATTAACCCTAACATACATGTCTTTGATGGTGGGAGGAAACCCACACGAACACGGGGAGAACATGCAAACTCCACACAGAAAGGACCTGGGATGTACCGGGGTTCGAACCCGGGATCTTCTTGCTGTGAGACCCACACCGTGCTGGCAAGCAAATCTACAGTACAGACAGGCCATTTCATACTGTCAGCACAGGCTCCTACTATCTGGACATGCTCCCTGCATTCAAAGGTTCTGGAAGAGAGAGGCTGGCTTTACAGAGAAGTAAAAAAAATAAAAATACAATACAACACAATACAACACAAAACTAATAATAACACAATTTAATAAAGCAAAAATAAAGATTTAAAATAATAATAATAATAATAATGATAAACATGTCTTTATTGAAAAAGATGCAGTCCACTCCCCTGTGAACTAACAGTCCACTCCCCTGTGAACTAACAGTCCACTCCCCTGTGATCTAACAGTCCACTCCCCTGTGATCTAACAGTTCACTCCCCTGTCATCTAACAGTCCACTCCCCTGTGATCTAACAGTCCACTCCCCTGTGATCTAACAGTCCACTCCCCTGTGATCTAACAGTCCACTCCCCTGTGATCTAACAGTCCACTCCCCTGTGATCTAACAGTCCACTCCCCTGTGATCTAACAGTTCACTCCCCTGTGAACTAACAGTCCACTCCCCTGTGATCTAACAGTCCACTCCCCTGTGATCTAACAGTTCACTCCCCTGTCATCTAACAGTCCACTCCCCTGTGATCTAACAGTCCACTCCCCTGTCATCTAACAGTCCACTCCCCTGTCATCTAACAGTCCACTCCCCTGTCATCTAACAGTCCACTCCCCTGTCATCTAACAGTCCACTCCCCTGTGATCTAACAGTTCACTCCCCTGTCATCTAACAGTCCACTCCCCTGTCATCTAACAGTCCACTCCCCTGTCATCTAACAGTCCACTCCCCTGTGATCTAACATTCCACTCCCCTGTGATCTAACAGTCCACTCCCCTGTCATCTAACAGTCCACTCTCCTGTGATCTAACAGTCCACTCCCCTGTCATCTAACAGTCCACTCCCTGTCATCTAACAGTCCACTCCCCTGTGATCTAACAGTCCACTCCCCTGTGATCTAACAGTCCACTCCCCTGTGATCTAACAGTCCACTCCCCTGTGATCTAACAGTTCACTCCCCTGTCATCTAACAGTCCACTCCCCTGTCATCTAACAGTCCACTCCCCTGTCATCTAACAGTCCACTCCCCTGTGAACTAGCAGTGTCACAGGGTCATATTGTTCAAGCATATCACTGATATATTTAGGGCTAACTCCATGTAGGGAAAAAGTCAAAGTAAAGTGAAGCTAAAGTAAAAGTAAGTGATACAACTTTAAATTAAATCAATCAAAGGAAGGAAAGGAAAGAGAGGGGTGAGGAAAGGATGGAGGGAAGGAAGGAAGGATGGGTAGATAGTGGATAGGAAAGGGAGAGATGTGAGAGTTCCTACGCTGCTGTACTTAGGAGGGGCCAACTGGGACACACTGCCTACAGGCTACCTGACCCTGGTTATTATCACACACACACACACACACACACACACACACACACACACACACACACACACACACACACACACACACACTACATACATGAACATACTTTGAGTTATCTCTCTCTCTCATAATGAGAGCCTCTCCCTCTCTCTCCTCTTCCTGCCCCAGGCTCCCCCTGCCTAAGTCCCAATTAGCCTGTTGCGGTGTGTGTGTGTGTGTGTGTGTGTGTGTGTGTGTGTGTGTGTGTGTAACAAGCATGAAATAAGATTTGGCCATCCAGCCTATCAGCTCCAGTTGAGTCTTGGCTCCCTTCAACCAGAAAGATAGAGATACGGAAACTTCAGACATGGAGAGAGGGATGGAGAGGAGAGGAGAGGAGAGGAGAGGAGAGAGGGGGAGAAGTCACAGCAGCAGGGCCATACAGTACATTGTATAAGATGTGCCATTACTGCTGTGTCGTAGGGCTTGGACCCTACATGCTCCCGATATGTGGCAGCGCCCTGAGCGTGCCCCCTGCTGGTCAAGGGTCAGAGCAGCCAGCGTGCTACAGCCACAGTCTTCTTGACACACACACACACACACACACACACACACACACACACACACACAGATCGCTGCAGGGGGTTGAGCCATTTGTCAGTGGCAGTGGTTGAGTAATGGGGAGGGAAATGTAAGGATGGAGGGATAGATGGATGGATGGATGGATGGAGAAAAAGAGTGCAGATGAAGTCAGTTGGAGGGAGTGATTGGCTCCACTGCGTTCAATACTCCATTATGTTCAAGTGGACGTCAAGCTCATTTCATCAGCACC
This sequence comes from Poromitra crassiceps, assembly GCF_964638095.1. Taxonomy (NCBI): domain Eukaryota; kingdom Metazoa; phylum Chordata; class Actinopteri; order Beryciformes; family Melamphaidae; genus Poromitra; species Poromitra crassiceps. The sequence continues at coordinate 39,347,182 of NC_139644.1, read as the reverse complement.
AAAATCCCCTCCCCTTCCCCCAACTCACTGCGGTTTTCTCAACACGTCCTCATACCGAAACAACACAATAGCTCCATTTCCAATGACACATCAGCCAATATTCAGCGGTGTGCCTTGGCTGCGGGGGACGCTCGGTGCTCATGGCTCGGTGCTCATGGCTCGGTGGAGGTGGAGTTGAACAGGATCGGCGGAATTGGCAACGCCGCGTTTCCTGGTTGGAAACTGTGATAACTGTGATAACTGTGTGTAAGGCAACGAAAACAACTTGGTTAAGTTCAGTGTTACGGTTTGGGTAACGGGGAAACTGCAAGACGAGGAAGTTACTGGTCCGCCAAGCCCCCCCCACCCCTTCACCCTTACATGTCAGCGAGCTAGACCGTCGTTACGTTAAAGACCACCAGAGGTCGCCGCTACTTCCTGGTTAGAGCTCTCGCGATTCTGGTGTGTGCACTAACACGCATGCACTTACTCACCCCGACCTGCTAGAGGTCGCACTCATAGTCATCTGTCTTTTTAACCACCTTGAAAATAGACGAATGTTGTGGTTTTCCTTGCGAGGAGGGGCTGCGTTTTCTACCAGGAGACTTTGCCCTGCTGCCAGATTCATGAGGCCATCTTGGCGTACTAGATGTTCCAGGTGACAGTGAGATATGAGGCGGAGGAGATATGACATCGTCAGTAAAAAGAAGGCTTGGCCTCAATCCAGACAGAAATATCTCCATTTACAGGGAAGAAAGAGTCACACCTGTAATGTGTCAATTCATATTTTAAAAGAGAAAGATGGAATGAAAGCAAAGGTCTTGGGCTAATGATGCAAACTGTGTTTCCATAATGTGAATTTGCTTTCATAGCAGAAATAGTGTGATCAGCGTACTGTAGGTGTTACTGTTTCCAAGCCCGTTCAGAAAGAAGCTGTTTGGGTCAAAGCTAGGCTTAGACCATCATCAGCTATAAGGAGAACAATCACACATGTCACATCAGCAATTTTGCCTATTTTGAATCAGAACTCCAACTGATTTGATGTCTCTGATGTGTGGAAAATATTTCATCGCATGGAGAGACCACTTATGACCAGCCTGCTTCATGACTTTTGAAGCATTTTCTATTTCATTAATTTAATTCACAAAAATTCCCATACAAAAATCCAATGACCTTTGCCCTCTACAAACCAGCAGTGCCGGGGCTTCTGGGTAAGCCTACAAAAAGACGGCCTCCCTGCGGCGCTCTGCTGAAGCTACCAATAAGTGTTCTTATTTGGTGCCAGCATACACTATCTTTAAACACGTTCCCCGAGGTTTAGCGTGCAGACCATATGGACGACGGGCTCCGTTTCATCCCCCTGCACCGTCTGCATTGTTTCTGTCTTGAAATAGCCTGGTGTTCTATGCAGTCTGTATCAATCTGTTCATGTTCTTGGCCACTGTAGTTAATGTTCGCCCTCCTTTCCCTAGCGAGCAAGTAGTAATAGTCAATATTTAGGAAGAACAATTAAAGTCACCGATAAGAGTAGCACAAAGCTGCTATATGTCTCTGCTAACTTTGTACTGTAACACTCGTGCCAGTGATGTGTGCTGTACAGCCTTGACATACATGTGGGGCACTGATTTCAACTACATGTGTGACGTAGTTTAACGGACCGTCATATTCACAGCAGCAACATGATTCTTTAACTCTTTGTTTCCTGTCTGTATCTTAGTCTGTTTTGCCTCTGTCTGTTTGTTAATATTTTTCATGCCTCCCCTCTCTGTCTCTCTCTCCTCTCTGTCTCTCTCTGTCTCTCTTTCTGTCTCTGTCTCTCTGTGTCTCTCTCTCTCTTACTGTACTAGCTGTGTGTCCCATCTGTGTTTGGTTTTCCTGTTCCACGTGTGTGCGTGTGCATGGCTCTCGCTTTGAGCTTTGTGTGTTTGTGTGTGTGTGTGTGTGTGTGTGTGTGTGTGTGTGTGTTGTCAGACAGTCTATTTTTGCCTGTCTGTGTTCACATGTGCCTTGGGAGGGAGGGAGTTCATTTTTAGCAGCGAGTCGTGATGTCACCCCCCAACTCCAGTCTGAATGCGTTATTCCGGCGTTCCGATGACAATGAACACAAACAGAATTAGCGTAGCAACATTTCCATGCACCATAGTCACTTAGTCTCCATGACCTTCAGATGAGGTGGGGGGGGGGGGGGGGGGGGGGATGAGTGGAGGAACTCATTGGCAAAAGAGTTTCAGTGGAATTATGCGAAGAAGCTGGAGGGAAGGACAGGAGGAGATAAAACGGGATTTGCAGAGTGAGAGAGAGAGAGAGACAAAGAGACAGAGAGAAAGAGTGTGAGAGAGAGAGAGAGACAGAGAGAAAGAGTGTGAGAGAGAGAGAGAGAGAGAGAGAGAGAGAGACAGAGAGAAAGAGTGTGAGAGAGAGAGAGAGTGAGAGAGAGACAGAGAGAAAGAGTGTGAGAGAGAGAGAGAGGGAGGTGAAGGGCAGATTTTGGAGCGGAGAGAGTGTGCCACGTCAGCAGGGAGCGATAGAGGAGAAACACCCAGAACCTTCTGAACCGTATCAGCGTTCGTTTACTCTATCTAACATTGATAGTGGAGAAAATTGGGACCGTTGCTCTCACGTTGCACAAATTAAACCACTCAAACACTTCCAGAGTGAGAGGTCTTCCTTTTGAAAATATCTACTTTTCCTCCTCGAAATAGAGAGCCAAAGTCACGTCATGTGAAGTTCAAACTAAACGATTTCATCTGCCATTTAGTTTTCCATAGATATTTATTTGTCTTTATTTATTTTCAACTAGGATACATTGCATTTTGGAAAATAAATCCTCAAATTTGTTTGTACTAGCAGGGAAAGTTCGTCACTCAAAATACTTTGCCTGAACAGCTTTTTAAATCTCACTGCCAGGTTTGCTGCAGCTAACCTGGATTCAGAAACACTTTCAATCAGTCCAACACATATTTTATATTTGAGCTGAAACTCTATTGATGAAGCACTTCATTTTCTGCACAACAAAGACACATGACAAAGAACAACATACATAAATACAGGCAAAAGAATAGATAAAAAAACACAAGCTTCCTTCCTTTTCCTCAGTCCCTTAGATATTAATAGGCAATCATATTGACAGTATGTGGTCAGACTGCATCATTCATAATTGAAAAGGACTCCAGATGTGCTCCTAATGAGTTTAATTGATATTTTCAATTCAAACTGTATTCAGGACACAGCTCAGGGGGGCCCATGGCACAACAAACACCAAACACACAATAGAAATATAAAAATAGATATAAAAAGAAACAGATTATAAAATATACTATGATGATACTTTGCAACTAAGCCAAGGGAAATAGGGAACAGTTTCTAGCTGGGGAACAATATTTCTTCATAGAACTATATTATATTTCTTCAAACATCTTTATTTTAATAGTTTTTGATGTCAACTTCCAGTTCAATAGCACATAGCGTTTATCTGGACATCACACATCCAAACGGGGCAAAATTGTGCAAAATACACCAACTTTCAAGGGATTGTAAAAGATGTTTAGGTTAATTTTGTGTATTCGTCTAACTGGAAAGAAGACACAGTGTATGTGTATCCTATGAAAGGTTTGTTTGTCTATTTTCCCCTCTGGATTGAACTTTTACAGTGTAATCACATCTCACCAGTTATTGTTGCCATAGCGATGTTCATCTTCACCTGACGGCAATATCTCCGTCGTTGACCAAACATCCCCGAAATATTTGATTAAGCTCCGATAGCAGCTTCGCATCCTGTGGGATCAAAGTTCACTCAAGCTCATTTAGCGCAGATGAGTCGGCCATCTTGTGATCATTTACGCGCCGCTTGACTTTCCACTAAAGTTTTCAGTGTCACACTGATGTGTGCGACTGTAACGGAGTGGAGCCCCGGAGACGCACTGAGCCTTTTTCATGTCCGTGTTGTCCAGGGACTGGCTGCCGCGGGCCATCGCAGCACTGTGGGAATCATACGCCCATGCTTTCTATGTAATTATAGTTCTCCGCATGTCAACCACTACATGTGTGTATCTATGCGAGAATCTCTCTCTCTCTCTGACAAACTCCCACTCGCTCCCTCGCTCGCCTGATCAGCCCCACACACACACACACACACACACACACACACACACACACACACACACAGTCATATCTATGTAAATCCACATACAATTCCCCACTTTGTAAGCCCCCCCTCCTCTCTAGCTGGCGTCTGAGCAGCTCTTCCTCCCATCACAACACATCATGTATGTTTGATGTGCTGCAGGAACATGGCCGCTCCTCCACGCCTCAGGGGCTTGTTTGGCAAATAGAGACGTAACTGTCATCGGAAACACGCATGCTGCTCTGCTGTGTGTGTGTGTGTGTGTGTGTGTGTGTGTGTGTGTGTGTGTGCATGTAGCCTGCTCGCCAGAAGAAAACGTGCTTATTGTATGTTTCTGCAATCCACGGATACATAGAATATCACGTTTCTTTTTCTTTTCTTTATTTTTTTTTATTGTTTCCCAGATTTTTTTTTATCCCGTTTTTATCCCCCATTAGTGCTAATTTTTATTTATTTATCCTGGTTGCTGCTCCACCCTCTGCCAATCTGGGGAGAGCCGAAACTGGCTCCATGCTATTCACGCTATTCCAACCAGTTCCCCTCCCTCCGAACAGGCGCCCTTAACGACCAGAGGAGGCACCACTTCAGCGACCAGGATATTGCATGTTTTGGTGAAGGGGGTTCCTATATGAAGGCAACTCCCAGGGGGGCACGGGGAGAACATGCAAACTCCACACAGAAAGGCCGTTTTTTATGACCCCACCCGGACGGCGGGGAATCGAGGACATGCAGACGGGCATGCACTCCTTAGGCGCTCACAGTGTCCCAGGTGGGAATCGAACCCAGGACCTTCTAGCTGTGAGGCGACAGCGCTTACCACTGCGGCGGAAATATCATGTTTCTGATGCAAAAATATGTTGCATATCATTGTTTTTAGATCTGTGTATAACGTTGATATAGACATAGATGTCATAGAGTCTGCTATTGAAATAGCGCTGTGGCCAGTAAGGGTGTTGTGTTTGGATGGAGGGCGTGAACACTTGCCTTTCACAGCCCGTGTTCAAGCCCGTGAGTCACAATTCACCTTTTTGTTATTGAACCCAAAACAGAATCCTCCTAACCAGAACCACCTTGTTTTACTTGCATAAATGTAACCGAGGTTGTTCACATTTATTTGCATATATTAACATTGTAAAGGCGTTTTCAAATTAACTGCTGTTTTGTTTCAAATTTACGTTAAGTGGTTTGCAGACATGCATGTAAAGTGTCAACATTTTATTCTGGCGACTGTGTGTGTGTGCGTGTGCGTGTGTGTGAATGCTGGATATATGCAAGATGGAGGGACTTGTAAAATAATTACTATACAGTATTTGGGCATATTATTACTCATCATCATCTCTCTCCATGTGTCTGGAGCCTGCGCCCTTATTTTGAAGAATAAATGGACAGATTTGCACCTATTAGCATCATTACAGTAACTTAGAATGAATATATTCACATCTGCTAGTGTCGTTACAGTGCGAGTGAACAGATGTGAAGGACTTGATGAAGTTAGGTGGTTAGAGTCTAGCATCTATACATTCAGCTGTAATTCACCATCATTTCATATGTAGCAGGTGGAGACTAGCTTTCATTCTGTTTGTTTGATTCTCTGCCAGTTCTGCTAGTTCTGCCTGGTGATGCGGTTCACATTTCAATGAGATTTCAATTGAAAAAGTGACAGGGGAAATCTGCATTGCTGGAACCTACACCCATCATCTCCACCTCCTCTGCAGGGCTGTTAGCTGGAGATGAAACTGGTGGAGCTATCTGAAGCATAGCGGCTGTTGCACACCAAGAGCGATGCGAACATACAGCACGGAATTGCGATGCGAATTCTGACCCACCTGTCAATCACAGCAACAGATCTGATGTGCACACGTCGGACGCAAACTTCTGAAAAAAGTAAACACCGCAATTAACGCCCAGCGAAACTTTTTCCGTCGATATGCACGGTTGCATTGACTGATAATGGGCGCTCCCGCTGTGTAAGGACCTTAAGGCTGTAGGCTGCAGCCGCGGGCGTGGAGGCTGTAAACAGGAACATGGAGGCTGTGAGCAGGAACATGGAGCCTGTAAGCAGGAACATGGAGGCTGTAAACAGGAACATGGAGGCTGTAAGCAGGAACATGGAGGCTGTAAGCAGGAACATGGAGGCTGTAAACAGGAACATGGAGGCTGTAAACAGGAACATGGAGGCTGTAAGC
>NC_139644.1:39306319-39335694 GCF_964638095.1 Poromitra crassiceps | reverse complement strand
AAACCATGCACACACAATGAGATATAAACCATGCACACACAATGATATATAAACCATGCACACACAGATATATAAACCATGAACACACAATGATATATAAACCATGCACACACAATGAGATATAAACCATGCACACACAATGAAGATATAAACCATGCACACACAATGAGATATAAACCATGAACACACAATGAGATATAAACCATGAACACACAGAGGTATAAACCATGCACACACAGATATATAAACCATGAACACACAATGAGATATAAACCATGAACACACAGAGATATAAACCATGCACACACAGATATATAAACCATGCACACACAATGAGATATAAACCATGAACACACAATGAGATATAAACCATGCACACACAATGAGATATAAACCATGCACACACAATGATATATAAACCATGCACACACAATGAGATATAAACCACCCATACGGAAGAGGCATATATACACATATATGTAGTAAACATACATGTAGTATATGTTCATATAAGTATTTGACATATATCCACATATATATCCAGGATATATGTGCATATATGTGCATATGTATCACAATATATGAACATGTATGGAATTGGAACGTTTCATATATGGTCCATATATGTTAGTCCTATATAATTATATATGTGCATACATGTATAGATTGTATATGGACACATATGGTAATTAATTATATGTACATTTGTATGCATTGACACTATACGGACATATATGCTTAATACATATAAAACTATATATGAATAATAACTATACATACATATATGTTTTATTTTATATGAACATATATGACTATTACCTGTGTATAACTGTATGTATTTACCTGTATTCGACATATATCCACCTATATATCCAGGATATGCGTGCATATATGTGCATATATATCACAATATATGAACATGTATGGAATTGGAACGTTTCATATATGGTCCATATATGTTTGTCCTTTATAATTATATATGTGCATACATGTATAGATTGTATATGGACACATATGGCAATTAATTATATGTACATTTGTATGCATTGACAGTATACGGGCATATATGGTTAATACATATATAACTATATATGAATAATAACTATACATACATATGTTTTATTTTATATGAACATATATGACTATTACCTGTGTATAACTGTATGTATTTATCTGTATTCGACATATATCCACCTATATATCCAGGATAGATGTGCATATATGTGCATATATATCACAATATATGAACATGTATGGAATTGGAACGTTTCATATATGGTCCATATATGTTTGTCCTATATAATTATATATGTGCATACATGTATAGATTGTATATGGACACATATGGCAATTAATTATATGTACGTTTGTATGCATTGACACTATACGGGCATATATGGTTAATACATATAAAACTATATATGAATAATAACTATACATACATATATGTTTTATTTTATATGAACATATATGACTATTACCTGTGTATAACTGTATGTATTTATCTCTATTCGACATATATCCACCTATATATCCAGGATATATGTGCATATATATCACAATATATGAACATGTATGGAATGAAAACACATATCTCTTAATTAAAAGAAATATAATTTTCCAAATTATTTTTGATTGAACAACATCTCAGAAGTGAAACCCACCATAAAAATGGTTAGTTTTGTGCAAGACTTCCAGCACTACTGGATATTTTCAAGGTTAGTCCAGTGTGCATGAGATTGAAAAATAAGGGTTTTTTGACAGTGGAGTCATTAAAATGCCCCATAGTCTATATTATGGTTTTAGTGTAAACATGATATATTATATATGATTTAGAAGCTCATCGTAAAGCTGATTCCAAATATATAATTTAAAAGCTTCATAAATTAAATCCTGTGGAGTTATTAACCATATTAGATCCCTAATCTCTGCCCCAAATGCATCATGGGACTTCCATGCAAATTCTGGAGAAATGTTCACGCCCCCTCCAACCAGTCTCTCTGCTGCACCCTGGATTACTTACATGAACATAGATGATCACATGTATGAGAATACTCATATATGTTAATTGCTTATATGAGCATACCTGCTGACATATGTAAGTCTTCTATGTTAATTGCTGATATACACATATATGTAGACATATGTAAGTTTAACCCTATATGTTCAATGTGTACACAAACATATATGATTACATGTATGAGAATATCCGCATATGTTAACTGATTATATAGGCATATATGTTGACATACATAATAGTAATCATATATGTTTAATGCTTATTCGAACACATATTTTGATATGGAAGAGAATAACATATATGTGTGTTGCTTGTATTTGCATATATGCGGAAATATGTAGAAATATTTTTATATGTTAATTGCTTATATGTACATATATCTAAACATATGCGAGAATAACCCTGTATGTCCATTACTTGTATGAACATATATGATCACATGTATGAGAATACTCATATGTTAATTGCTTATATGAGCAAACATGCTTGCATATGTAAGTAAATTCTTATATGTTAATTGCTGATATGCACATATATGTAGACATATGTAAGTTTAACCCTATATGTTCAATGCTTACACAAACATATATGATTACATGTATGCGAACATCCGCATATGTTAATTGATTATATGAGCATATATGTTGACATACGTAATAATAATCATATATGTTTAATGCCTAAATGCACACATATTTTGATATGCAAGAGAATAACATATATGTGTGTTGCTTGTATTTGCATATACGCAGAAATATGTAGAAACATTCTTATATGTTAATTGCTTATATGTACATATATCTAAACATAATAGAATAACCCTGTATGTCCATTACTTGCATGAACATATATGATCACATGTATGACAATACTCATATATTTTAATTGCTTATATGAGCATACATGCTTACATATGTAAGTAAATTCTTATATGGTAATTGCTGATATGCACATATATGTAGACATATGTAAGTTTAACCCTATATGTTCAATGCTTACACAAACATATATGATTACATGTATGCGAACATCCGCATATGTTAATTGATTATATGAGCATATATGTTGACATACGTAATAATAATCATATATGTTTAATGCTTATATGCACACATATTTTGATATGCAAGAGAATAACATATATGTGTGTTGCTTGTATTTGCATACATGTGGAAATATGTAGAAATATTCGTATATGTTAATTGCTTATATGTACATATATCTAAACATATGCAAGAATAACCCTGTATGCCCATTACTTGCATGCACATATATGATCACATGTATGAGAATACTCATATATGTTAATTGATTATATGAGCATACATGCTTACATATGTAAGTACATTCTTATATGTTAATTGCTGATATGCACATATGTGTAGACATATGTAAGTTTAACCATATATGTTCAATGCTTACACAAACATATATGATTACATGTATGCGAACATCCGCATATGTTAATTGATTATATGAGCATATATGTTGACATACGTAATAATGATCATATATGTTTAATGCTTATATGCACACATATTTTGATATGCAAGAGAATAACAGATATGTGTGTTGCTTGTATTTGCATATATGCGGAAATATGTAGAAATATTCTTATATGTTAATTGCTTATATGTACATATATATAAACATATGCAAGAATAACCCTGTATGTCCATTACTTGCATGGACATATATGATCACTTGTATGAGAATACTCATATGTTAATTGCTTATATGAGCATACATGCTTACATATGTAAGTAAATTCTTATATGTTAATTGCTGATATGCACATATGTGTAGACATATGTAAGTTTAACCATATAAGTTTAATGCTTACACAAACATATATGATTACATGTATGCGAACATCCGCATATGTTAATTGATTATATGAGCATATATGTTGACATACGTAATAATAATCATATATGTTTAATGCCTAAATGCACACATATTTTGATATGCAAGAGAATAACATATATGTGTGTTGCTTGTATTTGCATATACGCAGAAATATGTAGAAACATTCTTATATGTTAATTGCTTATATGTACATATATCTAAACATAATAGAATAACCCTGTATGTCCATTACTTGCATGAACATATATGATCACATGTATGACAATACTCATATATGTTAATTGCTTATATGAGCATACATGCTTACATATGTAAGTAAATTATTATATGGTAATTGCTGATATGCACATATATGTAGACATATGTAAGTTTAACCCTATATGTTCAATGCTTACACAAACATATATGATTACATGTATGCGAACATCCGCATATGTGAATTGATTATATGAGCATATATGTTGACATACGTAATAATAATCATATATGTTTAATGCTCATATGCACACATATTTTGATATGCAAGATAATAACATATATGTGTTGCTTGCATTTGCATATATGCGGAAATATGTAGAAATATTCTTATATGTTAATTGCTTATATGTACATATATCTAAACATATGCAAGAATAACCCTGTATGTCCATTACTTTCATTAACATATATGATCACATGTATGAGAATACTCATATATGTTAATTGCTTATATGAGCATACATGCTTACATATGTAAGTAAATTCTTATATGTTAATTGCTGATATGCACATATGTGTAGACATATGTAAGTTTAACCCTATATGTTCAATGCTTACACAAACATATATGATTACATGTATGCGAACATCCGCATATGTTAATTGATTATATGAGCATATATGTTGACATACGTAATAATAATCATATATGTTTAATGCTCATATGCACACATATATTGATATGCAAGAGAATAACATATATGTGTGTTGCTTGTATTTGCATATATGCGGAAATATGTAGAAATATTCTTATATGTTAATTGCTTATATGTACATATATCTAAACATATGCTAGAATAATCCTATATGTCCATTACTTACATGAGCATATATGATCACATGTATGGGAGTACTCATATATGTTAATTGCCTATATGATCATATATGTAAATTTATATTTGGATCACATATATGATCCTCACATATATATGCATATATCTCAGGTGGGTTTGTATGCAAAGTGCATACATGTACATGTATGGTGACATATATGTGGACCTTGTGTCGGATGTATGTCCATATATGTGTATATATGCCTCTTCCGTATGGGCATGCACACACAATGAGGTATAAACCATGAACACACAATGAGATATAAACCATGAACACACAATGAGATATAAACCATGCACACACAATGAGGTATAAACCATGAACACACAATGAGATATAAACCATGAACACACAATGAGATATAAACCATGCACACACAATGAGGTATAAACCATGAACACACAATGAGATATAAACCATGAACACACAATGAGATATAAACCATGAACACACAGAGATATAAACCATGCACACACAATGAGATATAAACCATGAACACACAATGAGATATAAACCATGAACACACAATGAGATATAAACCATGCACACACAATGAGGTATAAACCATGAACACACAATGAGATATAAACCATGAACACACAGAGATATAAACCATGAACACACAATGAGATATAAACCATGCACACACAATGAGATATAAACCATGCACACACAATGAGATATAAACCATGAACACACAGAGGTATAAACCATGCACACACAATGAGATATAAACCATGAACACACAGAGGTATAAACCATGAACACACAGAGATATAAACCATGCACACACAATGAGATATAAACCATGCACACACAGAGATATAAACCATGGACACACAATGAGATATAAACCATGAACACACAATGATATATAAACCATGCACACACAATGAGATATAAACCATGCACACACAATGAGATATAAACCATGCACACACAATGAGATATAAACCATGCACACACAGAGATATAAACCATGCACACACAATGAGATATAAACCATGCACACACAATGAGATATAAACCATGCACACACAATGATATATAAACCATGCACACACAGAGATATAAACCATGAACACACAGAGATATAAACCATGCACACACAATGAGATATAAACCATGCACACACACAGAGATATAAACCATGCACACACAGAGATATAAACCATGCACACACAGAGATATAAACCATGAACACACAGAGATATAAACCATGCACACACAATGAGGTATAAACCATGCACACACAATGATATATAAACCATGCACACACAATGAGGTATAAACCATGCACACACAATGATATATTAACCATGCACACACAGATATATAAACCATGAACACACAATGATATATAAACCATGCACACACAATGAGATATAAACCATGAACACACAATGAGATATAAACCATGCACACACAATGAGGTATAAACCATGCACACACAATGATATATAAACCATGCACACACAATGATATATAAACCATGCACACACAATGATATATAAACCATGCACACACAATGATATATAAACCATGCACACACAATGATATATAAACCATGCACACACAGATATATAAACCATGAACACACAATGATATATAAACCATGCACACACAATGAGATATAAACCATGAACACACAATGAGATATAAACCATGCACACACAATGAAGATATAAACCATGCACACACAATGATATATAAACCATGCACACACAATGATATATAAACCATGCACACACAGATATATAAACCATGCACACACAATGAGATATAAACCATGAACACACAATGAGATATAAACCATGAACACACAATGAGATATAAACCATGCACACACAATGAAGATATAAACCATGCACACACAATGATATATAAACCATGCACACACAGATATATAAACCATGAACACACAATGATATATAAACCATGAACACACAATGATATATAAACCATGCACACACAATGAAGATATAAACCATGCACACACAATGATATATAAACCATGCACACACAAGGAGATATACACCATGCACACACAATGAGATATAAACCATGCACACACAATGAAGATATAAACCATGCACACACAATGAGATATAAACCATGAACACACAGAGATATAAACCATGAACACACAATGATATATAAACCATGCACACACAATGCCATTCCACTTTACATTCAGACACAATTGCAGCTGAGATCAAGTGAGAAGATGAGGAGATTGTATGTTGATAAGAGACAATCCCTTACTGTGCCTCCATATAGGCTGTACAGATGATTCCCTTCAAAAGCACACAAGAGTATGATGAGGTTGAGGTTGAGTACCTCAAAGAAGCATGTGGTAAATGAGGGTGTGACATCATTCATCATCAATACAAAACAAAGTGATGGGTGCAGTTTCTATGCAGCTTTGAATTTCTGGACACAATCCCCAAAAAATCTGGAAAATATTCACAGTCATGAAGAAAATATAATATATACTAGGGCTCCCTGCATGCACACTCGGCTGCTGCACGGCCTCGCCTGCCCTATTGGCATGCGCAACGCACAACTTCGCATCACTGATTACATCACTGTCACTGATGATGTCACAATGACTACAGTATGACATCACTGATGATGTCACAATGCCTATGACAAGAACAGTGCCTATGACATAATCAGTGATGTCATGAGGTGATTTAGGTCAATAATGATGTCACTGATGACATCAGTGATGATGTCATAGACATTATCACATCATCTGCGGGACAATATATAACTGAGCACTATGTGTTCAGTTGTTTATCTTCCAGTATGTATGTTATGTATGTATGTATGTATGTATGTATGTATGTATGTATGTATGTATGTATGTATGTATGTATGTATGTGTTATATTATGTTAAACTAGAAATCACCGTCTCGTGGTTGTATGCCTTCGGCAACAAGTCAAGTTGCAGTCTATACATCCATGTTTGTCCAGACTCATACAACCATAAATAAAATATGTGAATCCAATGGTGCAGTGGTGGCCATTCAGACTGATTGCACTTTAGGCACTGTTTGGGGGGTACCTCAACACCACGACTAATCGTTTTCAACATGGGAAATGGTTCTCCCCTAAACCTACTTTCCCAACACCCACATACCCCTCTACCCACCCCTCGAACCCAGACTCTCTACGACCTTCCCATCCCTAGGTATGGTCCCTTTTTTTTTCTTGAATCAAATTGTACATTATCAGCTTTATTTTAGCATGCAAAAGTAGCGCAAGACCCTTTCCTGGCTGTTCATTGGCTAATGAGTCACGCATTTTACCCACATGTGATATCACGTTAACGAGCATGAGATGTATACGGACGGACAACCCGAAAACATAATGCCTTCGGCCACGGCTATCGCAGAAGCATACAAAAATAAATCAGAGAATAGCTTACATGTACTCAAGTGTTTGTCTTTGTCTAACTGTTTGTATAGAAGTTGATTTATTTGAAGTTTTTGATCTGCTTGTTGGTGTCGTGGATCTTGAGATCCATCTTGTCCACTTTGTTCAGCAGAGAATCCAGGGAGGCATCTTGATCTTCAATCTCAGACTGGAGACCCAGTCCCAGGTTCTTTAGCCTGCCCAGGCCCAGACACATCTCATCTAAGTTGTTGTCCAGGGTCTGGTGAGCTGCCCTAAGGTGTTTGTTTGGATGATGGCCATTTTGCTGGGATGAGCTGTCATCTATTGATGCAGCAGCTCCGAATCCTCCCGTATCTAACTTTCTTAGGTTGGGGTGGCTGGCTTGGTACTTATCTTCATGTTCTCTGCTTTTGGATAGGGCATTCTGTAATTTGCCGCTGTAAGCACTGGGCTGTTTAGGTGGTGGCTTTGTCTCTTGCCTGCCCTTGAAGTAGTTGACAAGGCCTCCCCACACACTCTTGAGACTGTTGATGTGCTTCTGGCTGGTCTTCAGGTCTTGATCCATGTTGTCCACCATCTTCTCTGTCCTCTTCAGAGCTTCGCCCTGACGCACCAACTCCTCTGCTGTTTCAACGCCCATCTTCTCTGATTCATAGATGAGGCCAAGGGAACGCTGACTGCTGTCCACAGCAGACTGGGCTGTCCGCATCACTACCCACTTCCTCTCTGCATCACCCAACCCTCTGTCACTATTAGACCCACGCTCTTCTTCTTCATCACTATTAGACCCACGCTCTTCTTCTTCATCATCGTCACCATCTGCAAACGGGTTGTGACTTTTAGAGTAGGCCATGTTTGGCCGGAGCTGTGAGGTATTGTTGCTGCTCTATCAGCTGACTGCCTCAGTGACAGATACTTCCGCTCCAAATTTATTAACGTCAGCATGGAAGGATTTATGACATCAATGTCACAATATGTCACATTGACATCATCACTGCTTATGACATCATCAGTGTTTGTGTGTGTGCGTGTGTGTGTGTGTGTGTGTGTGTGTGTGTGTGTGTGTGTGTGTGTGTGTGTGGCAAGTACAAAACTTGCAGGCGGTCATGGCAACATTGTCTCTCATGGTGCTTCATCTCCTCCATGTCCACCTTCTCTCCCCTCTCCCTGTGTCTCTCCAGGCAGCCTCAGACAGTACTGACTGACTCTGATCTCTGACACAATGTTTTTCAATGGATTCTGGTACTATTGGGCATGTAAATAAAAAAGATACTAAAAATCTAGGAAAATCTAAATTCCGGAGGGGTCATTTTCAAGATGGCTGAATAGTGAAATGAGATATAGCTATTTTAAGCTTTAAGCTTTAAGCTTGAAAATGACCCCTTTCCTGAATTTTTCTTTTAGTATGATATTTAACATGTCCAATGCTAACAGAATTAATTTGAGAAAACCTTTTGTATGAATTTGTTCTCGGTTAGGTGTTTTTTTCTCAGATTTACTGGCCTCACTCGAGCCAATTGTGATGTCATCAGGGAGTGATGTTATCATCACTGATGTCATCAGTCATCACTGATGGTGTCCCCAGAGAATGTCATCATTGCTCGTGACATCACTGTCCACATCATAAGTGACATGACATCACTGATGACATCATCACTTATAGCATCATGACTGATGATGTCATCACTGATGACATCACAATTGCTCGAGTGACATCACTGATGACATTTAACCTTTTCCCCTGTCATGTGATAGATGGCTCTATTGGCTACCTTATGAGATGCTACTGCACTTCCGGAGTTGCACAGAAGCAACGGTTACGTCCACCAAAACCAGCGAGCAGAGAAAAGCAACAATCACCCTCCAGGAAAAAGCTCCGTAAAACAGCTCCAGCCTGGTGCCTCAAAGCACTGCAATGAGCAGCTTTGGCCGAGCTCGATGTGCTGCCTCATCATGTTCGCTTTAGTCAATTTAGCGACATTTTAAATACCCCCCCCCCCCCCCCCCCCCCTCTTGTCTGTCGCTATCTGTCTCCGGCTCCCTCGTCTCTTAATGCTCTGAGCCTCACAGTGTGACACAGCGTTCATATCAGATGTGTTTAGACGGCAAGACCAGAGAGGAGACGAGAGTCAGATGCGATGAAAGCTGTTTTGGGAAGTCTTCCGTTATCAATATTTCCCAGCGTGTGCCATGTTACAAAATGTTGACATTGAATAATACCAGTTCAAAGCTTAATTCACCACGTGGATATTAAACGCTTTCTAAAGCTAAGTACTGTCAAAGCTGTGTTTTATTAAAAAAGCTGGCAAGCGTTTTACAGATGGCCGGCCACATGCAGGAAGTGAATAAAGTTGACATGTATCGTCAACCCAAATTAACACATTTTCCATATTAAACGTCGCATATTCTACACTTCCCAGCGTTTGATTTTATATCTTGAAGTCCATCCAAAGCTGTGTGTGGTGTCATGCACCAAAAACACTCTCAATCCATTTTTACACATTCATACCATTCATACTGGTACAGAGAGAAAGCAGGAAGTGACATTTCACTTTGGCTCTCTATAGACTTCTCTATAGTCTTTTTGTCCCTCTTTTTTATTTATGGTATTCTGGATTGACTTCTCATCATGGCTGCAGCAGCTGCACACTCCTGCTCATCCCACGCGGCGGGACGGTGGCTCTGTGGTTATAGCACTGTTGCCTCACAGCAAGGTAAATGGCCTTGACCGGACGGAATTAGTATTACAAGACAATACGAGACAGAAATGGAATGCTTTACATTTTATGTCAACAATTTTGATAAACGATTTTTGCAAGATAAATGTATGTACCAATATACTCCATTTAATGTTCCTTTGTGCCATAATTCATGGTGAGAATTCATACAGAAGCACTTCAGGTGTCAAAAGAATGATGTAGTAAGCCCAAATGGTGACTAGGACATCAGGCTCTGGTGTCATAAATCCACAGGACCACCAGACAGGTAACAACATTCACCAGCTGCCTCATCTAGATGCTACAGCCTTGAATGTGCGCGTGTGGCTCCCTGGGGTCATCAAGTGGACACCTCCCATTGCAGACGTTTCATCTAATTAGGCCTGTGACAACTCCAGAAAGATCAGCAGTGGTTTCTGGCATAGAACAGCCTTCAACACCAAACAGCCTTCTTTACCTTATACCTCGCTAATTACAATATTACTCCCCAAAAATTATAAAACAAGTGTCTCAGTTTTTGGCAATAAATGTATACCTTGAATTTGCCTACAACTTTTTTTTTTTTTACATGGTTGGGGGGTGGGGGGTGGGGGGTGGGGGAGGTGCGGGCTGTTGAAAAACCTTGACAGCTATAGTAAAAACTTGTGGTAAAATTCATTTTTGGGTAGCCGCCATCTTGGAAATATGCTAATTTGCAGTCCAGACATGCACACGCAATCATAAAGATAAGCATTCCAACATGTTAAATGGGCATTTTTCTTTTAAATAGAAACCAAGTTTGCAGTTGTAGCCAATCTGGTTCAAAAGTTATAGCAGAAAACTTTTTTGGGTGGCGGACATATTGGATTGGGCCACCATTGTGACCCCGGGGGTTGCCGGCTCTGGTTCTCTCACTGAATCATTAAAGCTTCTCCTCCTCACATCTCCCTAAGTCCCTCAACTAATTATGGTGCATTCCATTTGTATTGGAAAGGAGGATTTTCCCAGGTCAAAGACAAATATAAAAGGAATTTCCGCACACTTGAATCTGTACAGATTTCACATTTATTAAGCAAGCTTTCGGTCGACTAGACCTTCATCAGATCAAAGACAGGTCAAAGACAGAAACGCTCCACCTGGCCTCGGATTTCCTACCCCGATTTCGGGGGAGCCTCACCAAACCTCAACATCCAAGATGGCAGCTCTGCGCTTCAGCAATAGCAAGTTGTAGTCAATACTGTTTATTAGCACTTCTGTGTTATTTATGTCTCATTAGATCAGTTGTACACACAGTACTGTCTATCTTCTATCCGTGAACATGTTGCTACAGTGTTTGTACAGGATTGTGCACACCTCTGCATAATGCTTTGTTATCAACTGTTATAGCTAACCCCTGCTGGTTTCCTCACTGTTTTACTGGAATGTGGTCAACTCGGGTGTGATGTCACCAGAGATGGGCAGTATTTGAAATACTTGTATTTGAAATACGTATTTCAACTACTTTTTTGTATTTTGTCATTTGTATTTGGCTGGGCAGAGAAAAATGAGATGTAATTTGTATCAAGATACTTTCAGATCTTGTATTTTGTGTATTTCAAATACATAAAATACATTTTGCTTTTTATTCTCAAATTGACACAAAAGATCAACTTAAACTAAAGATGGAGAAATTAGTTGTACTAAAAACAACTAACTGGACTGAACTGAAACCTGATTTGAATAGGAGAAATTAGTTGTACTAAAAACAACTAAGTGAACTAAACTGAAACCTGATATGAATAAACAGAGAAATTACTTGTACTAAAAAACAACTAACTGGACTGAACTGAAACCTGATTTGAATAGGAGAAATTAGTTGTACTAAAAACAACTAAGTGAACTAAACTGAACTGAAATCTGATATGAAAAGATGGAGAAATAAGGTGTATTGAAAAACAACTAACTGAACTGAAACCTGATGTGAAAAGATGGAGAAATTAGTTGTACTAAAAACAACTAAGTGAACTAAACTGAAACCTGATATGAATAGATGGAGAAATAAGTTGAAAAAACAACTAACTGAACTAAACTGAAACCTGATATGATTCAGAATAGATAGAGAAATAAGTTGTACTGAAAAACAACTAACTGAACTAAACTGAAAGCTGATATGATTCAGAATAGATTGAAAAAGAAGTTGTATTGAAAAACTAACTAACTGAACTAAACTGAAACCTGATGTGAATAGCTGAAGAAATAAGTTGTACTGGAAAAAAAAAAACTAACTGAACTATACTAAAACCTGATATGAATAGATTGAGAAATAAGTTGTACTGAAAAAAACCCTAACTGAACTAAACTGAAACCTGATTTGAATAGGAGAAATTAGTTGTACTGAAAAACAACTAACTGTCATAAACCTGATTTGAATAGATGGAGAGATTAGTTACAGTATACTGAAAAACTATAACTGAACACCAAAGTACCCTAATGAAAATCAAAAATGTCTTTCTGTTGCTACAAGGATGTCTGAGCTTCACTGTGCATAATGATGGCTGTGCAGATTTTGACACTAGAATGGTGTTACCACTGCTGATAGTGGAAAGTTGTATTCAGTGAGTGATTGTTCTTTAGTAATTATGTTCTAGATAGCCAGGTTGTTTTGGATTTTGTTTATGAAGCAGAAGGTGGGAAAGTAATTTTAAGGATGTAAGGATTTGAACAAGAGTCCAATTTCATGGAAGGCCTTTTTTGTTTGAGATGCAGTTTATCATCGTTCCTCTCACCGATTCACAATTTCACAAACTTAGACAGGATGTGCATCAGGGCATTCAATTCCTGAAATGTAACCTTTTCTAGTTGTATAAATATGTTTGCACGTTAAATAAATACTGTGACATGGTGGTGAATGTGAAGTTGTTTAAAGGGGACCTACTATGCCTTTTACCTATTTCAGTTATTTATATATTGTGTTATGATGTCAGATATCTATGGCTAAACATAGTCAAAGTTCCAAAACTTGAGGTTAACATGCAGAAATGCTGCCTTTAAGTCAAAAGCCCTCACAGAAGGTGATTAACAGCTGAGCTGAAGGAGAAATTAGTTCTACTGAAAAACAACTAAAACTAAAATGGAAGAACTGCAGTGTGTTAGGGAGTACACATACTGTGACAGAGGACTAAAGAGAGGATTTACTGTCTAAGGAAACCAGAAAATTTCACTTTTGAATAGCTGAAATCAGAGAATTAGGACATTTTCCTTAAAGAAATGTCTCTAAATGATTAATAGATCATCAAAATAGGCAATTAATTTAATATTTGGCAATTCATCTATGAATTGACTAATCGTTGCAGCTCTTTATAAGTTTTTATAAAATGTATTTTCATGTATTTTCAAAATACAAAATACGTATTTGTATCTCAAATACATTTTCAGACAGGTATTTTGTATTTGTATTGTGATACATTTTTTGAGCAAGTATTTGTAATTTGTATCAAAATACTTTATGATGTATTTTCGCCCATCTCTGGATGTCACTCAACTGGGATATCCCTAGTTCACAATACAGATAGATAGATAGATAGATAGATAGATTGATTGATTGATTGATTGATTGATTGATAGATAGATAGATAGATAGATAGATAGATAGATAGATAGATAGATAGATAGATAGATAGATAGATAGATAGATAGATTTTTATTTCTGTGTCATGGACCATATTCATGGTGCCCAGCCCGTCTGGGCTTACAAGACACAAATCATTCAAGTTCATTCAACAATACAAACAAATCAGCAAACAAATCAACAAACAAGCTACAAAAAGCTCAAACATAAACAAGACAAGACAGAGTTGTATATTCAGATGAACAACTTCTCCATTCACAAATGGAATGTGCAATTACTCCTGGGGTGGATGTGCACCTTGTGATAATCGCAAAGCAGTGCTGCCGCAGAGGTAAGATTCTCTGACCGAGCCCGTGGGCCAGGCTTGTTTTTTTTGGGTCCGATGTAAGCTCTCCTCCACATGGGAAGACAAGACGAGTGAGTTTCAACAGACTGTTGCACTCTGGAGCTGCCGGGGTTTGAATCCCACATTTGAACATCTGTATCTCTCTGCTTTTGCTACAGGCAACAATCCGCTCCCCTCCATCAGGCAGCAGGGTGGAACGCCCTTCAGTCTGGCTTGGATTCAAGTCAGTCCCTTCACAGCAAGCACCTGCCCAGCTGAAATGCCCTTGAGCAAGGCACTGCATCCCTACCAGCTCCATGTAATCTCTGACCTCCCCGTGGAGGGGAGGAAGTCAAAAGTAAATTATTTTCATTGTTTATTAATCTGTTGATTATTTTCTCGGCTAATTCATAAGTTGTTTTGTCTATAAAATGTCAGAAAATGGTGAAATGTGTTTCCTAAAGCCCAAGATGGTGTCCTGAAATATTTGGTTTTGTCCACAACCCAAAGATATTCAGTTTGCTGTCATAGAGCAGTAAAGAAACCAGAAAATAGTCACTATATGAAACTGGAATCTGAGCATCTTGACTTTTTTTTTTTTTTTTTTTTTTTTTTTATTACTCAAACTGATTAATTGATTATCAAAATAGTTGGCCATTAATTTAACAATCGACAACTAATCAATTAATTGATTAATCATTGCAGCTCTACAAAAGAGAATGGTTTAGAGATTCAATAAAGTATCTGATTTCATTACTATTCATGAAGGTTAATAAACTGTGGGAGTGTGAAATAATGGATAAGCAATTGCCAACAGATCTCATCTAGTTTCTGGCAGTCAGTCATTGGCTGCAGCTGTTCTCTGTAGGCACTGGTTCAGGAAGTGTTCACATGTCTAAAATGTGACAGTGGTTAGAACACAATAAAAGCACTATCCACACTGCAGATTGTTAGCCCAGGCTTTTCTTTAACACTCTTGGACCAAGGATAATTTAGCTCCTTTTCACAATGCTCTACGATTATGATGGTAATCCTGTATCACCCTAGAGCAGAACTAGAAGGCTCTGCGGTACAGTATAAGGTCAGGGTGTTGGCTGGATATGCGGAAACCAGATTTGGCTGGTTCATACCAAAGAAAGGACAGGTTTTCAGAGAAAACGGTGAGAAAACACACTGGCTGGTTCATACCAACAAAAAGGACAGGGTTGCAGAGGTGTCACACTGGCTTCAGGTTTGCAGAGAAAGCAGTGTCACACTGGCTTCAGGTTTGCAGAGAAAGCAGTGTCACACTGGCTTCAGGTTTGCAGAGAAAGCAGTGTCATACTAGCTTCAGGTTTGCAGAGAAAGAGTGTCACACTAGCTTCAGGTTTGCAGAGAAAGCATGTCACACTGGCTTCAGGTTTGCAGATAAAGCAGTATCATACTAGCCTCAGATTTGCAGAGAAAGCAGTATCATACTAGCTTCAGGTTTGCAGAGAAAGCAGTATCATACTAGCTTCAGGTTTGCAGAGAAAGCAGTATCATACTAGCTTCAGGTTTGCAGAGAAAGCAGACTAGCTTCAGGTTTGCAGAGAAAGCAGTATCACACTAGCTTCAGGTTTGCAGAGAAAGCAGTGTCACACTAGCTTCAGGTTTGCAGAGAAAGCAGTATCACACTAGCTTCAGGTTTGCAGAGAAAGCAGTGTCACACTAGCTTCAGGTTTGCAGAGAAAGCAGTATCATACTAGCTTCAGGTTTGCAGAGAAAGCAGTGTCACACTGGCTTCAGGTTTGCAGAGAAAGCAGTATCATACTAGCTTCAGGTTTGCAGAGAAAGAGGGTCACACTAGCTTCAGGTTTGCAGAGAAAGCAGTCACACTAGCTTCAGGTTTGCAGAGAAAGCAGTATCACACTAGCTTCAGGTTTGCAGAGAAAGCAGTGTCACACTAGCTTCAGGTTTGCAGAGAAAGCAGTGTCACACTGGCTTCAGGTTTGCAGATAAAGCAGTATCATACTAGCCTCAGATTTGCAGAGAAAGCAGTATCATACTAGCTTCAGGTTTGCAGAGAAAGCAGTATCATACTAGCTTCAGGTTTGCAGAGAAAGCAGTGTCACACTGGCTTCAGGTTTGCAGAGAAAGCAATATCATACTAGCTTCAGGTTTGCAGAGAAAGAGGGTCACACTAGCTTCAGGTTTGCAGAGAAAGCAGTATCACACTAGCTTCAGGTTTGCAGAGAAAGCAGTGTCACACTAGCTTCAGGTTTGCAGAGAAAGCAGTGTCACACTGGCTTCAGGTTTGCAGAGAAAGCAGTATCATACTAGCTTCAGGTTTGCAGAGAAAGCAGTATCATACTAGCTTCAGGTTTGCAGAGAAAGCAGTATCATACTAGCTTCAGGTTTGCAGAGAAAGCAGTATCATACTAGCTTCAGGTTTGCAGAGAAAGTGGTGTCACACTGGCTTCAGCCTCCACAGCTTGCTGGCTGAACTAATGGAACATGATTGGTTGTGTTGCCTTGGCAATGGGTCTCCATTTCCTTTTCTGGTTGACTGCCTCTCCATTTCCGTGTTTGCTGCCACAAGTTTACATTTGTTGTGTGAGTATATCCAGGGTGTTAAAGTGTGTGTGTGTGTGTGTGTGTGTGTGTGTGTGTGTGTGTGTGTGTGTGTGTGTGTGTGTGTGTGCGTGCGTGCGTGCGTGCGTGCGTGCGTGCGTGCGTGTGTGTGTGTGCGTGCACATGCTTGTTTAGTTTTGTGGTAATTCGGTAATAAATCATCATCATCCTATACAATGTAGGCCTATTGCATTTCAGTGCAGAACAGTGCGAATACCCTGGTAAGACAATCATTCAAGATATTTGTGCTTCTGTGATGATATATATGACCATAGTGAGATATGACCATAGCCAGCATAGCTATATGACCATAGTGTTTTCTATGGTGTTCTCCTCTGAAATGCGCCCCCCGGCATGCAGAGAATATAGACCAGACGCTAAAACTGGTGCTCCAAGCACCAGTTTTAGGAAGCGGCCTCTGCTAGGGCGCCGTTCCTCGTGTGGACCAGGATGGTCTGAATATGGCTGCTGCATGGTGCTGCGCTGTCTTCTGTGCACATGTGAAAAGTCTAGTTTGTTAATGTGTTGAGAGTTGCTCTGTCTTCTGTGCACATGTGAAAAGTCTCAGTTGGTCAATGTGTTGAGGGTTGGCAGCCCTGTGAACTCGCTCAACGTTGTATAAAACTGCCAACAGATAATGGAAGGAGCCAGTACACACCTACACTGAGGCATTACACAGTTAGCCCAATAACTTTATTCAAATAATTCTGCAATGCTGAAAGTTGTGGCTAAAGGTGTTGTTCTGTGGTGTCTTTGTAATGGTACAATAGTCAAGGTTGTGTGAAGTGCCAGAGTTCATCATGTTGCTAAAATTGAGCATACGGCTGTGAAAGGCAACAACACCCCTTGAGCATTTTAAACAGACTGCAAGCTTCTGCCACAGACGTGAACCCTTTACCGGTTGAGTTTGAGAGGAAGGGTGGAGAAGGCAGAGGTGCAGTACCCCAGTTTGAACAGTAGATGGCAGTTGGTGTTGCAATTTTCTTTGAAAGTGAGGATGGAGGCACTGCAGAGAGAGAGGGAGATGGAGAGAGAGAGAGAGAGAGAGAGAGAGAGAGAGAGAGAGAGAGAGAGAGAGAGAGCATGGGAGAGTCTGACTAAATCAGAGGTTGGACAAAAAGCCGTCTGATGACAAGTTCCCAGCGGAGCAGGCATACTGCTATGGTTGAAATCTAAGGGCTTCTTCAAGGTCGGCTGTCCACCGACACTGATGGAGAGACTAAGAGAAACATTGAGAGTATGTGTGTGCGTACATGTGCGCGGATGTGAGTGTGTGTGTGTGTGTGTGTGTGTGTGTGTGTGCATGTGTGCGCCTGTGTGTGTTGCGAGTGTTTCACAAAGAGAAAAGGCAGAGACACGGGACAGAGGGAGAGACAGGTAGACAGAGACATGGGACAGAGGGAGAGACAGGTAGACAGAGACATGGGACAGAGGGAGAGACAGGTAGACAGAGACACGGGACATAGACAGGTAGACAGAGACACGGGACAGAAGTCAAGTCAAGTCAAATTTTATTTATATAGCACCTTTCATACACAAAGGCAATTCAAGGTGCTTGAAGAGGGAGAGACAGGTAGACAGAGACACGGGAGATAGACAGGTAGACAGAGACATGGGACAGAGGGAGAGACAGGTAGACAGAGACACGGGACATAGACAGGTAGACACAGACACAGGACAGAGGGAGAGACAGGTAGACAGAGGCACAAGATATAGACAGGTAGACACAGACACGGGACAGAGGGAGAGACAGGTAGACAGAGACACGGGACATAGACAGGTAGACACAGACACAGGACAGAGGGAGAGACAGGTAGACAGGTAGACAGAGACACGGGACAGAGGGAGAGACAGGTAGACAGAGACACGGGACAGAGGGAGAGACAGGTAGACAGAGGCACAGGACGGGGGACAGATGTATCCTGGTCTTCGGGGCTGTTGGATAATGTCCTACTAACTATGGAATTATAATGGATTACATTTCCATAATCTCTGTGTACAAACAAAGCATTTTCCACAGAGATGACTATCTCAGCTCCTCCACAGAGAGGACTATCTCAGCTCCTCCACAGAGAGGACTATCTCAGCTCCTCCACAGTCAGGACTATCTCAGCTCCTCCACAGATGGGACTATCTCAGCTCCTCCACAGAGAGGACTATCTCAGCTCCTCCACAGTCAGGACTATCTCAGCTCCTCCACAGATGGGACTATCTCAGCTCCTCCACAGTCAGGACTATCTCAGCTCCTCCACAGTCAGGACTATCTCAGCTCCTCCACAGAGAGGACTATCTCAGCTCCTCCACAGTCAGGACTATCTCAGCTCCTCCACAGACAGGACTATCTCAGCTCCTCCACAGTCAGGACTATCTCAGCTCCTCCACAGAGAGGACTATCTCAGCTCCTCCACAGTCAGGACTATCTCAGCTCCTCCACAGTCAGGACTATCTCAGCTCCTCCACAGACAGGACTATCTCAGCTCCTCCACAGTCAAGACTATCTCAGCAACTCCACAGACAGGACTATCTCAGCTCCTCCACATATAGGACTATCTCAGCTCCTCCACAGAGAGGACTATCTCAGCTCCTCCGCAGTCAAGACTATCTCAGCTCCTCCACAGAGAGGACTATCTCAGCTCCTCCACAGACAGGACTATCTCAGCTCCTCCACGGACAGGACTATCTCAGCAACTCCACAGATGGGACTATCTCAGCTCCTCCACAGTCAGGACTATCTCAGCTCCTCCACAGTCAGGACTATCTCAGCTCCTCCACAGTCAGGACTATCTCACAGTCAGGACTATCTCAGCTCCTCCACAGTCAGGACTATCTCAGCTCCCCCACAGATAGGACTATCTCAGCTCCTCCACAGTCAGGACTATCTCAGCAACTCCACAGATGGGACTATCTCAGCTCCTCCACAGTCAGGACTATCTCAGCTCCTCCACAACCAATTTGTAGTTTTGCTCAAGAGTATTCTGACATGGGGCAACTTCTCAGCAATAGGGGGGATAGCACTGACTAGGTCATAAACTCTTTAAGGCCCTCCCCCACAGCAGAAGATTGGTGTCTGGCAGTACCTAGTCTCACTGGCCAGCCTCCTCTCCCTTCTGTCCGAGGAGTCTGGCGCCTCAGGTCTCCATAATTGGGATAAACCCTCCCCTGCTATACTCTGCTCTCCCATTGGAGGCATCGGTTTCAGACGCTGCCGGATTTCTGCTCCCCGCTTAACTCATTGAGTGCCATGGACGTCTTTCGACGTCCAATTAAATAGTGCCGTAGAGTGCCACGGACGTCTTTCGACGTCCAATGCGTTTTTTGACGGTGGGACGTCGATCAAAGCCTTCCGCATTTCCTGTACAACTATTGTAGCTATTGGAGGTCTATAACCTATTTTACAGAACCCTTAGGTGGCGACAGTGCTCTCCAGGTTAACAGAAAGGCAGAGAAAAACAGAGAATAAGTCGTTGGGGAAACGGAAATCGCATCGCATCCGTATGCATCGATATGCATGAAGCGTTTTAACGTTAGATGTGCCCGCAGCAGCCAATCTGCTCCCACAATTGAGCTCCTCCATGTCCGCTGCAACAGCCCATTCGCATGATCAGCCGTGGAGTTATTATTCTCAACTGGAAGCATAGGAGCCGGTGACAAGCACACGCGGAAGGCTGTAAAAAAGCTGGATGTCGCGCACCCTTCACAGTGCAGAGCAAATTCAGCAGAGAGCCACCTCCCATACAGGAGGAGTGTGCAGTTGAGGCGGGGCGGGGCGGGGGGGGGGGGGGGGGGGGGGGGCACGCAGAGCAGCACACAACACTGACCCAGACAGACCCAGGCAGCAGGACAGGGTTGGCAAACGCAAGCCAGAATATCCGATGCCCACCAGCAGCAAATCAAGAAAGCAAAGAAGCTGCAACCAGCAGCGCACGCAGGGGCCAGCGCTGCTGGTTGCAGCTAAAAATATTATTCTGCCAAACAAAATTCCCTGGCCTTCACTGTTTTATTGAAGGAAATTATTTTTGAGGTGTGACTACATCAGAAAATTAGCTTCAGAGTCAGTGATGTGTTTGAAATGTTTAATTTCACAAAAGGGCCATTATCTCAGCTTCTAGAAAAAAACTGCTCTTTTTTGTTAAATCACGCTATCTTCTCCGGCTGATAACTAAAGAACGGAAAATGATATCAATAAACCTGTTTTTGCTGATGATAGAAAAGAGTCTCATCGTTCTTTTTGCGTGTTCATTGTTTACATAGTAATATCACACAATATTCTGTGGGCCTCGAGAAATCACTGAAAAAAGCTCTGAAACTCTGGCACTGGGAGCGTCCGTTCTCCAAAAGTGGCTGGCACTCAATGAGTTAAGAAGCTCTGTCATTGGCTCCGACCATGTCAATCAGAGCGGCTTCCGCTCCCTCCTCCCTGTGTGTTGCTGTAAATAGTCCCCTGCTGGAAAACAACAATGCTAACTAGCTAGCAAGCTAACGGCAGAAACCTACACGCTAGCTCGTTGCTACACGCTGAAAACGGCAAGTTGGATTGTTTGAAACTATTCTCCAAGGGCACTCCCGCTAAGCGCCGCCCATCGCAATCCCACTATGGAGACCTGCGGCCCAGACTCCTTGGACGGAAGGGAGAGGAGGCTGGCCAGCAAGACTAGGCAGTACCAGAACCTCTCGACACAGGGACAGTTTCCCAACTGCCATCCACCTCTTCATGAGACCCGAAAGCCCCACAAATCGGGACTTTATCACCCCCTTCCCCCCCTGAGCACAACTGGCCCAGTAACAGGCTGGGGTCCCCCCCCCCCCCATTATATGTGACTCTAAAGCACTTTTTCGTTTGCAATTTATAATTTGAGATTATTTTGAATTGATGCACTGCATACTTGCATTAAGTCAAATTCCTCGTTTGTAATCTGATTACTTCCTGTGGCTATTAAAATTAATCTTGACTCTTTGTGGAAACATAGCCCACTATATATATATATATTATATATATATAATATAATATAATAATATAACAGGTGCCGCGTCTATATGCCGACAACCTGCAATGTCAATAGCCCGCAATGCTGATAGCCCGCTAATCCGATGCCCCCCTATTGTGCCCACAGGTTATGAGATGCACCAATGTTAACCTAAGCCTAACCCTAACCCTTTGCGGGTTGTCAGCATAGTGAGCAGACTCCATATGATATAACATGTGTCATGGACGGCGTGTCACCAGGACCGGTGTCGTGCCGAGTTTTGCACCCCCGCCGAGAATTGCATCCCCACCTTCCGGGAGCATATTGTAATGTTTTATACGGAAAGTTAACTGTTTAAAAATGATATAATTGTCTGGGTAGACGTGATCTCCAAGCCAGGGGGTCTGTCCTGGCTCATGGTCATGGAGACCGACTTTGATGCATTAGATCCGCGTGGAGGTGACTTCCATGCTTGGGGCTCTCTTCTGGCTCATGGAAGCCGACGTTGGTGCTTAAAATCCGGGTACAGATGACCTCGAGACCTGGGGATCTCTCCTGGCTTTATGGAGGGGGGTGCAAATCTCGGCGGTTTATACCTGCCGAGATTTGCATCCCTGTTTTAAAACAGTCCCAAAATATGGAGGGGGGTGCAATTCTCGGCAGGGGTGCAAAACTCGGCATGACACCGGTATGCAAAAGTGAAGCCAAAATACCATTATTAATATAATTTTGGGACCATGAGTCTGCGCAGCAGTGATGGGTGGATGGAGCTGCAGTGTGAGGTTCCCATCCCCCTCACGGAACTTTTGAGATTGCTGGATCCATCTTTCCATAGTGGTGTTGTAGTAGTTTGTGGGTTCGCAGCTCTGCAGCTCTGCAGCTCTGCAGCACAGCACATCAGTCTTCTGGAATATGGGGACGGCGATAAGGGCGGGAGGCTGGAGAGGGGTGAGCGGGGAGATGCGACTGAAGTTCTGAAAATATGCTATCGGTTGTACTTTGCTATGAATAACGTTACATGCAGCCTCTTGTCACAGCTGCTACGAAAAACCGGTAATGTTTTAGCTGAAACAAAGTAGGCTAACGAAGACATATATTTTCAGAACTGACAAGGTGGTCCAGCTTCCTCACCGACTTTTCTCCAAGCTCAGAGACAAAAGCCCAGTTCAAATTCTTCATAATGCAACAAAACTGTTCTAGAACAAAGTTGCGGCAGGTCTGAACAGACCCGTCTCCTCTCGACGCCAGCCTATTTTACAGATAGCCAGAGTTGCAAGCAGTTGCAAGTTTCAAATCGGTGCGTTGTGAATCCTTGGTCTGAACCGGGCTTTTTAGAAACTCGTCAAATGGGGGTCCATGGCTCTAATGTGTACTAAGTAAGGGGTCCTAGATATTAAAATCACTGAGCTAAATCACTGACTGCGCTCCCTAAACACCAACCTGCCTACGTCAGGATAAGGACCAAATTGCGTGTGTGTGTGTGTGTGTGTGTGTGTGTGTGTGTGTGTGTGTGTGTGTGTGTGTGTGTGCGTGTGCGTGCGCGTGTGTGTTCTCTGTTCTTTATAACCTAGTTTCCCCCAACTGGGTCACATCATGCACGATATTTCACCCATAACCTACCCCCACCACAGTGTGTATGTGTGCGCACTATGTATATGTGTGTGTATAGTACTGTATGTTTGTGTGTGTTTGTGTGTGTGTGTGTGTGTGTGTGTGTGTGTGTGTGCGTGCGTGTGTGTGTGTGTGTGTGTGTGTGTGTGTGTGTGTGTGTGTGGTACAGGCTGCACTCGCAGTGACCATCTCTATTTATACTCGCTGTCCCGTCCCGAAAAAAGACATGATTCTCACTCTAGCCCTCCCTCTTTGCTCGTTTCCTCCTTCCCATCTGGCCTGACTTCTTCTGCTCTCCATCCCTTCAGCTTCCAGGAAGGAAGGAAGAAGAGAGGAAGGAAGGAAGGAAGAAGGAAGGAAGGAAGGAAGGAAGTGAGGAAGGAAGGGAGGAATCAAGGGAGGAATCAAGGAAGGGAGGAAGGGAGGAAGGAAATACAGAAAGCCATTGACTCAAAACGGTGCCGTGTCTATGTGCCGACAGGCCGCAGTGCCGACAGGTCGCAAATGCCGATAGCCCACAAGCAGAACCAGCTGAGCGAGGCGGCGTGCAGTGTGTCGGTGGAGCTAACCTCTCCCAGCCCCCACGCCAAACCTAACCTCCCCCCATGCCTAAACCTAACCTCCCCCAGACCCTAACCCAAAACCTAACCTCTCCCACCCCCACGCCTAAACCTAAGGTCGGCATTGCGGGTGGTCGGCATAGCGGGTGGACCCCCTCAAAACGACATATGAGCAAAACAGTGCGCGCAGGTGATCGCCTCGTGTGGGACATGGTTCATTTGAAACACGCCACATGGGTTTTAAACATTGGTTATGTTTAGGCAACTAAAAAATTTGGCTAAGTTTAAGCAACTAAAACAACTTGGTAAGGTTAGACAACTAAAACAACTTGGTTAAGCTTAGGCAATAAATCAACTTGGTTAAGCTTAGGCAACTAAAACAATTTGGTTAAGGTTAGGCAACTAAAACAACTTGGTTAAGGTTAGGCAACTAAAACAACTTGGTTAAGGTTAGGCAACTAAAACAACTTGGTTAAGCTTAGGCAACTAAAACATTTTGGCTAATTTTAAGCAACTAAAACAACTTGGTTAAGGTTAGACAACTAAAACAACTTGGTTAAGCTTAGGCAATAAATCAACTTGGTTAAGCTTAGGCAACTAAAACATTTTGGCTAAGTTTAAGCAACTAAAACAACTTGGTTAAGGTTAGACAACTAAAACAACTTGGTTAAGCTTAGGCAACTAAAACAATTTGGTTAAGGTTAGGCAACTAAAACAACTTGGTTAAGGTTAGACAACTAAAACAACTTGGTTAAGGTTAGGCAACTAAAACAACTTGGTTAAGGTTAGGCAACTAAAACAACTTGGTTAAGGTTAGGCAACTAAAACAACTTGGTTAAGGTTAGGCAACTAAAACAACTTGGTTAAGGTTAGGCAACTAAAACAATTTGGTTAAGGTTAGGCAACTAAAACAACTTGGTTAAGGTTAGGCAACTAAAACAACTTGGTTAAGGTTAGGCAACTAAAACAACTTGGTTAAAGGAGAATTTCGTTTTTTTACACCACGGTCCTCATTTCCAGCTTAAAATATGATGTTTTACTCACCGAAATATGTTTGGCTTCATTCGGATGCCCACGGAAGATTTTGAGCTCTGAGTAGTCTCTTCAAACAGGCTATAACGAGAGCAGACGGGGCAAGGTGCTGCGCTCTGTAAATGACACTTTTTCTGTCACATCGCGGTTCATTATGGTTGTAAATATAATTATGAGAACATGAAATCGATATCTAACTAACCATCCTCTGCTGGCAGTCCCGACAGCCCACTCCGTTTGCTGTCCGGGTGTCCATCACATAACATCTCCCGCTGCTGTTGTTGTCGATATGTGGCATGATTCCACACGAGCGGTAATGGAATTGAAACGTCCATAATCTTGACATCAGATATCTATAATAATGCCAAGCTAAAAGCTAAGCTAACAACATCACCGAGCGACTCAACTCTGATCTGCCCCTGATGGGGTTACAGTGCTTATCCTCCCCTTCTGTGGTTTCTCTGAAGAAGTGTGGTTTCACACTTTAAATTAACATTAGGATTAGAATGTTATGACATCATTATCCATCAAATCTGCTCCTTTTCTCATTCGGGTAAATACTGTATATTTATATTTAGAGATTTTTGTCAATTATTTGTGCTGTTATGGTTCTTAGTTTAGTGACTCACTTCTACACAGATGCCACTTACTAAGAGATGTGATTGGACCAGCCCAGACACAGAGGGGGAGAGCTGGGCCTAGTAAGAGATGTGATTGGACCAGCCCAGACACAGAGGGGGAGAGCTGGGCCTAGTAAGAGATGTGATTGGGCCGGCTAAGTGTCACTCAGTATACTTCTACTGGGCCGGTCCCTAGAAGTGTCCTAGTGCCTGCTGTGTCTCAGTTTTTAAACATAACTTTAGTTTTTGGACTTCAAAAGGTGCAGGGGTCCAATACTGCCTTCTTAAAAAGTGTGTGTGTGTGGGGGGGGGGGACATGTCCCCTGTGTCCCCTCCCTTCCTACGTCCCTGCTCATATCTCCACCAGTCTCCCACAGAGAAACAGGGGCATATCTCCACCAGTCTCCCACAAAGAAACAGGGCCATATCTCCACCAGTCTCCCACAGAGAAACAGGGCCATATCTCCACCAGTCTCTGAGAAACAGGGCCATATCTCCACCAGTCTCCCACAGAGAAACAGGGGCATATCTCCACCAGTCTCCCACAGAGAAACAAGACTGTATCTCCACCAGCCCCCCACAGAGAAACAGGGCCATATCTCCACCAGCCCCCCACAGAGAAACAGGGGCATATCTCCACCAGTTTCCCACAGAGAAACAGGGGCATATCTCCACCAGTTTCCCACAGAGAAACAGGGCCATATCTCCACCAGTCTCCCACAGAGAAACAGGGGCATATCTCCACCAGTTTCCCACAGAGAAACAAGACTGTATCTCCACCAGTCTCCCACAGAGAAACAGGGCCGGATCTCCATTGGAATACATGTTTTCTCTGCAGGGAGGGGGTCTATTTGCTTCAGGGTCTGCTCATCTCTCTTTGTATACTGTACTTCTCTCCGTGGCATCCTCCCATTTTTATTTCTCTCCTATCTGAAATGCACAATCCATCTCTTTACCACAATATCTCTTTATCAGTCTCATCATCTCTCTCTCTCTTTCTCTCTCTCCCCCCTCTCTCTCTCTTTCTTTCTCTCTCCATGTCTCTCTCTCTCTTTCTCTCTCTCGTACAGTCACTGTTTGTGATGACTCCCGAGCTCTTCTTTGATTTGCACTCTGGGACCCTGGGGGCGAGCTGAAGCGTCTTCCTCCATGCATTAATGCACCGATAGGAGCTCGGGGATGATCTGCTATTAGGCTGTGGGGGAAATTCTGGTTTACACATTAGCCATTGGCTGTCCATCATGCAAGTGATCAAAGCGGGCTCTCCCTCAGCGGCCAATGGGAACTGTTAGTTCTGAATATATTATAGAAACAGACCATTCTTGGGAAGCGACGAGATGAGGAAGTGACAACTCCGTCAGAACGAACGGGGTTGCTATATTTTCGACAAATTAATCCAGAATCATGTTTTATGGACCAGAGACACACGTTTTTAAGAGGTTACAGCTGCACGAATTGGGACCTTTAACATGATACCAACGTGAAAGACACAATCAAGTATGTGGGCAGTGACGATTACACCGTTTGAAACGAACACATTTATTTTCGTATGAAAACGGAGTATAAATGAGCCTTTAATCTGACTTCCCACCTGCAGACATGGATCATTTTGTCTTTATACAGTAGATGCCCGACCAAGCTGGAGGTAATGCGGGGGCTCGAACCTGCGACCCCCGTGTTCGTACTGTATGCAGGGAATCCACTGCTGCAATACCCAACATCACCACCACCCGGGCATCCAGAATGAGGGGACCACAACCCAACAACGTGTGAAGTGCGACAGTGTATAAGAGGTCCAAATAGTTCATGTGCTGAAAGTGATTCTGTACAGAACTACACGACGGTTGCTCTCCCTTCAAATGACTTTGACAGAACTTTTTGCACACGCAGCTCCACAGGAGTTGAAGAGTAGTTTAGCCCAAACTTCTTGAAGCCGCCCTGGAGATCTGCTGTCACTGGTCAGGCTGTTTACTGTCTCACGCCGCTCTCCTTTGTTGCGTTTCTGTTAAGGGCCGTTTAGAGTGCAGCGATTTATGGTCGTTGCGACCGACCATGATCACATTCCATCGTCGGTGGTAACGACAAGTGTTTATACTTCCAGCGACGGGCGATATGCCATCGTTGCGATGAACGTTGCGACCATCGTCAAGACTTCATCTGGATTCGACTTTGACCCCATCGTTGGCTTCTGAAGTTTCTGAGGCGACTTAAACTTTCCTGAACAAGCGAATTAGCTAGCTAGTTGAATTAACGTTGGAAGAAGATCGCATATTTGTTGAAAACTTATTAAACAATGACACGGCTCCCGTGCCTTTGGGCTAACGCCCAGGCAGATTATAAAGATGCTGTTAAAAAGGCAAATGCCTGGAGAGATATAGCGGACATTCTCAACACAGACGGTAAGTAACAGCTAGCACATCGTTAGCATGGATAATCATACAGCATGTTAGCAAGCAGATAGACCATTTTGTAATGTTGCAATCAAAATGGTAACGTGACTGACTTGACTGGCAGCTTCTCTGTCTGTCTGTCCGTCCGGCATTAATCCATGTGAAAATGTCACAAAAAATCCTTCTCTGCGCCTCTGCGATACGTTCTCCTATCGCCTAGGTGTTTATACTTTTTACGAGCGACAGCGTCCAAAATCAGCGTCGAGCGATACTGGAACGGACGTCACGTTCAGCGTTGCCCGTCAGGCTATGATAAATCGCTGGACTCTAAACTGCCCTTTACAGGTATATGTGGCTCTTAGGAGTATAGCAGGTTTTGAAAGTTGTGAATAATGACGAGCAAGAAAAACTGTTCTATCAAATTGAAATTGAAATATTGATTTGTCATCAGATTGTTTTTGTGTTTTTCCCCACATCATTTGTTCTATCATCCTGATCTAGCAACATCTGCTATCTGTCTGTATATGAATGAAAATGGGCGCAGAGAAAGAAAGACAGTTGACCGCCTCTGTCATGTTTACTGTCACATTTCCC
>NC_139644.1:39261600-39304100 GCF_964638095.1 Poromitra crassiceps | reverse complement strand
GCATGGTATCGGTCGGCCGGGAGAGACAAAACGTAACACAAATCGTGACTAACACCGCCTGCGACCGGACCCGACCGGACCGGCCCTGCCCGCCCGTCCATCTAGGCAATTTTCTAATAGGATATTGACAAAATGTGGAGCGTTGGTTCTGATTCTCCCCTGATGAAAATGTCAAGGTTGAATAAATACATTTCTGGTGTAATTTGCCTGACCTTTGACCTTTGCTCTCTATAATGATCAGACAAAAGGTCAAATCTGGACCGACGTAGCAAAGCTTTGAGCCACAGCAGCTCGCCGTACCCGACGCATTCCTGTGCAGAAAGCACGACCATTTTCACACACTTTAGAGATCGTTTTAAACCGATTACAAGTAAAGTACCACATTTAAAGCTTCGAATCTAAAGTGATAATTGACTAACTAATTCATGATAATGACCCTTACGACTCAATTGTGTGCTCTGAAAATGTCATCCACCTGACTGTAACCTTACAGTCA
Organism: Poromitra crassiceps; assembly: GCF_964638095.1. NCBI lineage: Eukaryota > Metazoa > Chordata > Actinopteri > Beryciformes > Melamphaidae > Poromitra > Poromitra crassiceps. The sequence continues at coordinate 39,303,604 of NC_139644.1, read as the reverse complement.
TCTATTCAGACGAGAGACTCGGCAATTCAATATATGACTCAAGGGTGAAGGCAGTGAAGGTTACAACTAAAATAGCTACTACATTTTCCTAAAGCAGGACATGCACTTAGCTGAACATCAGCTAACAATGAGTGAACAGCAGCAGCTTCTTGCTCAAGGACACTTTGACACGATACAAAGCTGTCACATTTCCATTATGGGGACAGTAGCTCCACGGGGCCGCCCTGCTGCCCTTGAAAACTCATTGCAACATAAAGGTTGTGTGAGAAGCATGTTTACACCACCGATAAATCAGATCACGTCAAGTCAAGTCACGTCAATGTTTAGTTACATAGCACATTTTACGCAACCACGGTGCTGAACAGGTTACAGATACCAAAATGGACAGATATAAAAGTGATATAATGAATAAAGAAAACAATCAACATAAATGAAAGAATTGGGGCACGGTAAAACATGAAAGTCAAGGCGCCGATTGGGACGGTGGTCTTTAGGTTTAGGCATTGGGTGGGTGGTCTTCGACTCCTTTAAAGGGGGGGTCGACTCCAGCAAAAATAAAGATGATGATGACAATGATGATGATGACGATGATGATTTGTTTATTTGTACATGTTTATTAAAAAGGATCCCCATTAGCTGCCGCCTGGACGACAGCTATTCTTCCTGGGTTCCAAGACAAAAACCCGACGATGATAATGATGATGATGATGATGATGATGATGATGATGATGATGATGATGATGATTAACGACTGTGTGTGCGCGCAGGCACAAAGACGTGTCGGCGGATGGAAGCAGTTCAGGGAATGAAAAAGACAAAGAAAAGAAAAGATCATTGAAACCTTACTGGGATGGAAAGTGATTTCTAGGGTTCCAGAAGCATTTTTACATTACGTTTTAAGAAGTCAGTGTTCTCTAGCAATGACAGCAGGCCCAAAAATGTCTCCGTTTATTTGTGTTGTCTTCTCCTCTGTCATCTCCTCTCCTGCCTCCTGTGTGCTCTACTACAGATGATGTCTCTGTCATCTCCTCTCCTGCCTCCTGTGTGCTCTACTACAGATGATGTCCATGGCTATATAGTTCATGAGCCTCTCTCATTTTGTTGCTGTAATGTAAGTAAGGCTACTTACAGTCATTAAATCTATGTTGATGAACCCTTGTATCTGGTTAGTTTGGTTGTTACATCAGTCTGGTTAAGATCCCGGGGCGACACCAATGTGTGGGATGTGATTATTTGCCTAAGTTGTCTTGTTTACTTTTAAACCGTTTTGTAATAATAGGATGTCCGAACATTGAGTGGTCGAACTAAGGGGAGGCCGAACTAAGGGGAGGCCGAACTAAGGTGACGTCGAACTAAGGGGAGGTCGAACTAAGGGGAGGTCAAACTAATTGGGAGATCGAACTAAGGGGAGGTCGAACTAAGGTGGGGTCGAACTAAGGGGAGGTAGAACTAAGGGGATGTCGAACTAAGGTGAGGGTGAACTAAGGGGAGGTCGAACTAAGGTGAGGTCGAACTAAGGTGAGGTCGAACTAAGGGGAGGTCGAACTAAGGGGAGGTCGAACTATAGTGAGGTCAGACTAAGGTGAGGTCGGGGAGGTCGAACTAAGGTGAGGTCGAACTAAGGTGAGGTCGAACTAAGGTGAGGTCGAACTAAGGTGAGGTCGAACTAAGGTGAAGTCAAACTAAGGGGAGGTCGAACTAAGGTGAGGTCGAACTAAGGTGAGGTCGAACTAAGGTGAGGTCGAACTAAGGGGAGGTCGAACTAAGGTGAGGTCGAACTAAGGTGAGGTCGAACTAAGGGGAGGTCGAACTAAGGTGAAGTCGAACTAAGGGGAGGTCGAACTAAGGTGAGGTCAAACTAAGGGGAGGTCGAACTAAGGTGAGGTCGAACTAAGGGGAGGTCGAACTAAGGGGAGGTCGAACTAAGGTGAGGTCGAACTAAGGGGAGGTCGAACTAAGGGGAGGTCGAACTAAGGGGAGGTCGAACTAAGGTGAGGTCGAACTAAGGGGAGGTCGGACCAGCGACATATTACCCTACCGGCCAAGGACTACCTACCTGTCCCTAAGGTAGGCTACACACTGTCATAGGCAGCCTGACTGTCTGCTCTGTTTCAGCTGTCATAGGCAGCCTGACTGTCTGCCAAATACTGCTCTGTCTCAGCTGTCATAGGCAGCCTGACTGTCTGCCAAATACTGCTCTGTTTCAGCTGTCATAGGCAGCCTGACTGTCTGCCAAATACTGCTCTGTTTCAGCTGTCATAGGCAGCCTGACTGTCTGCTCTGTTTCAGCTGTCATAGACAGCCTGACTGTCTGCCAAATACTGCTCTGTCTCAGCTGTCATAGGCAGCCTGGCTGTGTGGAGGAGAAGGTGCTACATGCACCCTTAGGTGACCATGGACTGTCTAACCCGTTATATTTGATTCCCTGTAATTTTCATATCATTTGTCGAAGCAAATAAAGAATTCAAATGTGTGTGTGTGTGTGTGTGTGTGTGTGTGTGTGTGTGTGTGTGTGTGTGTGTGTGAATGCGTGTGTGTACTTGAGGGCAGACAGGAGAGCCCAGAGGGCATGCAGCTCAGACAGAGTCATTATTTAGTGACACACAGACGATAGCCTTAACACACACACACACACACACGCGCGCGCGCGCGCGCGCACACGCACACGCACACGCACACGCACACGCACACGCACACACACACGCGCACACACACACACACACACACACAGAAACGGAAACATAAGGCCTTAGGTGTCAGGATTTAACGAGAAACATCAGAAACATTACCTGTGAATGTTCTCTCTTCTCTCAGGAAGACACACACACACACACACACACACACACACACACGTTATGAAATGTGACACACAGGACCGAGGGAAGAAACCTCCACACCACACTGGGTTTGTTTTTACTTGGACATTGCATGTTTTTGTTTTTCCCAGACAGAGTCATTATTTAGTGACACACAGACGATGCCATGGCCTTAAAACACACACACACACACACACACACACACACACACACACACACACACAGTCTGTGTTCAGTACACTTGCCTCGGGGTGAAATGTCCCACCTGTCAGTTTCAACTTCAACAGATGTACCTACCTAACAGCAATGTTCAAATGCTGTTGTCTTTTTCACAGTCAGGAAGGCCTCAATTAGGTTCTGGACCAGCCCGTTCCCATTCCCAATGCATCCTATATGACTATTTGTGGACCATTTGTGTTGGTGCAGGGTCGTCCAGCAGAACTCCACAACGTCTGAAATCCACGCCACAGGAGAGTAACATTCAAATAAGCCGGGGCACACTGATGCCGTTTTCCCACATGCGTACCGGAAAATTACCTGTAAGTCAATATCGGACATTTCCCGGAATTTCCCTTCACACCTAAGCGCTCGCATGTGGGAATATAGCAGCGAAATTGCCTGTATGTTGGGGGGCGGGGCGGCACTGCAGAGCGGGTGGGGAGTGACGTGTCGGCAAAACTCCGATGGTGAAATAAGTTTCCTTGTCACACAATAAATCACACTCGTTTGACTTAAGAGGGCATGTATGTTGTATCATTCACATTCGCTAACCAGTCTTTGAACTGAAATATTTGAAGAAGTTGGGATCCCTGTCTGAGAGAAATAGCCTGGCTGGTTCGATGTTTATCCGTTCACCTGCGTCGCGTTGAAGCACTTTTTACAGACTGGCTTTGTTTGATGTGTCCGGGCTTGCCTTTCCTGTCAGCAACGTAAGCAAAATACTTCCACATTTCGCTTCGTGCATTTGCTTTCTCAACAAGCATTGGGCGGGTTGCAAGACTCTCAGAGCTGTCTGTGTCCCTGTCGGGCTGCTGGAGGAGGACTGAAGGACTGGCCAGAGCGAGCAGGCAGCAGAGGGGAGAGGGGGAAATCAGCACACCCACACATGAAGCTGACATAACGCTCTTATTATCACAAGATCATTTCGCCAGTTTGCTTTAATGTGCGCGAATGATTAGATTATGCCCGCTGGAACATTAAGCAACGTGTGTACACCTCGCCCATGAGAGAAGGACCGGTGTCGTGGCAAATGACTGCACCCGTTCTACACTTGTGTCCGTTATCGCGCATACCGCTCTTCTGACTGGCTCGAAACTGGTGAAATGTCCGCGATGACGGGGTCGTGCTTATACCGGAACAACAACTTTCACACATGAAGGCATTAGACCACGTTCCAGTCATTTAGCGGTACAAAGCGCATGTGGGAAAACGGCTTAAAGGCCGGCTTTACCGTGGGGAATATGAATATATATTAATTCTTAAAAAATCTTAAATTTCGAATCCGTTGAAATTTTTGAAATTGCTTGTTCACAGCCAGAGAAAAAAAAAAAAAAAAAAAAAAAAAAAAAAAATTGGGCCAGGTGACGCGTTTCGCGTCGAAACGCGTCACCTGGCCCCTTTTTTTTTTGTTTTTTATTTTTTTTTATTTTTTTTATTTTTTTTTTTCTCTGGCTGTGAACAAGCAATTTCAAAAATTTCAACGGATTCGAAATTTAAGATTTTTTAAGAATTAATATATATTCATATTCCCCACGGTAAAGCCGGCCTTTAAGGGTGTAGGGGCCACGGTGGTGGAGCCGGGGCACACTAAAGCTTAATTTATACTTAGAAAGTGTCGCTCAGCACATGGTCACAGACGAAAAAGAAATTGTCGCTCATGGTGTTGCATTTATACTTCAGTGAACGTTCACCTCTGTTCAACGGTCACGTGACACTCGAACGCTATTAAATGCTGACAGCCGAGAGAAGAGGGGGAATGGAATGCACAGTGAAACCACGTCGGAGGCAAGATGTAACGTACTTGACTGCAGCCGCATATAAACGACACACATACCACACAACTCACCTCCTCTCTCTCTGGGAAATGCACAATGTTCTTTGTGATTTTCACGATGTCATACATAAAGGACAGGCTGATAAAAATAGCGGAGACACGTTCATTCATTTCAATCGAGTGAAAACCAAAACAAGGAAGTCAAACGCGTGCCGTCTATATAGCCAATCAGACTTGCGCGATACTATGACGTAGTCAGCGACACTAGACATTTCACCAGGTAGCAGACACTGCTTGCCGACACTTGAAAGTGTCGACTCAAAGTTTCGCTGAGCGTTATTGCGGCGTTTATTTTTTCCAAGGTGGATTTTTCAGAAATTCGTTTCTGACGTGTGCACATCTGTTGCTGTTATTGACAGGTGGGTCAACATTTCCATCGCAATTTCGTGCCGTGTATTCGCATCGCTCCTCGTGTGTAACAGCCTTAACCCAAACCCAAACCCTAACCTAACCAACTTGTTTTAGTCGCCTGAAAATGATGAAAGGTTCCCGGTGCGTTAAGAAGTCCTGAGAGTCTGTCTGGAAACAAGTGTTATAGTTTCAGTTTCACTTTACTGCAGCTGCTGCAAAATAACATAGGATAGCTGTAAGATAGATACGTGTACTGTACATGATTGTAACAAACGAAGGTCAATTTGCAATTTGCAACTGCTGGAATGAACCTCGTGATTTCATTTTTATTTCTATAGATTTGTAGACAAAGTATGCTAATCATATACTAGAAAGTAAGAAATCACATTTAGTCACTGAGCTGGTCAAATCCAATGAATTACATTTACTACTCAAGATTTGAGGCAGGTCATCATTACTGTATGTACAGAGGAACATTCCCAACTCTGTAAGCTTGTGCCTATATAAAGTTGCTGTAGGCAACTTTGTGAAAATATATCATTTGTTTTTTTCTCTGCAGTTTGCAGGCTAGTCAGGACTGAAGTATGTGCATTGACAGGCAGTAGACGCCTCCTCGCAGAGAGCTCACCTGGTTAGTTGAGGCCTAAGACGTGACCAAGAGTCAACCGGTGTGTAGTCAAACTTACCATTTTCAGCATGTAGCAACTGGTAGCAACGAGCTAGCGTTGTTGTTGCTGTTTCATAGCGACGGAGGGGGGGGGGGGGGGGGGGGCAGTGGTAAGCGCTGTCGCCTCACAGCTAGAAGGTCCTGGGTTCGATTCCCACCTGGGACGCTGTGAGCGCTGAAGGAATGCGTGCCCGTCCGCATGTCCTTGAGTGCCCGCCGCCCAGGTGGGGTCGTCAAAAGGGCCTTTCTGTGTGGAGTTTGCATGTTCTCCCCGTGCCTCCTGGGGGTTTCCGTCATATAGGAACCCCTTTCACCAAAAACATGCAATATCCTGGTCGCTGAAGTGGTGCCTCCTCTGGTCGTTAGGGGCACCTGTTCGGATGGAGGGGGAACTCGTTGGAATAGCGTGATCCTCCCACGTGCTATGTCCTACCAGTGAAGCTTCCCCTGTCAGGTGAAAAGAAACGGCTGGCTACTGCCCATGTCTCGGAGGAAGCATGGAGCCACTTTCGGCTCTCCCCAGATTGGCAGAGGGTGGAGCAGCAACCAGTACAGGAGGTGTTACAGTAGGTACATGAGGTGCTACAGTAGGTACAGGTGGTGTGTGTATAGGACGAATCAGCGTGACGTCACTTGCCACCCAGAAATGCGGAACCCCGTGGCAGTTAATAGTAGGCTATGAGTTGTGCCAAACAAACGTTAATATCTCTAAAACTATATTATATATACTATATACTATACTTATATTTTGACATTCTGAGTGAGAGCAGAATTAGCTCAAGAGTTTGATGCATAATATATGCATGTCGTGTTAAAGTTGTGTGAACTGTCGCAGTTTTTTAAATGTAAACAGAGTCAGCCGGCTAGAGTCAGACACTCAAGCCTCCCAAGCTCACGCTCCATAGGGTTCCACTGCCGTTGCCACCCAGTGACGCCGTTTGTTTACCAAAATGCTGCTCGGCTGATCCCTTGTATATGTCACACACACGTTCTCTGTGTGTGTGTGTGTGTGTGTGTGTGTGTGTGTTGACATTGATGAATGAGCCCTACATCCGAGCAATCTGCTACCATGGCTCTATAAAACAACCACAAATCACATCAGGAAACATGTTCTTGAAGAGGGGCTCCAATGTCACATGTTGTCTTGTGTACATCTATACATCAGTGAGCCTAGGTGTGGGCATGCATGTGTATGTGTGTGTGTGTGTGTGTGTGTGTGTGTGTGTGTGTGTGTGTGTGTGTGTGTGTGTGTGTGTGTGCGCGCGCGTGTGCGCGTGCGTGTGTGCACACACACAAGTAAATGTGTGTGCAAGCATCCATGTCTGAATTTCTGTGTGAATTTCTGTGCGCATGTGCGCGTCGTTTCACTATTGCTGTCCATTTAGTCCAGTGTATCTGAAAGGCTGACAGATTATCTCCAGAAATGGGTTATTATACAGTATCAACAGTTTCAGTTCTACTGTATTGTAATCAGTTCAGTTCAATGCCATTTGCTCTAGTTAACTCTTTCCTACTCCTTTCAGCTGTGCAAAATTGTATTTACAATGCATGCATTTAGCTGAGGCGCTTATGCAGAGTGACTTACAATAAGTACAACAGTAGAATATTCTTCAATTCTCAGATTACCAACAAGCAATAGGAATGCAAAGATCAGAGTCCTGCTACAATATATTTTACTGCATTTAAGTCATGTTATAAATGTAGCCCTGGTAAAAAAAAATCTATGTAGACATCAGGATGTAAATGTGATAGATGCAATTCAGGTATAGCATAATAAATTCATGGTCTGTGCTAAGATTAAAAAGATCATACAGTCATGGGAACAATTGATACAAAATATGTTCAGAATAATTAAAAGCAGTAAAAACTCATATTATTTGGATATAGCAGAATAAAACAAAGCATTTGTTTTATATTGATTTCAGTTATCTTGTGGGCATTTTCATGTGTGTTTCATGTTTCATCGTTGCCTTTGTAGTTATGTTTAATCATTTGAGAACAGCATACATTTTCTGTTTTACTATGCTCAGGATTCGTAAGTTTCACAACAGTAGTAATTACTGGAGGGTACCAGCAGGCGGCGCCTAGGCGCTTGGAGGGATATTTTGGGACGCACTGCTTCCCCTCTTTAGACAAAATACACTTTGATCTGAGGAAAGCATTGTCACTCTCTTCTTTCCACACATATCGCCCTTTTACAGGTATGTATCCCTCATGGTAACGTTTGATATTGTCTTGTATGTTTTGTGAATGTATGTATGCCCTCGGGAACAGGGCCGTAGCTAGCTATGAGGACGGGGAGGTCCGGACCTCCCCTAATATTTCAGAGAATTTTTTTTTTTTTTTTTTTTTTTTTTTTTTATAAAACAATCTGCATGGAAAAGCATGAAAAACACGGGATCACTTTTATTTTGAAACGAAAGGCAGGTCAGGCAGGAAGTCATCTGACGCCGCGTCCGCGGTAACTTGATTCCGAGAGAGCAGCAGCATGGTGGTGAGTGATGACTGTCTGTCTGCCTGGCGAGATAATTGAAGGTGAGCGACCTGCGAGACAGTGAGCGAGTGAACGACAGACAGTGAGTGACACTGACAGATTTTTTAGCAACAACCAAGAAAGTAAGTGTCTAGTCTGTCTCTTAAGTAATGTTACCTGTGTGACACGTTGGGATGCTACTGGCTAATCATGCATGATGCCAATTGCCAAGCTCCCGAAGTCAGGTATGCAGGTGGCTATATGCATGGTTTCAGTTTCATGACCCAATAAGTAACAAAAAGAGGTGGTGTAAAGTTAAAAACAACATAATATATTTTATTTTATTTTTCAATCGTTCCTATCAGGAATAAATAAATGTCCCTCTGTATGTTTTTTTTATTATCGATGATGACTTTGTGTGTTGTGTACGGCTTGGGTTGTGTACCTGTGTTTGTAGGTGTCATTTTGATATGAATTTGGCTAAAACAGTTTGTGTTTGTTAGTTACAATTATGTTGACAGGAGAGCTGAGCAGGTGGTGACATGAAAGAGAATATACTGAATAATGACATCACAACAGTATAATCCTAATGTTGATTTCAAATGATATATTACTCTAAATATGGCTTAAAAAGGGGAAAAAAAACTCAATTTTTTTTCGCCGCCGAATCCGCCTCCCCTTGCTGGGCCTCCCCTTGCTGGACCTCCCCTATTTCGGAACCCTGGCTACGGCCCTGCTCGGGAAACTGTTTGTAGGGTGACACGTCCGTGCATTGTTATGGAATGCAGTTAATTACCTGACCACCGGCAGCGTCTGGTGCATGTTTAGAACAGTGTGCAAAACTAACTAGCATCTCATGTGGTCTTTCAACAGTAGTTCTTTGTGGCCATGTACACGTTAGTTACTAGTCTTGTGTTGAATGAGTGAGTTTATATGAATATTAAGTTACTGGTGTTTTATTGTATGAGTGAATTTATGTTAAGTTACTGGTTTACCTGTATACATTCCAATAGTAGGCTAATATTGTATTATGGTCTATTGATGTAGCTACAGTATATTTGATATTTTGTTATATTGTTGCCAGGGACTTAGGTCTATTGATGTAGCTACAGTATATTTGATATTTTGTTATATTGTTGCCAGGAACTTAGTAATAATAGCCACTGTGACATTTGTGACTTAAAGACAAAATACACTTTGATCTGAGGAAAGCATTGTCACTCTCTTCTTTCCACACATATCGCCCTTTTACAGGGCGTTACATAAACAGTTTAAAAAATCAAGTTAATATGCATAAATACAGTTAAAAATGCATAAATACAGTTTAAATATGTATGCATGGATAAAATAAAGTATATAAGAAAGTATATAAGAAATAAGTATAAAAATGTACATGGATGATAAAATGTAGAAGTCATACTGTTTACAGCTTTAAGAGTCAAAGTTTGGACGGAGGGAATGAGGAAATGGAATCAGACGAGTCAGAAGATGAAGCGGGAGAATTGAAAAATAAAATAAAAGAAAGCAATCAGTTTTGAGTTCAGAAAGTGATTCGAGTCGATCAGTGAGGAAGAGGGAGGAATTCCTAGTAGGGATGGTGGCAATGTCACAAGTGGATGGAATATTTAGTGATCAACAGAAGGTAGGTTGGTTTGTGGAAAGGAAAATTGGGGAGGTACCGTCAGTTAGGATTGCAACAAGTGGAATGGTTATAATTGAGTGTATGTCAAAGGAACAGAGTGAAAGGGCGGTGGAGGAAATAAGAATGGTTAAGAGTGGAGGTAGAAGTGCTAGATTGACATGTTTTCCACTTGGATCTGAGGCAAGGAAGAAGGGCGTGGTGAGTGGTGTGCCTCTGGAGGTAGAGGCTGAATTGTTTTTGAGTGTGGAAGGGGTGGTTGAAGCAAGGAGGTTGATGAGATATCGTGAAGGGGAAAGGGAGGAAAATATATCTGTATTTGACATTTGATGGAGAATTGCCTGAAGGAGTCTATGTTGAGTATTGTTGTTATAGGATAAGGCCGTTTGAGAGAGGTCCGCTGAGATGTTACTGTTGTCAGGAGTATTATATGGTCATGTAGCTGCTGTGTGTAGAGGGGTCAGGAGATGTGGGAGGTGTGGGGGAGAAGAGTGTGAAAGAGACAGGTGTTCGTTAGGGAAAGATGAGGCGAAATGCCTACACTGCAATGGTAATCATCATGTGGGGTCAACACAGTGCCCAAAGAGAGTAAGAGAGGTGGAAGTGAACAAGATTAGAGTCAAAGAGAAGGGTATATCTTATTAGAAGCGGTTAAAAGAGTGGAGAGAAATGAAAAAATGGGGGAAATCGAAAAGGACCCAGAGCAGAAACGGAAGGGAATTGAACGAAACATCTGTGTGGACAAAAAAAAAAGGTTTTTGACATTCATGGCTATGGTAATTAATTGTGCGGAACAGGTCACAGGAAAAAATTAAGATGATGATGGACGCAGCTAGAAGGTTCTTGAATGTTGTTGACATTTCTGGAGAGGAGATTGAGAAGGCGTTGAGAGATGAGTTCCCGCCGAATCAGACTGAGTCATAGAATTGACAATATATCGTGAATTGAAACCACTATGGGTGGATATATGATGTACACTGTAAATAGATTGCACTATGAAGAGGATATCAAACTCCAGTAGGTGGCGGTAATGCACATACATATGTTTGCCAACCGCCATAAAACTCAAAGAAGAAGAAGAAGAAGAAGACAGAAGACCGCCAATCAAATCCATAGAAGAAGAAGAAGACAGAAGCGATTTGTCACCATTCAGAGAACAAGATATATTTTACTGAGAGCATTCCGTTCATAACTCAATGGTTGTCGACCAGTTATCCTGTGGTTTTGAATGTTGTGTATCTACAAGAGGTAAATACCTCTTGTAAAAACTATGTTTTGTTGCTAATAGCGTTTAGCCGTTAGCTTAGCTAAATCGTCATTAGCATTGCAGTCGAACTGTTAGCTTTGCATTTCAAGCAATTGGTTAAGACAAGCTACTGCTAAATCGCCATGAAATAGTGTTTGGACTTGTTGCTTAGCTGATATATTTGATTCAGGAGACGGACAGTGGTCACTGAGAGAGAGCGGACCAGGAAAGCGCTGTTGGACCACATGTGGGTGTGCTGCTGTTGGACTGTCGCTGCTGTTTCTTCTGCCATTCTTCCGCCCATCCATTCGCCCCGTTTGCCATTCATCTGCCCCATCCATCATCTACCCCCCTACCTCCATGAACTACCCCCCTCTGATTAGTCCCTGTTTTCCGTGAGTACTGACTGCATGTGCTTTTGTTTTACCTGCTTGTGTGAACAAGTGAAGCGGCCATTACAGTTTTCAGGCCTCCACACTCCCAAGCCACTCAGCCTAGTCTCTCCCCAGACTCAAATATTACGTTGAATCGCTGCGCTCCGCATACTACACAAGTGAGTCTGTGCCAGTTAACAGCCACTGCTGGTTTTGAAGGCGGGTTGAAATTGAATGAGTGACAGGTCATAGCACCGATGAGAGAGCGGTTAGAAAAATGGGCTGCGCCACCCGTGTTGTCTGATCGCAAAGTCGTTACTGATTGGAGGGGACTGAAGCCATCACTGGCATATGACTGGCCAAGTGAACGGTTCCCTCCCATAACCAGCACCTGTGAGGGAAAGTGTCCCAGACCCAGAGAGAGTTCGGCAGCATGCAGTAACATAGTGTATCAGCGTAAGAACTCTCATGGGTCTGGCGTTGAGACTACACTCAGGGCTGCAACAGGGGTTTCTGGGTTTGATTGTGTGTGAGTGTGGGGCCACAGTATATTTTTGAGGTGTATTGTTTTCAAAGAGGTTATACATGATGGTAATTGGACATATAAATTAGAGGTAACGGATAAAACAATAACAAAGAATTTTCAATATAAATAGATAAATTAATAATAATTGTTGTTTGTCAATTGTCCATATTATTTGATTTGCATTTGTTTTATATGTGATCCGAAGCACTTTCTTCTACATTTTGTTACCTATAGTAATAAATCCCCACATTTTGGGTTTATTGCAGTTAAAGTCGAGGTGAACCCGTTCGTCCCTCGTATACTGCTTTTTTGGATTGTATATGGTATGTGGACATATATTTTGCTATGATTTTTTAATATTGACCATATCCGCATTTTTAATGATTCTTTGCAGTCTTTTTTTTTTTTTTTTTTTTTTTTGCTGCTTTTTAATCCTATCCATTTCAGTCACATTACTCTTTCGGGGTGTGACATAGGTGTTCTCCCTCCTACTACCTAATTATTAATTGCTGATATCTGCCTGTGATAATCACTGAGATATAATAATGGTTTCTCTTATAAAAATGTTAATTCCTCTTGTAAATTTGGTGATTGAAGAAGCTCTAAAAAGGATTTTTTTCAATTAACTCATTTGACATAGCCTAATTATTTTTTCTTTTCACCAAATGGCCATATTCTATCAGATTCTGCTTGGGGTTTCTCTCTTGTTTCCACACTTTTTCATGTACAGTATGTGTGAAGGCCACACTGTGGCTCTTTGCTGGTTCCTCCCTGGTGCTGCTGGGAGCAGCAGGCGTCACTGATCCAAGCGGATTACTGCTTGCCTGTATGTAAGTCATGCCTCTCAATGAGGCCATTTACACCTGGCGCTAACATGCGTTTTCTGTGATCAGATTGCAATCAGACTGTGTTTTGTCACTTGAAATGCCAGGTGTACTGTAAACACCCCCAAAACGCATTGAAGAAGGATTGCAATCTGATCGGCCAAACCACCTCCGGAGGTGGTCAGGGATGCATTGTGTACACATTGAACACAAGTGTAAATGCAATGTGTCCTCTCAATCTGGATACAGCAACTTTATGCGGATTGAGAGGACAACCATTTCTGCAATCAGATTACAATCAGATTGCAGAAAATGCACGTTAACGCCAGGTGTAAATGGAATCAGGCTGAAGTGATAAAAAATCTGATTGCAATCTGAGGGCAGAAAACGCATGTTAACACCAGGTGTAAATGGCCTCACTGTCTCACTCATTGCTCGACAAAGATCCTTGATCGAAACCTTGCGACTAAAGAAGCACTGATGGAGCCTCAGTGTGCGGAGTCGGACCTTCTCTCTTTGCTAAAAGAAGGCTTGTGGACAAGCACCAGTGATGAGTACTGGCTTCACCTGCTTCAGCACCTACCGCCGATGCGTACCGCTTCACCCGTGGCCAACATGGGTACAAGAGGATACATTCAACACAACTCTTACCAGGTTATTTTGAAATTTGCCTTAAATTTAGTTTAGATGTATTCGTGGGTATACCCACACCGTACGTGCGTTGCATTGCGTTGCCTTTCAGGGGAGCTTGTCTTAAGCCGTTTTCACACATGCGTACAGGAACATTGCCTGTAAATCAATAACGGCTATTTCCCGGAATTTGCCTTCACACTTGAGGGATCACATGTGTAAAAACAGCCGTGAAAGAAGCTGTATTTTGGGCGGGGGGGGGGGGGGGACGACCACTGCAGAGTGGGCGGGGGGGGGGGAGGAGAGTGGGCTGGGGTCATGACGTATAAACTGTGCTGCAAGGGGCCAGAGGCAGTCAGAAAAACAAACAAACATGGAGCCGGCGTCCACTCTTTTGATGATATTGCTGACGCGCTTTTTCCTCAAACGTAGACAGCGACGTAGACAAATTAAGGCGAAGATGGAAAGGGATATACGTGCGAACAGAAACAGATTCATGTTCGCATTCTTCTTCGCTAAACATCGTGCAGAATATGAAGATAGACTAAACCGGGGACAGATAATGACAGTGTTAAATACCTCTGCGCTGCTGCGTGAGACTAGAGCCGTCTGGAAGCGAGAGAGGCCAGGAGGGAATTTATTTTGGGAAGATGCTCTGAACAATTTTGACGACGTGGAATGGAAGCGTCATTTTCGCATGTCCCGGGGTGCGTTCGACTACCTGCTGAGTCTGGTCCGACCCGCACTAACACGCAAGATCACCCGGTGGCGAAAACCACCGGAAGCGCGTTTGCGACTGGCAATAGTGCTTTGGTGGTACGCAACACCAGGGGAATATCGAACAATCAGCTGTGTATTTGGTGTTGCACTGGTCCGCAAAGTCTCGACGACGCCCACTGATACAGGGAAATGACTGGACCCCTTTCACACTTATGTCCCCTATCGCGGCATACCGGTCTTATCACAAGGTTAGAAGTGGTCAAATGTCCGCGATGACGGGGGCGCGCTTATACTGGAAAACAACTTTCACACATGAAGGCATTACACCGCTTTCTGGTCATTTCCAGGTATAAAGCGCATGTGTGAAAACGGCTTTAGTGTCAGCCACTTCACGGGGACTATGGATCGCTCTGCGTCCGTCCGTTAGCCACACTGTAATGTTCACTTTGTGCCTCTAGGGGGCAGCATTGAGAATGAATGGGACTTACCTACGGATGGAACTGTACATCACTGGTGGGGGACATGTTTTCTGCTTGTTTATGACTGTGAATGTACGTGTATATGTGTGTGTGCATGAGAGAGAGAGAGAGAGCAGGGTAAATAAGGTCCAGTTTGACAGTTACCTTTGCTGTGTGCTGAAGGGCAAAATCCCAGCGTCGCTCGGCCCCCTGGGAAATCTTCCTCGTCTAAACCTGGAAACAGAGGGGAGATTGTTACTTTCACCCCCCCCTCTCCCTTCCTATTTTCCCCAATGTTTTGCTCTCTCTTTGAATTTCTCCCTCCCTCTCCTTTCTCTCCTCTCTCTGTCTAGCTCTCTCTCTGTCTAACTCTCTCAGACTAACTCTCTCTGTCTAACTCTCTCTCTGTCTAACTCTCTCACTCTAACTCTCTCATTAATCTAACTCTCAGTCTAACTCTCTCTCTCAATATAACTCTCTGTCTAACTCTGTCTAACTCTCAGACTAACTCTCTCTGTCTAACTCTCTCTCTGTCTAACTCTCTCAGACTAACTCTCTGTCTAACTCTCTCTCTGTCTAACTCTCTCAGACTAACTCTCTCTGTCTAACTCTCTCTCTGTCTAACTCTCTCAGACTAACTCTCTCTGTCTAACTCTCTCTCTGTCTAACTCTCTCAGACTAACTCTCTCTGTCTAACTCTGTCTAACTCTCTCACTCTAAGTATCTCAGTCTAACTCTCTGTCTAACTCTCTCACTCTAACTCTCTCAGTCTAACTCTGTCTAACTCTCTCAGTCTAACTCTGTCTAACTCTCTCATTAATCTAACTCTCTGTCTAACTCTCTCAGTCTAACTCTGTCTAACTCTCTCATTAATCTAACTCTCAGTATAACTCTCTCTCAGTCTAACTCTCTGTCTAACTCTCTGTCTAACTCTCTCTCAATCTAACTCTCTCAGTCTAACCCTCTGTCTAACTCTCTCTGTCTAACTCTCTCTCAGTCTAACTCTATCTAACTCTCTGTCTAACTCTCTGTCTAACTCTCTCACTCTAAAGCTTAATTTATACTTATTAGAAAGTGTCGCTCAGCACATGGTCGCAGACGAAAGAGAAAGTGTCGCTCATGGTGTTGCATTTATACTTCAGTGAATGTTCGCCTCGGTTCAACGGTCACGTGACACTCGAACGCTATTAAGCAGACAGCCAAGAGAAGAGAGGGAACGCACAGTGAAACCACCTCGGAGGCAAGATGTAACGGACTTGGCTGCAGCTTCATATAAACGACACACATACCACACAACTCACCTCCTCTCTCTGGGAAATTGGTCACCATGTTCTTTGTGATTTTCACGAAGTCATAACATCAAGGACAGGCTGATAAAAATAACGGGGACACGTTCATTCGTTTCAATCGAGTGAAAACCAAAACAAGGAAGTCAAGCGTGTGCCGTCTATATAGCCAATCAGACTTGCGCGACACATCGTGACGTAGTCAGCGACACTAGACATTTCACCAGGTAGCAGACGCTGCTCGCCGAACACTTGAAAGTGTCGACTCATGTCCTCATTTCTGTTGGCGACCGTTTCAAAAGTGTCGGCAGACAAAGCATAAATTGGGCTTTAGTCTCTCAGTCTAACTCTATGTCTAAAAGCAAATTTATACTGACTGCGGAGTGTCTGGTGTTCACGGTGTTCATGGCAAGACCGTTCTCTCCGCAGAGGCACATCTTTTTATGGTAAATACGGTAGCAGTGCAGTGTCTGCAGAGAGCGGAGAATCCCCCTCCAGGCTCCCGTTGTGTTTTTAGCAGCAATACAAATGTCACATTAGTTCTTCCGTGTGTGATCCTGATTTATATCGGCAAATAATCAATCCTAGTGCAATTGTAGGCTATTTTCAGTTTGTTTTTAGCAAGTAAGTTTGTTGTCTTCTTGTTTTTGTGCTTTGCATTAAAAAAAAATCGATCTCAAATCAAGTTTTTATTGACGTAGTAAATTGTAGGCTATTCAGAAAAAAGTTTCAGTTACTGAGGGCGAGTCTTTGTAGTCTCGGGTGGATGAATCATACAAATTTCTGTATTTCTGTACTTCTTCTGCCAGGCGATGCTCGCCTCAAACCCGTTCATTTTGCACTGATTTCGCCGGTCACTTGGTCAGTTTGTGGAGGCTTCTTCCCAGGGCCGGTTCCAGAGCAAGATGACTATAGGATGCATCCTAGATAGGAAGGGGTGCAGATGGTGAAAAATTTGACATGTTATTTTACTAAAAATAATGCATTTTACCATCATTTCAGGTAGAATGATACCAGCCAAGCAAGAATATTTCAAGTGTTTCAAGTGCTTTACTGAAATATTTGGACCATATAATGATAATACAATTATCTCAACCTTAAAAGGTGCCAAAAAGCCATTAATTCACATCAAAGAACAAAGAAAAACAACAATTATAATTCAAGTTTAAACAGTAAGTGTGCAGCTGCAGCATTTATTAAAAAAAAGTTTTTTTTTTAAACTTTTCAACTGAGCATGCAGACAATTAAAATAAGGGTGCAATGCATGCTTTTGCACCCCCGTAGAACCGGGCCTGCTTCTTCCCTATACAAACCATAGCAAAACATTAGCCAATCATAGCCTCGGAATTGACTGCACGAGCTTGCGGCGGGCTCCGAGTTACATTTTTTGCTCCGTGCAGTCCCTCCGCAGAGCCTGTGCGGAGCGCCGCGCTCGCCGCACAGAGCCTCCGCTCCGCGAACACCGGACACTCCGCAGTTAGTATAAATTACCTTTAACTCTCTCTCAGTCTAACTCTTTCTCAGTCTAACTCTGTGTCTCTCTCATCTCTCTCATCTCTCTCACAGGAACTGTAATTCCAGCTTTCTCCCCTAATCAGATCCTAATAGGAAAAAGCTTGCAGGTGTCAGCAGGAGTCAATTAATGTCCTCTCGCACTCCCTCTCTCTCCACACAAGCATGCACACACACGCACATGCACAGACACACACACACACACACACACACACACACACACACACGCACGCACGCACGCACACCTGCACATGCACACCTGCACACGCACGCACACATGCACACACACACACACACACACACCACATGCACGCACGCACACCTGCACACGCACGCACACGCACGCACACACACACACACACACACACACACACACATACACGATGTATTAGGTCTCTCAGAGCTGAGCAGCTGGTAAGCTCCATGTCAGTGATTTGGACACTTTTCCCCCCCAAGGGGGCTTGTTAGGAAGTCCAAGAGTGGCAAGGAAGGTGCTACAGCAGGAGGCAGATGCCAGAAACTTGTCCAGGTATCAAAAAGGTTTACAAAAGGTGGCACCACATGTGTAATGGAAGATATGTATAAAAAAAAAAGTTAATTTGGCTTAACTGAATAAAACTCAACTCATAGCCAGCCCCTCCACCTCCCTCTGCTGAGTGCTGCGCATTGTCTGCTCTAAACTTGTGTGTTCATTACATCATTCATACACCATTCTATCAAGTTGTATTTATTTATTGATTAAATTAGAGTGAAGTGTCTGTGTGTGTGTGAGTGCGTGCGTGAGCACAGCTACTCTATGCAATTTTACATGCGATCGGGCTGAATGGAAGTTCTCCAATCATCAAAACCAAGGGGCAACCTACCCTCTGAAAAAGTAAGCTAATGGACCCTTCTCACAGGGGCCATTTTGTGTCGAAAAGGCAGGGGAAACACAGGTGCAAGCAAAACACTAATGAGGGTTTCCAACTTCCATGATTGGAATTTGGAAACCCTCATTAGTGTTTTGCGTGCACCTGTGTTTATTCTGCCTTTTCGACACAAAATGGCCCCCGTGAGAAGGGTCTATAGACCAAATCAGCGGGATGTTTACATTTACTTCCGGGTACCCCTGGGTCCACACATTATAATGGCGGTGAACGGCACAAACTGACTTGTTGAAGACAAAAACAGACAAAGAAGACAAAAATGGTTCGTCCGTGTTGTGTTGTTGTTTAATATCATTCATAACAACACTTTCACTAACGTTAGTGGAGACCAGACTAGCTTATTTACCTGTTGGACCAGACCAGAGTAGACTTGACGCTAAATTAAATTAACGTGGCGTCGGTAGCTCTGTCTGTAACGTTAACGAGTCTGCTCTCGCCGAGAAGAGCCTGGTGACGCGAGGTTACGAGTCTGCAAAAAAACAGCGAGTTTGACAGACAAACAAACGTTATTAGCTAGCTAACACTACATAAAACAAACACAGAAGAAAGGCTAGATACGTCGGACAAGCATGTTTACCAACCGTTTAACCATTTAAATTGAAAGTAGTCGGCCGAAAACAACGAGAGGGTTTGACAGCATTTATTTGACAACACGCACATTTAAACCTGCCGCCTTCCCCAAGTGGTACCCGGAAGTAAATTTGTTTACATGGTGACGTCACGGTGATTTGGTCTATTCAGAAGAGCCTTAACCCTGCATTCTTTCTAATGGTCAGCAGGGGGCCACACATCCATATTTTATAAGGTCCATGATCAAAATTAATTAAGATAATGGGGGGAGGGGGGGGGTGTCTGCTGCTAACGTGTTAAAGCAACACTCCGCCGATTATCAACCAGCTTTGTATCATTACAAAATCAGTAGTATATCAGAAAACTGTTTTGCAGGCATTCATTTATTTTGAGTTATCCAGAGTTGATTTGAGTTCAGGTCTGGACCATTGATGTCACTTGTACATTAAGATGTATAGTTTAAGTTCAATTTGGACAGAACTGTTGCTTTGTTTGACTGTATTCTGCTCAATATAAACCTGAGTTGATTTGTATAAAATGACTACACAATGACAAAGTGTCATAATGTTCAGGCATTTGGCTGCCTCAGCTATATTTGGCTCTTGAAGACAGTATTATACACGAGATTGACATTCCCTCCTCCCCTTTCCTTCTTGTACCTCCTCACAGCCCACACGGTTACATTTCATGATATTATTATTTTTTCTTGGCAAGAGAGACATTGCTGTGTGGATGAGAATTCCTGGAATGACTAAGCCTACAGTATACTGCCTGTAGGCTTAGTCAGGGGTGGAAGTGGAGGGGGAACGCTGCACAAATATCGTGCAATTACTTTATTCCAGCGATGTCAGTGCGATTTGACAAAGGCTATTACGGTGATTTTCAAGAAATAAAGGCCTGTCTCTAATATGAGCCAGCCTCATTTTACCATTGTGCCAGTAAACACTACCGTAGCATTTATCCTGCAGTACACCCCTGGTTACAAGAGGCAGACGGGGCCCCCCTTCCCAGGACAGCACCCTCCCCCTTCAGCCTGCCCCTACCCGCCCCATGTGCCCCAGCCTGCCCTGCCTGCCCAGCCTCAGATACCCAGGACAGGTGTCACAGCCTGCCCTGCCTGCCCTGTCACACCTCTCTCAGGAGAGGGGAGCTGGGTCGAGACAGAGATTCACACCTCTCTCAGGAGAGGGGAGCTGGGTCGAGACAGAGAGTCACACCTCTCTCAGGAGAGGGGAGCTGGGTCGAGACAGAGATTCACACCTCTCTCAGGAGAGGGGAGCTGGGTCGAGACAGAGAGTCACACCTCTCTCAGGAGAGGGGAGCTGGGTCGAGACAGAGATTCACACCTCTCTCAGGAGAGGGGAGCTGGGTCGAGACAGAGAGTCACACCTCTCTCAGGAGAGGGGAGCTGGGTCGAGACAGAGAGTCACACCTCTCTCAGGAGAGGGGAGCTGGGTCGCACAGGCGAGTGGTTGTCCATGTCTGGAGGTCAGGAGCAAATCTACCAGCTGAAATGTACACGGTGTGAGAGTTTTACGGATGAGTGATTTATGAGTGATTTATGGATTACTAAACTACCTGAGGACAAGTGACTGAAAACATCCTTCAGGTTCGATTGACAGGCTGCTGCCCCGCTGTCATGAGGTCCGTGCCCCGGTCAAAGCTGCTCGGTACCAGCGCTTTGAGCAGCAGGCCTGGAGCTGTTTGATGTTTCTATGTAACCCTGGAAGCAATCTGGGAACCCATAGTCTATTTTTAGTTGAAAAATAGACTCTGGGAACAGCCCTACCTTTTTTCCCAGCTTCCTGTACAGTACACGCCTCTCCTGCCACCGTCACTTCCTTTTCCGCATCCGTGCTCCACTGTTTACAGTCTAAATAGCAACTTGCGCCGGGACTTTACAGTCATTTTCCACTGTTGTTGCAAGACGAGATGACGTTTTCTATGCAGTGTGTTTATGCGTTAACGTTATTAGCAAATAGCCGAAATGGACGCGTCTGTTTCGGCTATTCACTAATAACGTTAAAACTGCATAGAAGACGTCAACTCGTCTTACAACAACAGTGGAAAATGACTGTAAAGTTGCGGCGGTTCCCAGATTGCTCTAGAAGTGCAGTAGCATTTCATAAGCTGAGTAAGAGCGCCATCTATCGCACCACGGTGAAAACACGGATCGACGTGCTATCACGTGAATGGCAGGGTAGCATTGTCTCATAAATGACATAAAAACACGTCAATGGCGGGGAAAGAGTGAAGTACTCTTTAATTCCAGTACGTAAAATGTGTTTACAATATACAGCAGCTATAGCCTACTGTAATATGCCATCATAGCTTTTAAATGTGTTTACAATATAGCTATACTGTAATGCCATCATAGCTTTTTTCTTTTGTTTAAGCAAGTTCATAATTCATCCTCAAGTTCCTACTTAACTCTTTGACATTATGCAACCAGACAGTTTGAGGCTGTCAACCATCCAAATGGTGAATGCTTGTTACGACATGAAATCTTCATGAGTGAGTGTGATATTCGACCCTTCCACACTTCTGCTTTGTAGGTGCTCCCAGTTGTGTCCATGCACGCAGTCACGCAGGCGGTGTGTGTGCGCAACACACACACACACACACACACACACACACACACACACACACACACACACACACACACACACACACACACACACACACACACACACACACACACAGAAACACACACACTGGCCAAAGTAAACAGAGACTTATGTAATAATTCCATCCAGAATCTCTTGTTAAAAAGTGCGGATGAGAGCTTGCTACACGGTGAATGATGGCGCCTAGCCAGCGTGCAGCTTGAGCAGATAGTAAATAAATCAGTGTGCTCTCTGCAACAAGGTCCCAATGAGGGCTGTTAACTCACAAAGCATGTTGCCTTTCATCATTGATGAAGAATCACGTCTTCCCTTTGTGAACTTTCACTCCACTTTGGAAGTGTTTGACTATGGTTCTGTCTGTAACGCAAGTGAACGATCTTTATAGGTGGCATTTCTAGGTAATAAGTTGTAATTAGGCTGTCTGAAACCAGTTTGATACATAAGTTCACTGAATTTGCAACCTTTTTAGGTACCTAGTTATGGATAATTTTTGATAATTTTTGAGGAACCATACCATGCACACTTTGGTGGGCTAGGGTATCCCATGATACCTTGCGCCCCTTGCAATCCACGAAGAAGAATGAAGCTCTCCCCACAAACTTCCTCCAATGGCCGCCCCCACAAAACCTCCCGCAACAGAAAAAGTGAAACGCCCATTCGCTAAATAACAAGCATCATCGCTTTCTTTTCATTTTTATTTTAGAATAGTCAATAGCGTAAACCATTACTTCATTTCAGTGCGGTCAGTTGTTTGTACGGTGTCAGGAAAGTCACGTTTGAAGAATAGTAGGAAGCATCTTAGCTGACGGTGTTCTGGACAGCAGCCACTAGTTAGGTGGCTAGCGTTTTACCCGCTCCGTGCGCGCGCCTGCACCAGGAGTACAAAGAACTTCATGACCAGCCATGGACAGCAACACAGAGCCAGGTACTAGCAACATGGCTAGTCTTGCTTGCCAGCCTCCCCTCCCAGACCCTGCGTTCACCTTCAAGTGTAAGTGAAGTTCGTTTTTAACCAGCCATTACTTAAGCACACATTTGTTGGTTGAATGTGTAACGTTATCGATAAGAAATACGCTAGGTAACGTTATGCATTCATTAGCTGATGATGACGTTAGCTCCTTTGGCTTCAGCTCTGCTCACTGTCTAAATAAATTACACCGTGGCAACTGATTTATTTTATAGGGACAAAACAGGATACAGCAAAGCTGATTAAGGCCAGGATGCGGCTCAAGAATCTTTTTACAGGGGACAGGAATTCGGCTATCAATGGATGGAAGTAAGTTACACACCAACATTGAACAACACAGCTTATTATGCTCTGGCTTTTGCTGTGGGTTGATTTGGGGGGGGGGGGGGGGTTAGCTTGATTTCACTCAAATTTAAGTAACCAAATATCCCAATCAGACGATATATAAAGATGAGTAGTCTAATCTAGATTTCACACTCACCGAGTTGTCTCCCCAGTGTAGACAGTTCTACAATTCAGTGCTAAATCAACATCAAACATCTCCCCATATGGGTCCCTGTGCCATGAAAACATTTGAGATGAACAAATCACTAATTTAAACCCCTCCATTTCATAGAGGTTCATATGCCCAGTTTTCATACCAGTGTTGCCAGGTGGGAAATATTGAATCACTGATGCTGTCACAAATGGACACAGCCCACAAATCCTGTGTGTTTTGTGTATGTGTGTGTTTTGCAGTCAACTGCTAGCTGATATTGGGCTGGAGGGGAAAGTGGACTTCAAATCTGCCCAAAAAAAATGGGACAACTTGAAGACCCAGTACAAGGTATTAATTGTTCTTGAGTGTTAGCCACAGGCCACTACTGCATTTTACTTTATGCACTGTTCTTTTTTTTTTTTTTACTTTTTATTGACAGATTATTATACGTTCTTACATTGTATACGTTGTAGATATGTACTGCCATAGATTTATTTTTTATTTTTTTATAGACAAATAAAAGAAAAGACAAAACCACAACAGCCGCAACAGCAGCAACAAAACAAACAAACAAAAACAAAAAACAAAACATATAGAGCAGGGAGTCTACTTTTCATTGTACATTCATCTTGGATCCAAAAAAATCAAATCTGGCCTAATGGGTGTTATATATTGAACCCAGCATTCCCATCTTGAGGTAAATTGTTCTACTTTATGATTGATAACAGCAGTTAGTCTTTCCATCTTATATATATCCATTGTAATATTCATCCATTCTTTCACTTTAGGGCTCTTTATGCACTGTTCAATTGTCGTTTCTTCTAGAAACTGAAAGATCCACCAACCGGTAGTGGTACAGACCGCGGTGAGGGTACACCGGCCACCTGGCCTTGGTACAACCTGATGGACGAGGCCCTGGGAAAAAAACATTCAATAACGCCTGCGGTGGTGAGGGCCACGTTGCCTTTGGAGGGTGTGCCAAAGCCAGCAGCTGAACAGGAGCGAGGTGATGGAGAGGAGGAGGCAGCGGCGGCTGGAGGAGAAGGAGAGGCACGAGAGCCAGAAAGAGCACAAGAAATGGCCCCAGCCCCACAACAGAGGAAGCGGCGTCGCCTCGCCGATCTGATTGAGGAGGAGATGGAGCGTGAAAGAGAGAGGCAGGAACAGAGAAGAAGGGATCAGGCAGAGCGAACCGACCGACTCTTCTCTATCCTAGAGAGATTTATGGATAGGCGTTGAGCATTTTCTTTCTAACTTATTTTTAGTTTAAAGGAGAATATTTAATCCAGAAGTGTTGGTACACAGGTAACCTCAGGTTTACATACAATGTACAACTTCAAATACAATAAGAGACACGGGCAGGAAAAACGCAACGCGTTTCAACCTCACTGGGTCTTCGTCAGCCTTCAGCCTGATGAAGACCCAGTGAGGTTGAAACGCGTTGCGTTTTCCTGCCCGTGTCTCTTATTGTATTTGAAGTTGTACATTGTATGTAAACCTGAGGTTACCCTTGTACCAACACTTCTGGATTAAATATTCTCCCTAAAAAGTAACCAGTAAGCTCCTTTTTCCACTTTTGATTCTACAGTATGTTGATTTTGAGCTTGCTTGCTGCCACTTTCTCTGCTCCTAGTTTAAAGGAGAACAATGCTGATTTATTTTGCACATGATCTCAGACATCTGAAAACTGCAAACAGTTTTGCAGGCATTCATTTAGGTTGACATTTATTGAGAGTTGATCTGTGTTAAGTTGTGGAGGCAGTGTTGTCATTAATGACATCACTCAACTTAACTCAAAATCAACTCTCAATAACTGTCTAAATAAATGCATGCAGAATTGGTTAGTTGTCAGATGTGTGAGATCATGTGCAAAATAAATCAGCATTGTTTGTCAGTGAAGTTCTCTCTGTTTCATGTTGGTTGAATCAACCCAGTTTTGACTGAAATTAAATGAAATGTGATTTTTTTATAAATGGTTGTTCAAGGTTACTTGTAATAAAATAAACAAAAGATTGTTTTACAAGCAAATTGTTTTATTTCAAATGTAGCAAAAATAAACTGGGTAACAGTGGAACACACTCAAACTAAAAATATTTACATTCACAGTACAACAGATTACAAAAATTCAAGAATAATTTTACAAAACAACAAAAATAATCATTTTACAACTATTATCAAATGGTACAAAAGTTGATTTGCCAAAGGGTGGTTGCCAACTCATTTGTATATAACCGGGGTAAGGGGAAATGCCACAAGACTTACTTCACATTACAGGACAGGATCCCGGACAATTGACGCCACAGACAGACTTGACAGCACAAGACACTAGACAACGTGCTCCGTTAAGACCCTGCTTGGAGGGGAACTGCCGGTGTCGGGCTTCCGGCGGACTCTAACGTTAGTCAACAGGATTCAGGAGAACATTATGGGAGAACACCCAGACGCACCATAAGCTTGAGCTCAGTGCAGTGCGTACTCATGGCCACCGACCACATCCTGGAGTGCGCTGACTTGGGTTGATAGATGGTCACGCAGGGCGTTCCCATTCATTTCCCCAGCTTGTGCCTCGCCCCCAGCCTCATCATCAGCAGGGTCTTGCCCATCTTCTTCCTCCATGATGTCACCCACTCCCAGGCAGATGTTGTGCAGTGTGGCGCATGCCATGATGACATCTGGCACAAAGGTGGAGTGTACCTTAGAGGGAAACCAAAGATTAATTCAAGGATAAGTACATAAATTATTTCTCTTTGAATTTGCTCATTTGCTGCGGTCATTCTCAGTTTAAATTACCTCCAGGGCCTGCAGGAAGATGGCTCTCCACCGGGTCTTCATCATTCCAAAGGCTCGCTCTATGATGTTGCGAGCCCTGGCGTGGTGGATGTTGAAGCGCAGCTTCTCTGCACCTCTGACAGGTCTCCTGAAAGTAGGGATGCACCAATGAACATTTTGGCCGATACGATAACCGATATTAACATTGCAACATTGGACCGATATGAATATGTAAAAGAAAAAAAGACTAACATCGGCCGATACGATATGATTGCCAATATATCGTGCATCCCTACCTGAAAGGAGTGATGAGGGCCAGTGGTCTCTCCAAACAGGGGTAGCCACTGTCTCCAAGGAGGAAAGTGCCAGGGGGAGGGTAGGCAGAGTGGTAGATGGGGCTTCGCCGCAGCACCCTTGCGTCATGCACTGACCCCGGTGTTCCCACGTAAATGTCAATGTATCGGCCCCTGCTGTCACACACTGCCTGGAGTTGGATTGACGTGTACAGCTTTCTGTTCCTGTACAGGGGTAAAATCAAAAACAAGAAAATATTTGTGAGCCTGTGAGGAAATGTGTACAATGCATTAAATTAAGTATTATATTAATGTAATACTGCTCTATGCCTGAAATATGGCATGGTGCCTGAGAACTTTAAGCCTTGCCTGTAGCATTGTGCGTCCTCTTCCCCAGGTGCCTTGATTCTCACATGGCAGCCGTCAATTGCCCCACGGGCATTCCTGAATGCCGGGTGCCTGGCCAGGTGAGCAAAGCCATCCCCAACTGCCCTGTGCTCCTCCTCTGTCTGTGGCAAACGGATGACACGAGGGGCCACATTGAGGAGTTCCGTCGCCATGCGGTGGACCAACAGGTGGACTGTGGAGCGGGGTATATCGAATGCTCTGGATGTCACCCTACAGGTTAGGTAGGAATGGAGATTGAGACCATTACATAATCAATACCAGTTATGTTAAAAATGTATTGTAGTCTCGTCTTTCCACCAAGTAATAGAAAAGTATCGATAGTGGTATCAATAAAGATTCAGATCTTTAAGCAGTCTCTAAAATGTAATTAATAAAAATTAACTATCCCCATTCTTACCTGTAGGAGGTACCAGCTCCTAACCAAAAGAGGAAAACTAGCACTTCCAGCTCCGGTCCCCAGCCATGGTGCCTCTGAGGGTCCATCATGCGTAGGAGGGCTGTGATGGCGTCTCGGTGGAGCCTGAAGTCTGGACGTGTGTCTCCATCATCAAAGTACAGGCGCAGCAGTGGCACATGAATGTTCAGACGGCAGTAGGTAGTCAAGTTCTCCTGTTGGGGGAGATGGGGTCACGTCATGTGTACATTTTAAAACTCTTGAAATCTGTTTAAAGTTTAAGCCATTTATGTCAACCAATCTATTTACCATATCCATACATTCATTTATTTCCTACATGTACTTATGAAAAAGGGTCAAGTGATTTTAAATTTCTATTCACCTGTTCTCTATTCATCATCGTATAGTAGTGAACATTTGACCGTCTCAATGTTAAATGTTGTGAATTACTGTAACCATTAATTGTATTAAATCCTAATACTTCAATTTAGCAATCTGTGTTCTAATTTATTAAACTGATTGATGTATGTATCTGTGCATCTGTATTTGCAAATCGTAATGAATTATGACTGCTCTAAACTATCTTGCTGGCTGGCTGAGCCAACGGGGCTAGCTGGCTATCAGTCATGTGGGGTATAGCATAGCATCTAACGCTAGTTCTGTGTCTTTGAGACATTTTAAATAATCTCTTGGTCCATTATGTTACTGCAATGGCCAACCCCTGGGCCCAAGACAATAGAGCATAATTTTACTTCACTGGAAGAACGTCACAATTATGTAGTAGACTGTCTTTTGTCCAGTCACGGAGCTAAATTTGCTAACTTCAGGCCTACTGTACCTGGTCTGGTTCGCTAGACAAAAGTGCCGCCCACCGCTTCAACCTCCCCATCCTGGCACGGTCCTCCTCGGCCTCTTCCTCCGCCATCTCCTCAAAATAATAATAAATAATAATAAAAAGAAACAGCAGTTCTTCTTCCATTACTACGAAAAACGTCTGGCCGAAAAACAACTGGTTTAGCTTAGCTTGATCTATCTTGATCTATCTATCTATCTAGCTATGTCTAGAACGTTCCAGCAGTCGCTTCTTCTTCTTCTTCTTCTTCTTTCAAGTTTCCGGCAGTGTCGCGGCTACTAGGCGTGTTGCACTGCCCACTGCAGGACAAGGATAAAATGACGCTACCTTAAAGCGCCAGGACGTCTGAAACAAGTTTATTTTTCAGTCACCTATATTAAAATTGATACCTAATTAATAAAGTATCTAGTTAGGTAGCTAGGTGATAGGAAGCTCACTTGCGTTACAGACAGAGCCTATGTGTTTTTAATGACCGTATCCACCTTATTTCTAGCGGCCATGATGCCTATGGGTTTCTCTTCCGGTGTGATCCTCCCAGCCTTGTTGCTGACAGCTTGACAGCCGTCTGGGCGAACGGAGCAAATCACTAATCAGGTCCAGCTTGGCAGAAATCTCGTTGATAAATATCCCTTCGAGAGCGCAGTGCACAGCCTACTGTGGCTAATGTTAGCGGCTAGCTAGCTATGTTACATGGCAGTAAAACGCCACTAAATGACCAAATTGATTGAACTTTTAACCATTTGGAGTAACACTGTTTCCATACGGACCCCCAGCGTTGGCTAGTTGTTTATAACGTGACTATATTTATAACTTTTATAACGTCCTCCAGTTTCCGGTTTATAATTCGGGTCTGCAGCCAGAGTATAACAAAGGAAATGGCAAGCTGCAACAATAAGTCACGTTAAACCGGAACTTGTACCCACAATTATTTGTACAGTGGGGCACTCAAAAATAAGGTGGATATCTGCTGCCTGTGCAACTTCCTGTCTCCCTGCCTCCACAGCTCTCTCATTCTCTCTCTCTCTCTCATTCTCTCTCTCTCTCTCTCTCTCTCTCTCATTCTCTCTCTCTCTCATTCTCTCTTTCTCTCTCTCTCTCTTTCTCTCTCTCTCTCATTCTCAGACCCCCTTCTCACCAAACGCGATCAACTCACATGTACTCGCACTCGCCCTGTCAAGCCCTGCCCCGCTGCTTCAGCTTGGTTGGCTGCCTTGCTGTATTTCCATCTTCAATTGGTCTATTTCGGTTTTGGCCCCTCCTCTCGTCTTGTCGTTTGCGATAGTGTCCTCTAGAGAGAGAGTGGCATCAGCGGAGGACCAAAATGCGAGACTCATTAGCCAATGAACAGCCAGGAATGGGTCTCGCGCTACTTTTGCATGCTAAAATAAATCTGATAATGTACAATTTGATTCAAGGGGGGAAAAACTCTTTCAGAGTACAACACAAACTGTCTATTTTGCTGCAACTCGACAGTGCTGCTTAATCCAGGACCTTACTTCCTGGAACTCCTGAGAGTAAAAAACTGGTCCATTGGAGTGAATGGAGACGTCGGGACTCTTCTATCTACATGGCTCTGGGTTTGCGATGTCCTGACGCCAGGTATCCCAGCATGCTTTGCAAGGTGGTGAGCGACAGACAGCAGCGAGGGAAGGAGGGGCCATTTCGAAACCGACCAATTGAAGACGGAAATACAGCAAGGCAGCCAACCACGCTGTAGCAGCGGGGCAGGGCTGACTGGGCGGTGTGTAGAGCCCGTCAAGCTGGAATTATGCTTCCAGCGCATTGGCGAGGACCGCGAGTGTCCGTGCGGAAAAGTGACGTCAAATCGGCCGACACGCCCCTCCGCAAGGCTCCCGTGCGGATGGTTTTTGCCTGGCCGTGCACACCCTGAATTTTGTAACTACGCGGACGTGGCCGGGCGGACAAAGTGTAGTTTTCAAGACTTCCACGAGCAGAAACCCGCACAGAATATAAAAGCTCCACACGTTTCCTCGTCAGGATTCCATGTCTCTCATTTCCGTGCGGCCGGGCCAAACGTCAAGCATGTTTCCAGCTTCACTCTCTCTCTCATTCTCACACTCTCTCATTCTCTCTCTCTTTCTCTCACACTCTGTCTGTCTCTCCCTCTCTTCCAAATCTCGCTGTGTGCCGTTCCTCCATTACTCACTCTGGGTCTTCTCCTTCTATTTCTTCCTTATGAGCAACTGACACACAATAAAAAAGCAATTTGAAGTTCTCTGCAGAAGGATCATCTCTGAAGGATCAAGCCAGCAGTGTTTGAGAGCAGCAATGTGCAACAAAGCTCAATATGTCACCCAAGTAATGGAAACACTTTGGGAGACAGCCGCCATATCTCTGAATACGTATGAAGTGTTTTCTTTTGAAAGTCAGATATCCAACGCTTGCTGCTGTGACATCAAATCAAATCACATGATCATAATTACGTTATTTGCACATTACAGCACAAAATACTGTTTTTGGCAGATAGAATCATCAGTGTGTCTGAAAATACTGCCGGATGAATTTCACAGTCAATTTTGCAGCAGAATTTTCTCCAAATGGTGAAGCCTGCTCATGGAGCGTTATGCATTATTCTAATTGTCAAATCATCAAAATGTCATTACTGTCTTTGCGCTGTCTTTTATGGAAGACTTGCAGAGAAACGATCACTTCTGTTTCTGATGGCTTGGGAGAGCCGGCCAAACATTTTTCATTTCATACTTTATTCGACTTTTGGAAAGTTTGTAATTAAATGTTAAGCAGGGCTGTGATGTGGTTATGTTTTGCATGGTGTCACTGTCGAATCCACTTCAGTTCTGTGTGAGCTCTCCTGCAGCCCTTTTCTGTTGCCAATGTTGCATTCAACATCCTATGCATTGTCGTTGTACTGTACAGTACAGTACACAGACAGTACAGCACAGTACAGTACATTACATTACAGTGCAGTACATTGCAGTACAGTACAGTACAGTACAGTACAGTGCAGTACAGTACATTACAGGGCAGTACATTACAGTACAGTACAGTGCAGTACAGTACAGTACAGTACACAGTACTCAACCTAGTGACATCATCTAGCATACTTACTACTGTACAGTCAACCTAGTGACATCATCTAGCATACTTATTACTGTACAGTCAACCTAGTGACATCATCTAGCATACTTACTACTGTACAGTCAACCTAGTGACATCATCTAGCATACTTACTACTGTACAGTCAACCTAGTGACATCATCTAGCATACTTACAGTCAACCTAGTGACATCATCTAGCAGCACTGTACAGTCAACCTAGTGACATCATCTAGCATACTTATTACTGTACAGTCAACCTAGTGACATCATCTAGCATACTTATTACTGTACAGTCAACCTAGTGACATCATCTAGCATACTACTGTACAGTCAACCTAGTGACATCATCTAGCATACTTACTACTGTACAGTCAACCTAGTGACATCATCTAGCATACTTACAGTCAACCTAGTGACATCATCTAGCAGCACTGTACAGTCAACCTAGTGACATCATCTAGCAGCTGGGATGTTGTCTTCTTGTCTGAGGTGAAATGCAAATGAACTAGAGTCCCTTGATCAAATGTTTCAATGTCAGCTGTCAAGATTAATTCAAGAGGGTCGTAAATTACAAGATAGCGCTGCAGAAAAACCAATAACCCCTCCCCCCCCCAACTCCAGGGATTTTGTTGTCATGTGAACATCAAAGGGTACGTTTGTGTAGGCCTATATAGTAGGCTATATTTGGTACGTTTGTGTAGGCCTATATAGTAGGCTATATTTGGGAGAGGAGAACCTTTAAGTTCCTGCTTGCCTTGCAGCTTGGGCAACAGGGGGAGGGGCCATACTGAAAAATTCAAACAGGCTTTAGATCATATCCACACGGCCTTGCCTCTCTCTCCCTCTCCCTCTCACAATGGTGAATGCAAGTGGACAGGTGTCACTGTGTGGTTCTCTGTGTGTGTGTGTGTGTGTGTGTGTGTGTGTGTGTGTGTGTGTGTGTGTGTGTGTGTGTGTGTGTGTGTGTGTGCGTGCGTGCGTGCGTGCGTGCGTGCACGTGCATGTGCATGTTCCAAAGTCAGCCTTATGCCATCCATTATGCAGCGGCAATATGGCCACTAATAATTGATAGAGAGGAAGAAGGCCATGAAGGTCTTGGAGAGTGGAGCGTGGAATTGACATTTCACTACTCTGTGTCTAGATGCTCACAATAGATTAATTTACGAATCCTCATATCACCACCTATAGAACATGACACATTTACTCATTTTTGTTGCACGTCGTCGTCGTCGTCGTCGTCGTCGTCGTCGTCGTCGTCATCATCATCATCACTAAAAGGGAGCAAGTGGGCAATTCTTGTCCCAGAAGTGATGTCACTCAACTGGAAGTGATGTCATCAGTGATGTCACTTGAGCAATTGTGCATTAACACTTTCAGTGCCACGGCCGTTGGGCAAAAGGTTGCTTGCTGTGCCACATAGGCCGCAATGCATTTTAAAACAGTCATATAATTTTTTTAATAATTACTATGTAAACACTGAACACGCACAAATAACGATGAGACTCTCTTCTATCACCTGCAAAAAAAAGTTTATTGATCCCATTTTCCGTTCTTTAGTTATGAGCCGGAGAAGATAGCTCGATTGAACGAAAAACATACCTTTTTTTCTACGAGCTGAGATAATGAGCCTTTTGTGAAATTAAACATTTCAAGCACATCTCTGACTCTGAAGCGAATTTTCTGATGTCTGGGTCTGTCTGGGTGAAGTGTATGCTGCTCTGCTGCTCTCCGTGCTCCCCCCCCCCCCCCCCTCAACTGCACACGCCTCCTGGGTGTGTCTTATGTGTCTGGTGGCTCTCAGTCTCTGCTGAGTTTGCTGCGCACACACAGTGAATGGTGCGCGACATTCAGCTTTTTGGTTCCGCGTGTGTTTGTCACGGGCTGGCATGCTTCCAGTTCGGAATAATAATGCTGATTATGTGAATGTGCTGTTGCAGCGTACATGGAAGTGCTCAGTTGTGACAGCGGATGCTGCTGCTGGGGGCACAGCTGGCGTTGTGCTCGTTTATGGAGGCACGTCGATGCATACGGACGGATGCGATGCGATTTCCTCATTTTGCCCAGTGACTATTTCTGTGTGTTTGGCTCCTTTTTCTCTGATCAGGAGAGTGCTGTCGCCACCTAATGGGTTTGTAAAATAGGTTATCGACCTCCAATAGCTACAATATTGTTAGAGGCGACGTAAGAAGCTTAGATCGACACCCCCCCGTCAAAAAAACAATTTGGAGTTATGACGCCATTTGGCGTCGCTGGCACTGTACGGTAAATTTCTAATGACGCCATATGGCGTCGCTGGCACTGAACGTGTTAAGACATCATAGTCATAGGCATTGTGCATTAAGACATCATAGGCATAGGCATTGTGACATCATCAGTGATGTCATAAGAGCAATTGTGATGTCAATTGTGATGCAGGTGAGCCTGCACATCATCTGTGATGTCATCAGTGACATTTCTGTCCCACTGATGCTATCATAGGCATTGTGACATCATTGTGATGTCATCAGTGAGTGATGTCATCAGTCATGCAAAATTGGGCAATCGTGCGCTGCGCATGCAAATGTAGCGCAGGTGAGGCCACGCAGCAGCCGAGCTGCGGGTGAGGCCGCGCAGCAGCCGAGCTGCGGGTGAGGCCACACAGCAGCTGAGCTGCTTATGCGAGCTGCAGGGCGGGTGAGCCCGCACGGCGGGCGAGCCTAGGAATCGAGCGCGCGCTTCCCCGGACATGCCTAGTACTGAACATGCACCATACACACATACACCATACACTCTCCGTCTGTCGGGTGTGCAGTGCACAGGAATGCACGCACACAGAGGATGAAAGTGGCTGTCATAGCAAACTATCTGGAGCATGAACCATTGCCCGTATCACCTTAAGCCTCCTCTGACGTCTTAGCTATCTACAGGATTACACCACCTTCCTTCTCTCTCTCTCTCTGACACATCCACACACACACACACACACACACACACACACACACACACACACACACACACACACACACACACACACACACACACACACACACATCCTCTCATTAGAGGTTGAGGATGGAGAGAATAAATGCTGAATGCCAGAATTCAACAAACGTTCACAGTAATAAGATAGATAGATAGATGATAGTTCGATAGATACATGATAGATAGACAGACAGACAGACGTGTGTGTGTGTGTGTGTGTGTGTGTGTGTGTGTGTGTGTGTGTGTGTGTATGGGGGGGCAGAATGTCAAGCAAACTGTCATAGGTACACAACCTCAGGGTCACTCAGCCATCTGCTGTTGTTCCTCATGTACAGTATGAGTTTGTGTGTGTGTGTGTGTGTGTGTGTGTGTGTGTGTGTGTGTGTGTGTATACCTGTTTGTGTGTCCAGGAGCGCGCCTGTGTGTGCGCGCGAGGCTATGACCATTGCCTGTGTCTGCTGGGTCTTTGTAAGATTACTTCTGTGCCAATTTTGCCCCTGTTTCAAGTTTATTTCTCTCACACTTGCGTGACACTATGTGACGTAGTCAGCGACACTACAAATTTCACTTCATTTCTGAACTGATCTGATGATCGTTACAATTTGATCGTCTACACGCGTCTAATTCAAATTGGTGCGAGTTTGGACGCCCTAAATGCAGAAGTGATTCTGGACCTGTTAGCGAGCAGTCCCAATGCTACAACTGTGCTGTTCTCATAGTGCGGTGTGCAAAACAAAAATCTGAATTCACTCATTTACTCAGTGTACATTTAAAAGTACTCAAGTAGAATAGCTGTTATTATAAGTACTAAAGAGTAAAAGTATATAGCTTTATAAAAACACGTAAAAAGTACAACATCTTCAAAAATACTTGTACTTGAGTACTTCCCACCTCTGTGGTGAACCAAGGAGCACGAGCTGGTGAGAGACAAGCAGCCGCGGCAGCCACGGCTAGCCCACCAAGCTAATGAGGTAAGCTTCAGCGCAGGCGTATCAGTCTGACAGTCTTTCTGATATGATGTTTTAATCAGGTAAGCTTCATCCCAGGCTTATCAGTCTGACAGTCTTTCTGATATAATGTTTCACGGCCAGCGAACTTGCTGGAAGCCCAGACGAACGAGTGCCTGATTAGAATGTAAACGATGCTCAGAGATGACGGTGCCGTGCACACACCAGTGATGTTGGAGCGTGCACACACCAGTGATGTTGGAGCGTGCACACACCAGTGATGTTGGAGCGTGCCGTGCACACACCAGTGATGTTGGAGTGTGCACACACCAGTGATGTTGGAGCGTGCACACACCAGTGATGTTGGAGCGTGAACACACCAGTGATGTTGGAGCGTGCACACACACCAGTGATGTTGGAGCGTGCACACACCAGTGATGTTGGAGCGTGCACACACCAGTTTGGAGCGTGCACACACCAGTGATGTTGGAGCGTGCACACACCAGTGATGTTGGAGCGTGCACACACCAGTGATGTTGGAGCGTGCACACACACCAGTGATGTTGGAGCGTGCACACACCAGTGATGTTGGAGCGTGCACACACCAGTGATGTTGGAGCGTGCACACACCAGTGATGTTGGAGCGTGCACACACCAGTGATGTTGGAGCGTGCACACACACCAGTGATGTTGGAGCGTGCACACACACCAGTGATGTTGGAGCGTGCACACACCAGTGATGTTGGAGCGTGCACACACACCAGTGATGTTGGAGCGTGCACACACACCAGTGATGTTGGAGCGTGCACACACCAGTGATGTTGGAGCGTGCACACACCAGTGATGTTGGAGCGTGCACACACACCAGTGATGTTGGAGCGTGCACACACCAGTGATGTTGGAGCGTGCACACACCAGTGATGTTGGAGCGTGCACACACACCAGTGATGTTGGAGTGATGCACTCGCCCATTTGTCTAGAAATCAACAACGATTTCCTTTGTCTTGGCACCACTCAGTCTCATAACCTCCTGTCTGTAGAAGGATTCATCGTTATTCTGTATTATTCCCACGTGTGTGTGTGTGTGTGTGTGTGTGTGTGACTGTGTGTGTGTGTGTGTGTGTGTGTGTGTGTGTGTGTGTGTGTGTGTGCAGACGTGTGCATGTGTGTATACATATGCATCTCTGAATGGCTGAATGAATAATGGTGGCAGTTTTATCCCTTAACGGTTAGTGTAATCTGCTATTATAATGGCCAATCATTCTGAATAGGACCTTAACGTGTGTGTGCGTGCACGTGCGTGTGTGCGTGCACGTGCGTGTGTGTGTGTGTGCGTGCACGTGCGTGCGTCCTGGGAATATCCAATGAAGAACAAAATGCGAATGAAGACTCTCAATTGCTTTTGCTGCAGAAGCTTAGCCATTTAGGCTGGATGTGATTATTATTACAATGATTGTGTTCAGTGTTTACCTGCTTCTGTTGGATATCATGGTCAGCAATGGCATATTATGGTGGATAATTGAAGCAAAATGCACAAACTGTAATCATTTGCTTGGAGGAGTTATTTTGTCTGTATGTATTAGGGCTGCACAATTAATCGTATTTTCATCGTCATCACAATATGAACATGCGCAATAAACACATCGCTGATACTGCCTGAAACGCAATGAATAACAAAAGTGGTTTTATTTACAGTAACAAGAGACTCAACAGCAAGAGGTTTGGTTGTAAAGTCGAACTGAAAAGGGTTTCCCATGTTCCATGATTCTTATGGTGACGTATTCCGACTGAAACAGGGCAGGGAGGCGGGACATAGCACGTGGAGGAGTTTGATTTGACTGTTGGAAAGTGGCCGTGTCTAGGATTAGGGAGTGGAGTTGACGTTGGCCAATCCTGGCGCTTTAATGCTGCATAGTGCGTATTCTGGCCCCAAATCGAGTAGATTTATAATGCGTTGATCTGTGCCCCGGGAGCAGCGCGAAAGAGCAGTCAGTCACATAATTTTTTACCGGACTATTCTGAAACCTACCGGTCACGTTTCAATAACAGTTCATGTACAAACACAATATAATGTAAATACAGTGCTGTGGAGTGCATAGTCGCTGGCTGGCGATAATAAAGCAAATTGGAATTTGAGAAGCAAATTGGAATTTTTTATATATATATATATATATATATATATATATATATAGAACCCCTCGGCAGTTAACACGTTCACTGCCGTGGACGAGATATCTCGTCAAGCAGAAACCAACGGTTGACTGCCGTGGACGAGATATTTTTTGACGGTGGGACGTGGATCAAACCCTTTTACATCTCCTATAAAAATATGGGAGGTATTGAATGGTTATAATCTATTTTACCGACCCACTAAGTGGCGACAGTGCTCTCCAGACTAGACGAAGCCAAGCAAAAACAGCAGCGTGAGGAAGCCATTCTCATGAAAATGGCTTGGCGAAAACGCTTTCGCTTTCGCGCTGGGAGCTGGCGGTGGGGGATTGCAAATTTGCATAATAGATATATATGAGAATATGGGTGCAACACACTTTGAAACACCGGCAGAAAGCCCAGAATCGCACGCAGCTTCATTCCAGCTGAGCTCACAACCGAAAAACGAGCCCCATCCAGACTCGCCCAAAGAGCGGCCGCCAGCAGCCAGGCCAGCACAGACAGTCAGGAGAGACTCGCTTGTGACAAACGCGGCAAAGCCACCAGAGACACACCCACGGATGGAGGAGTTTGGAGGAGAGGGGGGTGAGGGTGCTGTTATGGAGGAAATTACTGTTCAAAGAACTATTGTTTAGATGTCTGATGTCTCACTGATGCCAAAAATAAATAGTTAAAGTGACTGTTCTATCGAATTTCACAAAAATGCATTTTTCTCAGCTTTTCTTCTCAGACGCTGAAACCATGCTGTATTCAACTGCTAATGCCTACATAACTACTAACTCTACAAACTAACTCTTTTAGACAGAGAAAGCACACATTCTATTAGTTCTTTTGAGATATTTTGTGTTCACAAATTCCTAGCAGAAAATAATCCTTGGCTCTTGAAAGATGAGCCAGAATCCTCAAAAAAACCCTTGGCAGAAGCTACCTACAGTAAAAAAAAAAAACTGTTGGCAGTGAATGTGTTAATAGTATGAGTTGTGCCAAACAAACGGTAATATCTCAAAAACTGTACATCACATTCTTAGTGAGAGCAGAAGTAGCTCAAGAGTTTGATGTATACATGCCGTGTTAAAGTTGTGTGAAATGTCGCAGTTTGTTTACCAAAATGCTGCTCGGCTGATCCCTCGTATATACTGTATATATATATAAATATATAAATAAATTATGTTAAAATCATCCTTCAGAATGATGAAGCATTTGGGTGAGACACATAATGCCTTGGCTAATGTACATCAAGGAAACCCCTCCCAGATCTGTGGTGAAGCGTGACATCCAGGAGCAAAGCAGGGTACTGTAAGGGTAACTGGCCATAAAAGTTGGACCGTGTTACTCTATAGAAGGTGACATCACCTGTCACAACGACCAGCCAATAGCAGATGGCCAGTTCAGTACGTTACTTTTCACCAGCTCTTCACTGACACAAGACAAAAGAATAAATCAATAATAAAAAGACCACTGTGTTGGGTAACACTCTGCAGCTAGATTTGCATCAATATGGTTGCCTTCATGCAACCTGCCATGCCTTCAGGACCTGCACACCGCAAGGACGCTGATGCTGATGCGGTCTCCCACCCCGGACACAACCTCTTTGACATGCTCCCCCTCGGCAAGAGACTGAGTTCTGTCAAGACCAAGACCTCTCGCCACAAGAACAGCTTCTTCCCAACTGCCATCGCCCTCATCAACAAGGCCCGGAAGCCCCCTCATACCAAGAACCCTGCCAACCCCCCCCCCCCCCCCCCCCCCCACACACACACACACACACACACTACTACCCCATGAACACAATTGAATCACCCCACCCCACTCCCAGTCATACATCACTTTACAGCAACAGCAGCTAGACACTCATTACATTAAAGTATTATAGCTGCTACTTCTAGCAGAACTTTCTACTCCATTAGATTACTCTAGTCTTAACTACATTGCGCACCGCTTGAACTGTAAATTTTTGTTTAATGCCTATTTAACTTGGACGGTAAATTCATATTTACTGCTTACTTAACACTCCTCCTATTGGTGCATTGTATATATTGGACTGCACTTGCAATATTGTTATTTGGTCTTTAGATACTTTACTTGTATCGCTGTATATTGATATGACCGCTATGCTGCATACTTACACTAAGACAAATTCCTCATCATGTACTCTTGCATATTGTGGCAATAAAAGAGATTCTGATTCTGATTCGGGTTCTGATCAGAAAGGATGAACTTCATTCCAGGAAACATTTGAATACCTTTGTGACCATCGATGTCACTTTGTTGCCTTTTGCCGGGACTGTTTCAGGGACTGTTTATACTCAAGACAACTCGGACCGCCGGAAAAAACGGGTTCCGACCTGTAAAAAGTGAATTGAACGGTCGTTCAGGCCGGAATTACAGCTTGGAAATTCAGGTATCATCCAGAGCTACGCTTTGTCCGAGTTGGCGTCACAGCCACATCAAAATGGCGACTCGTATCATTAATGATAATCACAGAATTATTATAAAGACGTTTGTTGACGTTTTAACACACAATTTGATGTCTTAATTATGTAAGGGATAATGTATATTGAGGCGGTGATTACGGGGGAAATAATGACCGACAGGTGGATTGAGCCCGACGCGCCAGCGGAGGGCTTAATCGTTCACCTGAAGGTCATTATTTCCCAGTAATCACCGCCTCAATATACATTATCCCGCTTAGAACACGGCCTACAACTAAATCATTCAATAATCTGACAAAAATAATTATTCAAATAGATTTTTTAATAGCGTTTTCAACGACAAAGCGGTTTCATTCGTAATTGGCACACAAGACACCACAGCTGCAACTGGTTGGCCTAATTAGTAGTGTCTTGCTGACAAAAAGCTCTTATCAACTGATTAATCCAGGTGTGGCAGAGCAGCGGTCGGTTGTCGAGAAATAATGACCGGTGAATATTGTTGATTGACCAATCAGAATCGAGTATTCAAGAGAGCCGTGTTCTAAGTAATGTTAACGTTTAATATGTGTTTGTGTCATCTGTGTTTCGCTCTGTGTGAAATTCAGCATTCAGCATGTTTGGTTAGCATTGTTAGCTAGTAGGTAGCTACAATGCTAACACAAGTTGCTATTGCAACCGTCCCCGTCCCCCCCCCCCCCCCCCGAACGGGAGGTGCAGCGTGAACGCAAATCTGTCCAAGCTGGAGGTTCTGTCTTTAAATTTACGGCGGTCCGAGTTGTCTTGAATGTGGTATTAGTCACGCTGGCCAGCCTCCCCTCCCTTCTGTGAGAGGAGTCTGGCGGCGCAGGTCTCTATTGTGGAATTGCGATGGGCGGCGCTTAGTAGAGCTGTCGCGATTCCTCGAGTACCTCGAATAACTCGAATAATTAAAATGATCGAGGCCAATATGATGCGCCTCGACACGGCATTTAGAGATTAGAGACTGTTTCTCACGGACGCTTACTGGTGTGGCACAGCGCTCTTCCGGTGTAAACACGCGAGGACACATGATCGCAGACAGACCAGAGAGCAGCTACTGTATAGAGAGCGGACCCCGCAAAATGGAACGAGGCGGCGGAGAAAGCAGACAGGAGGAGCCGGGAAGGGAAGAACCAGGGCCGAAAAAGCGACCGAAACTGTCTAAAGTGTGGGATCATTTTCACGCTGAAAAAGGACACGAACTCAGTGGTGTGCAAGTACTGTAACGATACTTGCATATCACAACAGTACCTCGTCAATGCTTCAGCACCTGAACCGTAAACATCCAGTCTACGCATCCACCAGCGCATCTACGTCGAGCGGAGCGGTTACATGCCGCCATTCCGACGTGCTGCCACTCCGACGTTCCGCCACTCAGAAATATCGACACTCAGAAATATTGCCACTCAGAAATCCCGGCACTCCGATTTTCATAAGGTCCGCCACTCCGAACTTGATTTGACTTCCAGTTCACGTTCAGGCAGCTGTCCAGGGTGCTGAACCGGCCGGGTGTCAGATAAAGTAGGATACTCGGGCGGAGCCGTGGTCTGCAGCTTGCACTCTGTGATTTCTTGTGTCTATATAATATATCTGGTGTCTAAATATTAACCAAACCTGAACTGTGAACCAAACCGTGAAAGTTACATCTTTCCCAAAATCTACTTTGAATTATGGAATTGATTAAAATCGTTTTTGTCAATAAATATTTTCGTTTGGACTTTTAAACTTCTGTAGTCTCTCTCTCTCTCTCTCTCTCTCTCTCTCTCTCTCTCTCTCTCTCTCTCTCTCTCTCTCTCTCTCTCTCTCTGATGCTGCTAAATGGGTTGCCTCGAATCCTCGAAATGATTGTGGAGCCCAACAAAATTAAAATGAAGACGTGTTGTTTTAACTCCACAATGCGCAAGTTAGTAATAGGCTATGTGTCTCTATAGGCTGGTGCGCACAACGCACACACCCTGCTTAGAGAGCAGCGCACACACATGCTGCTGAGACGCACAGTGTGCGACTGAAATGTCTCCACTTTTGTGCCATATTCCACAATATCCAAACTTCGGAATGGCGGATCCTTTAGAAAAAAGAGGAAGGGCCGACATTTCGAATAATGAAGGCAGGAATTTTCGTAATGGTGGGACCTATAAAAAAAAGGTGAAGGACCGCCAGTCCGAATAATGGAAGTTAACGTTCGGAGTGGCAGGGTTTCGGAAAGGCAGACAGTTACCGAGCGGAGCAAGGTAACGTAACGTTAACTATACACAACGCTAATGTAAATGTATGCTAATGATTGCTACTTGATATTAAGACTAGTAGTAGTTGTGCTGCTGGCTTGCCACGTTGCCAATATGACTATTAGTAACGGCATTCACGCTGCATTTTTTTGATGTGGCTTGCCGTTTTCTGAAATACAAATACAAAGCTCAACCTAACCTAAAACGTTAACCTAACGTTAGCGGCTAATTTAACAGCGTGTGTGTGTGTGTGTGTGTGTGTGTGTGTGTGTGTGTGTGTGTGTGTGTGTGTGTGTGTGTGTGTGTGTGTGTGTG
>NC_139644.1:39246600-39256600 GCF_964638095.1 Poromitra crassiceps | reverse complement strand
TCAGCATGGAAACATATAGGCGACAGTCAGGCGTGAGATAGGAGTAGACAGAGCGCACACAGTGACATGTACGTTCTGCCTGCAGTTAACATGGCAGCAGAAGAGTCCTTTAAGCAATAAAGGAGGAGAGAACGTTAAAAAAAGAAAAGAAAAAAGGCCATCTTTTTCCACCATAAACAAGCTCCTCAAAC
This sequence comes from Poromitra crassiceps, assembly GCF_964638095.1. Lineage (NCBI taxonomy): Eukaryota > Metazoa > Chordata > Actinopteri > Beryciformes > Melamphaidae > Poromitra > Poromitra crassiceps. The sequence goes on along the minus strand of NC_139644.1, from coordinate 39,256,409 downwards.
CTTTGGACAACATCTCACCCTCCTTCACCTTCCTTCATCATTCTTCATGTTCTACCAAACATCCAGAAACCAGCTAGCCACCTCCTCTGCCATCACCCCCAACTCGGAGCCTGCACCTTCCCCACCAACAGACCATTACCTTTCCCTCTTCTCCTCCATAACCACATCTGTCTTCTCTGATTTAGTCTCTGGAATGAAGCCCTCCACCTGTCCCCTCGACCCAATCCCCTCCACCCTTGTCAAAACCTGTCTATACTGTATATATATATATATATATAGTCTCATAGGAGTACACAGTCATGCTGTCACAATAGCTGTTTGGGCTCTGTCACACTTTGCCTGTGTCCTGACTCAAGGAACTTGCTGTCCAGATGATGACCAGAATATATTCATGGACAGCCTGAAGGCACATGGCGCTAAATCCAAAATGTCAGTTTCGGCACCCGCATGTATCAGAATACATAAGGCTATGGTTGGCCTCTGGACTGAGGCTGTGCCTCGTGTGCAGTTCATACACGGTTAAGTCGTAGGTGTGGAAGTTGCAGGAGTAATACACTGTATTAACTACTCACATTGCTCCAGGGCGTTGTGAGTGAGCACCTGTTCAAGGTCAAATGTAATGGCTCTTAGTGCCTGTGTAGTTTGGGCTGTCTCCTTTATTTTCATGCTCCCTCGATTGTTGTGCTAAATATTCTTCCATGTGGATTGTGGAGGGCCTTCTCATGCTCTGGGAGATGTTGTGGATTCTGGAGTCAGTGAGGCGAACTATTATTCATGAAAAACTTTCATCACATGTAGAGAGCCACAAACATGCTGCCTACTTGCAATATTATTGTCAATCAAATGTAACTGTTTCCCCGTTGCAAACACGTTTCTATTTTCAAATCAACAAAAGAACCCGAATTGCATCAAATCACAGATGTTTTTAACAGGTATATGTTGTTGTGAGATCTCCAAATTACACATGTAGAGAATTACAGCATGCATCGCACAAGCTGTGTTAAAGGGAATGCGAGACAGGAATCTGATTGGTTTGATTGATGTAACGGCCAGGCATTGCCTGTGAATAATTCAGGTGGTTAAAAATCCAGTTTGTGCTGCGTGCAGGTGAAATTTTGCAGCCCACGGAGAGTAGCAGATGACTTGGGGATGCCCATTAATCCGTGCTGCGCCCGGCACAAGCGCTAAATTACCGCTTTCGCCACGATAGGGCCCAAAGTCCCTCTGCATATGTTTGCCTCTCATGTTGTAATGGATGACAAAGTCCTTCTGCACACGGCCGACCCGGGTTTGAATCCGACCCGTGGTCCTTTGCTGCATGTCACCCAACCCTCTCTCTCTTCCCACCTTAAAATCTATTTCTATCTATCTATATCTGATTTTACTATTCAACCATCTTGTATGTTATGTTCCATGCTCAATGGTAACAGATTCCATTGAAAAACCATTTGTATCAATTTGTTCTTGGTTAGGTTCCCCCCCCCCACGACAGAATGACTGCCCTAAAATGCTCCTCTGCCTGTTTCAGCAGTTCTTGGATATTGTCAGCAGCCACGTCAACCAGGGTTTCACAGAGAGCAGGGTTGACAAAGCAGCAAGTGGTGAGAACATTGCCTCGGTTCGATCCACGAGCCCAGCAAAACGATCATTCATGTTTCTTTTCATTTTCCGTGCAGGAGTGGCACAAGGTCACTGACAGGAGTGAGGGAGTGCTCTGTTCAAAGCCAGCAAGGTGGCTGAGCAGATCAAAGAGGTCAGGGACCACATGGCCACATAGTGTCGCTCTGGAGGGGTTTAGTACTGCATGTTCCGCAAAAGGCAGCAGCACTGTAGGTCATGCAATGACATCAGCTTCTGCCACTCACTAGGGAGCAAGCTGTCCTATGTTGTTTGCCGTTTGGCAGACGGAGTCTGTCAGTTTGAGGACCATGCCATCATGTTGAATGTGCAAGAATACGGCCACACTGCTCCATTATCCTCTAATGGAGGACTTGCGAAAGAGCTTTAGCGCTGACCTTGCTTCATCAAGGACTCTCTTTACACTTCCCTTCTTCTGCACCATGTGGATCACCAGACCACCACCAGAGGTTGCTACGTCGCTACTTCCTGGTTACAGCTCCCCGACTGCATTTCCACTGCATGCGCACGGCCACAAAAGATCACAACATTTACAACTTTGGTCATTTTAACACCCTGAAAAATAGACCTATATGTTGTTTTTTGTGTGGGTGGTCTGCAAGGAAAGGAAGCAATCAAGGAGGGAAAGGAGGGATGTAGGCCAGCTAGGAGTGAGGCAAAGGAGGGATGTAGGCCAGCTAGGAGAGAGGCAAAGGAGGGATGTAGGCCAGCTAGGAGAGAGGCAAAGGAGGGGCGGACGCACTGCAACTCCTCCTCCATCTCCATCCCTCGGTTTCCTTTACTTCCTCTCTTTCTCCACCGCCCAAACTCTGATGAGATCCTTTCTGACACCGCCACTGGCTCCTGGTTCCTCCAGCCATCTGCACTGCACGCACGCACGCACGCACACACACACACACACACGCACGCACGCACGCACGCACACACACACACACACTCTGCACACATGCACGCCTAGACATGTACACATGCTAATGTTCTTACACAGGTACACACAGACACATTCACACACTCAACCCAACCCCTTCCCCAAAAACCCACCATGCATCCAGCCCCACATGCTGCCACTTCCCACCCTTCTCCCAAAAAGCCAAGAGCAACACAGAACAGAAGGACACACTTACTGTAGTCATTTTTAGAGAACTTTAATGGTTAGCCAGCATTTTTTCCCCTTATAAACACTTAAAGCATAACATAAGCCATTTATTTGGTAGATGCTTTTATCTAAAGTACTTTACAGGAGCATTTTAACAGGGAAACGAATGCCAAACGTCTGCAGGTTTTGTGCCTTGCTTTACCCATTTAGATATACAGAGAGCACAGGGCTACAGACAAGCTCAGATCCCTCTGGAGCATCACAGCATTGTGATCGCACACTGACAAGTTCTTTACTGACAAGTGACACATGAAACTTTACATTTTTGTCCAAATAAAACCAGATTAATAAGACATTAGTTTTCGCACGATGTATTTGTTTGCTAATCGACTATTTGATCTTCCTCCATTCATGGGAGTGTTATGGAAAAAATAACCCGTAACCTCAGCAAACGAGCAAGTCCAGAGAAGAAGACTTCACAAAGCAGGATGCACTCTTGAAAGTAAATGAAGTATTTAATCTGCAGATTTAGAGCAATTTCACTGAGACAGGTACAAGGATGTATTTCAGTGAAAGAACTGTCTCCTCCTCACAGGGTGAGACTTTTATACAGTAAACAGGCTGGACCTTGAAATGAGGAAGTCCCCATCTGTTGCTACGCAGAACATGTGTACGTGCATCTCTGCACACCAACAAGTAAAGAAATGAAGAAACAGTTGTATCATGACATCTCTTTAGGACATGAAACCAAAGGTCCAGACAGGTACATATCCTTGTTTTAAACAAGGGTCTCTTGGTTAGGGTTGGGTACCGTTCACATTTGAATCGATACCGGTACGGTACCGGTACCTGGAATTCGGTACGGTACCAAAAACGGTACCTTTTTCGATACTTTTTTTGCAACAACAAAAATGTACAGTTGTAAAACAAATAAGTCCAAACTTCTCAATTTCAACATTGTTCTTTATTTAGATTTTTTTTTGTTTAGCAGCAGCACCCAACAAAATAAAACCCCTCCCTCCCTCCCTCTTCCCTCCCAAACCAAGAGTTTACTTGTCGCAGGTAATGGTCTTGTGCCACACTGCTCCATCCATCAGCAGTCACTGCAATATGGTCAACTGCCCTGAGTTCCTCCTTCACATTCTTCTTCTCAACACGATACCAAGCTGGGATAAGTGTGTTTGTGAGAAGGTCTCTGGAGGGAGGGGAGTATTTTGGGTTCAGGGTCCCTGTCATCTCCCTATATATAGACAATAAAAATAACTATTGTTAGTAACTTAGCTTACTCTATGAATATCACACACACACACACACACACACACACACACACACATTATCACCCATTTATACATAAATAAATAATTTACCTGAACCATGGAGACTCCACCGTTGCGAAGGGCAACATGCCTTTTACAATGAAGGCAGTCACTCAGTCACTGCCCTGTGGCACTCATTTACTTTCTGCCGGGGTAAAGCTGCTTTCTTCGCCAGGGTGAAGGGTGTCTCCTCCTGTGCGACTCTCACACGGTGGCCTAGCAAAGAAAGCAAGAGTGTAACGTTGAACGTCTCACGGTGACACGAACTGAGGATAATAATAACGTTAGCAACGCTAGTTACGCTACTAAACATGCTAAGCTATAAGCTACAACTATCCAGCTAACGTTACGATTTCAGAGGGCAGCCCGTCTGAAATCGTAACGTTAGCTAATTAAATGACGTTACCTGATGTTGAAGAAGTCGACGCCTCACTTGTGACACTTGAAGTTTCGTCGTCGTCGTTGTCCGTTTCAGCTAACGAAGCAGAGGAGCTGCTGGCTGTAGGTGCTTTGCTGCTGGTGGATGCAGCGTCCACCCTCAGGCTATCGAACACTTTACAGTCTTCCGCATTTAAAAAGATTTTATGCTTGACCAAGTGTTTCCTCAAGTTAGAGGTGTTCCCCTGGCCAGCTTTGCACTTCGCATCGCAAATGTTACAGCGAGCGTTGTCTGAGTCTATCTTTGTGAAGTGGACCGCAAGCGAGAGGCCATCTTCTTCTCTTCAGCTTGTTTTGGCAGTGACGTGATGACGTAACCCACCCTCGTGTGTGTTGCCTTCAAGTTTGCGTCGGAATTTCTATCTCGCTCGCTGTCTTTGTATCACTGAGATGCGTTCAAGTACCGACATTTTTAAATTATAATAGAAAAAAAAAAAAAGTACCGAAATGAGGTACCGTTTCATGTCATGTGAACTGATACTCGGTAGTACCGCCCACTTTCGGTCGGTGCCTGTAAAAGTACCGAGTTCGGTACCCATCCCTACTCTTGGTAGCCTGATGCTTACGGGTAGTTTCACATAGAACTGAAACTCCTGTCTGGGTCCAAAAACATCCGTTACCATAGTTTAGGGCGAACATTTTATAGGTCACACATATACACATGTCTGTATTGTGAACGGTGATGCCATGGAGATAAAACAAATTTCAGTGTGAGCTGACAATTAAGTTGTATCGTATCGAATCATTACAAACAATTTTCCATCACAGGAGTCAGAGTGGTTTCCAATGTGATTAAGGTGCATTCAGCTGTATGGAGAGACTAATAGTAATAACAATTTAGTGAGAGTTCATAAAGTCGACAACATATATTGTGGCTGCATTGCAGAATTTCTGGTCATTTGAGGCTGCTGTCAGTGGAGTCGAAAGAACGTCTTGCTGTTTTGATTGTTAGGAACTGACTGACACCAAACAGACACGACATCATCTACATTTGACCAATAATGTTGTTTCATTATTATTATTATTATTATTATTATTATTATTATTATTATTATTATTATTATTATTATTATTATATTCTGTGGGAATAAGAAAAACAACAAAGTGGAACCAGAAATGCAAGGTAACTTGCCAATAGTGACTTTTTAGAGTAACAGTATGTTAAAGTGTTTTGAGTTTGTCACACCCCAGGAAAATGTGTTATTAACTAGCCAGTCAAATTGGAGCAGAATTGAATGTCGGCAAGTATGTAAAATTAGGAGCTACAATGTGTTCTCAATGTGATTCAACCATGCTCTGAAGGCAGAGGATTCTGTGGGCGGGACTGTGTTATGGTGTGTGTGTGTGTGTGTGTGTGTGTGTGTGTGTGTGTGTGTGTGTGTGTGTGTGTCTGTCTGTGTGTGTGTGTGTGTGTGTGTGTCTGTGTGTCTGAAAGCGGAGCGGGTTCGCTCTGACTCTGTTTTCCTCTGAGACATATAAATGTTGTAAAATCATCGAAAATAGTCCACCAAACATGAGCATAATATGTGTTTAATGTACAGACTTTTGAAAGACACATTTAAAGAAACGTGTTTCATTCATTCAGACAGAGTCCGACAAAGACGCAGGGGCCACTTTCTGATTGGATCCGCATAGTGACGTCAGAAGGCAGTCAGTTTTGGAGCCATAAGCACCGCCCACTTCAAACCCTGCCTCAGCAAACAATGACAACATGGAAATGGCGATATTTAGGATTTGGGTTGAAACTAATGTCTCATACTTTTTGAGACTGACAATTAGTCAGATAAGACCCTAAATTACATAGTTAGAAGGTTTCTGTGGATTTTGTTTTCCAGGGTCTAGTATTTGAGGGTAAAAAAATCCCACTTCAATATGTACGTGAGCAACTTCCACAGCTAGATCCAGGTTAACACAGCTAGATCCAGGTTAGATCCAGGTTAACACAGCTAGATCCAGGTTAACACAGCTAGATCCAGGTTAACACAGTGCGGCTTTGGCAGGGGGACACATCCTCATTAATCCAACCTGAAAACACCACCTGCTTACTGAATAATGTAGACCTTCCAGAAGGTTCGCTTCATCTAACATTCGTTATCTCCTCCTACTGTCTGGCTTCACTCTCCATCTCTTCTCTTCACACAAACACAAACATGCACACATGCAGATACACGTGCACATCAAACACGCACGTACATGCGCGCGCACATGCACGCACACACACACGCACGCACACACACACACACACACACACACACACACACACGCACACACACACACACACATTCACATTTGGTCACTGGGTTCAGTTGATTATGCATGACCTCTCCAAATACCAGCAAAATGCCAGCAAGTGAAACACAGAGGTTAGATGTAGTACAAACTGCATTGGGTCGGCTACAATTAAGCGACACACACACACACACACACACACACACACACACACACACACACACACACACACACACACACACACACACACACACACACACACATTTGAGACACGTTTGTACTATCATCAGTGATGATATGGGGATGTGGCAAATGAGCTAAACTTCAAAAAAAGTGGTGTATCCCTTTAAATGGAAATGACCCTCTAACCAGCGGAGGACGGGGAGTAGGCTAGGAGGAGATCAGCCGGGCTTAGTGAAGCCCTGTCCGGCCAGTCACAGCTCGGCTGTCCGGCCTAGCGGGGGCGACTCTTTTGACTCAATTGATAATGACCGTCTTGTTATGGCAGAGCAAGGAGATCGATTTTATTTCACCAGAGGCTGAAGGCAGCAAGACACAATTAGACTGCTGGGAATAACATGAGAGTTTGAGAAATAACGTTACACACAAGAGAAGGTAAGCTCCACGAAACTGGTATCCAGAGACACAGTAAACACGATTCTCTCTGACCAATCAGTCGTCTGCAGTGTTTTCACATTACCGTATGGTACCAGGTCCACAGCCCTGGAAGCTCAATGGAGGTGTAGTAAAAAATATGTAGACTTAGCTCGCTTCAGCCTGGAATTTGGCCAGTGGAAAACCCAAGAAGGCGAGTGGAGCCTGGCTGAGCCGAGCCGATACCGGCTGCCAAAATGCGCCATAGGTTGCTGTAACTCAACTCTCCCCTTTGTGTGTGGGTGTGTGTGCGTGTCTGTGTGTGTGTGTGTATGCTTGTCATGCTTGCCTCTGACTCACCCATCTTGTGTGCAAAGAGAGATTCTGCTGACTCTAATGTCTTTAATCACTGTGTGTGTGTGTGTGTGTGTGTGTGTGTGTGTGTGTGTGTGTGCAGTGTACCTTTGAGTTATGCATCCGTGCAATGTACTGTATACCATGTACATGTATGTGTGTGTGTGTGTGTTTATGTCCCTGTGTGCATGTGCCTGTGTTCATGTGTGGGCTAATGGGGTTTGTCAGTGTGACTGAACTGAAGTGATCAACAGAGTTTGATTGGAGAGGAGGCAAGCTGAGCCAGAGAGAGGAAGTAGAGGAGGCAAGCTGAGGTAGAGAGAGGAAGTAGAGGAGGCAAGCTGAGCCAGAGAGAGGAAGTAGAGGAGGCAAGCTGAGCCAGAGAGAGGAAGTAGAGGAGGCAAGCTGAGCCAGAGAGAGGAGGTAGAGGAGGCAAGCTGAGCCAGAGAGAGGAAGTAGAGGAGGCAAGCTGAGGTAGAGAGAGGAAGTAGAGGAGGCAAACTGAGCCAGAGAGAGGAAGTAGAGGAGGCAAACTGAGCCAGAGAGAGGAAGTAGAGGAGGCAAGCTGAGGTAGAGAGAGGAAGTAGAGGAGGCAAGCTGAGCCAGAGAGAGGAAGTAGAGGAGGCAAGCTGAGGTAGAGAGAGGAAGTAGAGGAGGCAAACTGAGGTAGAGAGAGGAAGTAGAGGAGGCAAGCTGAGCCAGAGAGAGGAAGTAGAGGAGGCAAGCTGAGCCAGAGAGAGGAAGTAGAGGAGGCAAACTGAGGTAGAGAGAGGAAGTAGAGGAGGCAAACTGAGGTAGAGAGAGGAAGTAGAGGAGGCAAGCTGAGCCAGAGAGAGGAAGTAGAGGAGGCAAACTGAGGTAGAGAGAGGAAGTAGAGGAGGCAAACTGAGGTAGAGAGAGGAAGTAGAGGAGGCAAGCTGAGGTTGAGAGAGGAGCTAGAGGGACAGAATGTAGGGAAACAGTGGAGGGATAAATATAGAAGGAGGCGGTAATGTAACATAAAGGATGCCAACTGCCATGCAGCACCACAGAAGGAGGAGGCAAGCTCTGCCCCCCACCACACACACACACTGAGCAAACAGGGACATGAAGACAACACACACACATACACACACACACACACACACACACACACACACACACACACACACACACACGTATACACATGAAAGAAGAAACAGAATGTGTGAGGAGCAGCATGTTGGGAAGCATTTTGAGGCATGAATTCAGGGTGGTGTGTGTGTGTGTGTGTGTGTGTTATATATGTATGTATGTATGTATCTATGTCACGTTACGGTGAGCAGTGTTGGCATGATGCTGTCTTTGCATCCGTTTGCTTTGCATTCCTCTGTTGATATCATGTATTACACATGGCTTGTTGATTATTCATGTGCAAACACGCGTGCGTGCGTGTGCGTGTGCATGCGTGCAACCCAGGATGTGAAGAGTCACATTTTAGAGAGATGAAAGTTTTCTATCATCCCTCTTATGTGCAATAATTTCATGACTAGGATCTATGACCGGTTTGAAATAATGGTTTTCTAAAAAGCTTTTTATGTGTACTGTGTGTGTGTGTGTGTGTGTGTGTGTGTGTGTTTCCCATTTGATGTGAAGTTGGCTTTTTAGAGGCAATGAGCGTCATTTGCAAAAGGTTTATTAAATAATTGTTTACTTTTAATCTTCACAAGAGCGTCGTTATAGTAGTGAGATACTGTACCGTACATGTATCCATTCTTTCATATATATGTATTTAAAATATACACTTTACACCACACGTATTGAATGCAGTAGTTAATGTAAATGTTTGGACAGAAGAAAACCAACTGTAGGTGTGATCGCACCCTGAATTCCCCAATCATGACCCATTCACCCCTCTCCCCAAACACACGTGCGCTCCTGAACATCATGACCCATTCACCCCTCTCCCCAAACACACGTGCGCTCCTGAACATCATGACCCATTCACCCCTCTCCCCAAACACACGTGCGCTCCTGAACATCATGACCCATTCACCCCTCTCCCCAAACACACGTGCGCTCCTGAAGATCATACCCATGTCATTCAATAAACCATCAAATACACCATTCTCAAAGTGTCTGAAAGTGTCTGAAAGTGTTAGCTTTGTCTCACTAGCTGTGTTTCT
>NC_139644.1:39231600-39239100 GCF_964638095.1 Poromitra crassiceps | reverse complement strand
GGAAACAGAAAGAGAGACACAGGGAAACAGAGAGAGACACAGGGAAACAGAGAGAGAGACAGGGAAACAGAGAGAGAGACACAGGGAAACAGAGAGAGACACAGGGAAACAGAGAGAGAGACACAGGGAAACAGAGAGAGACACAGGGAAACAGAGAGAGAGACACAGGGAAACAGAGAGAGACACAGGGAAACAGAGAGAGACACAGGGAAACAGAGAGAGACACAGGGAAACAGAGAGAGACAGGGAAACAGAGAGAGACACAGGGAAACAGAGAGAGACACAGGGAAACAGAGAGAGAGAGAGACACAGGGAAACAGAGAGAGACACAGGGAAACAGAGAGAGAGACACAGGGAAACAGAGAGAGACACAGGGAAACAGAGAGAGAGACACAGGGAAACAGAGAGAGACACAGGGAAACAGAGAGAGAGACAGAGGGAAACAGAGAGAGACACAGGGAAACAGAGAGAGACACACAGGGAAACAGAGAGACACAGGGAAACAGAGAGAGAGACACAGGGAAACAGAGAGAGACACAGGGAAACAGAGAGAGAGACACAGGGAAACAGAGAGAGACACAGGGAAACAGAGAGAGACACAGGGAAACAGAGAGAGAGAGACACAGGGAAACAGAGAGAGACACAGGGAAACAGAGAGAGAGACACAGGGAAACAGAGAGAGACACAGGGAAACAGAGAGAGAGACACAGGGAAACAGAGAGAGACACAGGGAAACAGAGAGAGAGACACAGGGAAACAGAGAGAGAGACACAGGGAAACAGAGAGAGAGACACAGGGAAACAGAGAGACACAGGGAAACAGAGAGAGAGACACAGGGAAACAGAGAGAGAGACACAGGGAAACAGAGAGAGAGACACAGGGAAACAGAGAGAGAGACACAGGGAAACAGAGAGAGAGACACAGGGAAACAGAAAGAGACACAGGGAAACAGAGAAAGAGACACAGGGAAACAGAGAGAGACACAGGGAAACAGAGAGAGACACAGGGAAACAGAGAGAGAGACACAGGGAAACAGAGAGAGACACAGGGAAACAGAGAGAGACACAGGGAAACAGAGAGAGAGACACAGGGAAACAGAGAGAGAGACACAGGGAAACAGAAAGAGAGAGACACAGGGAAACAGAGAGAGACACAGGGAAACAGAGAGAGAGACACAGGGAAACAGAGAGAGAGACACAGGGAAACAGAGAGAGAGACACAGGGAAACAGAGAGAGAGACACAGGGAAACAGAGAGAGACACAGGGAAACAGAGAGAGACACAGGGAAACAGAGAGAGAGACACAGGGAAACAGAGAGAGACACAGGGAAACAGAGAGAGAGACACAGGGAAACAGAGAGACACAGGGAAACAGAGAGAGAGACACAGGGAAACAGAGAGAGAGACACAGGGAAACAGAGAGAGACACAGGGAAACAGAGAGAGACACAGGGAAACAGAGAGAGACACAGGGAAACAGAGAGAGAGACACAGGGAAACAGAGAGAGACACAGGGAAACAGAGAGAGAGACACAGGGAAACAGAGAGAGAGACACAGGGAAACAGAGAAAGAGACACAGGGAAACAGAGAGAGAGACACAGGGAAACAGAGAGAGAGACACAGGGAAACAGAGAGAGAGACACAGGGAAACAGAGAGAGAGACACAGGGAAACAGAGAGAGAGACACAGGGAAACAGAGAGAGAGACACAGGGAAACAGAAAGAGAGACACAGGGAAACAGAGAGAGAGACACAGGGAAACAGAGAAAGAGACACAGGGAAACAGAAAGAGACACAGGGAAACAGAGAAAGAGACACAGGGAAACAGAAAGAGACACAGGGAAACAGAGAAAGAGACACAGGGAAACAGAGAGAGACACAGGGAAACAGAAAGAGACACAGGGAAACAGAAAGAGACACAGGGAAACAGAGAGAGACACAGGGAAACAGAGAGAGACACAGGGAAACAGAAAGAGACACAGGGAAACAGAGAGAGACACAGGGAAACAGAAAGAGACACAGGGAAACAGAGAGAGAGACACAGGGAAACAGAGAGAGAGACACAGGGAAACAGAAAGAGACACAGGGAAACAGAAAGAGACACAGGGAAACAGAGAGAGAGACACAGGGAAACAGAGAGAGAGACACAGGGAAACAGAAAGACACACAGGGAAACAGAGAGACACAGGGAAACAGAGAGAGACACAGGGAAACAGAGAGAGACACAGGGAAACAGAGAGAGACACAGGGAAACAGAGAGAGACACAGGGAAACAGAGAGAGACACAGGGAAACAGAGAGAGAGACACAGGGAAACAGAGAGAGAGACACAGGGAAACAGAGAGAGAGACACAGGGAAACAGAGAGAGAGAGACACAGGGAAACAGAAAGAGACACAGGGAAACAGAGAGAGAGACACAGGGAAACAGAAAGAGACACAGGGAAACAGAGAGAGAGACACAGGGAAACAGAGAAAGAGACACAGGGAAACAGAAAGAGACACAGGGAAACAGAGAGAGACACAGGGAAACAGAGAAAGAGACACAGGGAAACAGAAAGAGACACAGGGAAACAGAGAGAGAGACACAGGGAAACAGAGAGAGACACACAGGGAAACAGAGAGAGAGACACAGGGAAACAGAAAGAGAGACACAGGGAAACAGAGAAAGAGACACAGGGAAACAGAGAGAGAGACACAGGGAAACAGAGAGAGACACACAGGGAAACAGAGAGAGACACAGGGAAACAGAGAGAGAGACACAGGGAAACAGAGAGAGACACACAGGGAAACAGAGAGAGACACAGGGAAACAGAGAGAGAGACACAGGGAAACAGAGAGAGACACACAGGGAAACAGAGAGAGAGACACAGGGAAACAGAGAGAGACACACAGGGAAACAGAGAGAGAGACACAGGGAAACAGAGAAAGAGACACAGGGAAACAGAGAGAGACACAGGGAAACAGAGAGAGAGACACAGGGAAACAGAGAGAGAGACACAGGGAAACAGAGAGAGACACACAGGGAAACAGAGAGAGACACAGGGAAACAGAGAAAGACACAGGGAAACAGAGAGAGAGACACAGGGAAACAGAGAAAGAGACACAGGGAAACAGAAAGAGACACAGGGAAACAGAAAGAGACACAGGGAAACAGAGAGAGACACAGGGAAACAGAGAGAGACACAGGGAAACAGAGAGAGACACAGGGAAACAGAGAGAGACACAGGGAAACAGAGAGAGACACAGGGAAACAGAGAGAGACACAGGGAAACAGAGAGAGAGACACAGGGAAACAGAGAGAGAGACACAGGGAAACAGAGAGAGAGACACAGGGAAACAGAGAGAGACACACAGGGAAACAGAGAGAGACACAGGGAAACAGAAAGACACACAGGGAAACAGAGAGAGAGACACAGGGAAACAGAAAGAGACACAGGGAAACAGAAAGAGACACAGGGAAACAGAGAGAGAGACACAGGGAAACAGAGAGAGACACAGGGAAACAGAGAGAGAGACACAGGGAAACAGAGAGAGACACAGGGAAACAGAGAGAGACACATGGAAACAGAGAGAGAGACACAGGGAAACAGAGAGAGAGACACAGGGAAACAGAGAGACACAGGGAAACAGAAAGAGACACAGGGAAACAGAAAGAGAGACACAGGGAAACAGAGAGAGAGACACAGGGAAACAGAGAGAGACACAGGGAAACAGAGAGAGAGACACAGGGAAACAGAGAGAGAGACACAGGGACACAGAAAGAGAGACACAGGGAAACAGAGAGAGACACAGGGAAACAGAGAGAGACACAGGGAAACAGAGAGAGACACAGGGAAACAGAGAGAGAGACACAGGGAAACAGAGAGAGAGACACAGGGAAACAGAGAGAGAGACACAGGGAAACAGAGAGAGAGACACAGGGAAACAGAGAGAGACACACAGGGAAACAGAGAGAGAGACACAGGGAAACAGAGAGAGAGACACAGGGAAACAGAGAGAGAGACACAGGGAAACAGAGAGAGAGACACAGGGAAACAGAGAGAGACACACAGGGAAACAGAGAGAGAGACACAGGGAAACAGAGAGAGAGACACAGGGAAACAGAGAGAGAGACACAGGGAAACAGAGAGAGACACACAGGGAAACAGAGAGAGAGACACAGGGAAACAGAGAGAGAGACACAGGGAAACAGAGAGAGACACACAGGGAAACAGAGAGAGAGACACAGGGAAACAGAGAGAGAGACACAGGGAAACAGAAAGAGAGACACAGGGAAACAGAGAGAGAGACACAGGGAAACAGAGAGAGAGACACAGGGAAACAGAGAGAGAGACACAGGGAAACAGAGAGAGACACAGGGAAACAGAGAGAGAGACACAGGGAAACAGAGAGAGACACAGGGAAACAGAAAGAGAGACACAGGGAAACAGAGAGAGAGACACAGGGAAACAGAGAGAGACACAGGGAAACAGAGAGAGAGACACAGGGAAACAGAGAGAGAGACACAGGGAAACAGAGAGAGACACAGGGAAACAGAGAGAGAGACACAGGGAAACAGAAAGAGACACACAGGGAAACAGAGAGAGAGACACAGGGAAACAGAGAGAGACACAGGGAAACAGAAAGAGAGACACAGGGAAACAGAGAGAGAGACACAGGGAAACAGAGAGAGAGACACAGGGAAACAGAGAGAGAGACACAGGGAAACAGAGAGAGAGACACAGGGAAACAGAGAGAGAGACACAGGGAAACAGAGAGAGAGACAGGGAAACAGAGAGAGAGACACAGGGAAACAGAGAGAGAGACACAGGGAAACAGAGAGAGAGACACAGGGAAACAGAGAGAGAGACACAGGGAAACAGAGAGAGACACAGGGAAACAGAGAGAGAGACACAGGGAAACAGAGAGAGAGACACAGGGAAACAGAGAGAGAGACACAGGGAAACAGAGAGAGAGACACAGGGAAACAGAGAGAGAGACACAGGGAAACAGAGAGAGAGACACAGGGAAACAGAGAGAGAGACACAGGGAAACAGAGAGAGAGACACAGGGAAACAGAGAGAGAGACACAGGGAAACAGAGAGAGAGACACAGGGAAACAGAGAGAGAGACACAGGGAAACAGAGAGAGACACAGGGAAACAGAGAGAGAGACACAGGGAAACAGAGAGAGAGACACAGGGAAACAGAGAGAGAGACACAGGGAAACAGAGAGAGAGACACAGGGAAACAGAGAGAGAGACACACAGGGAAACAGAGAGAGACACAGGGAAACAGAGAGAGAGACACAGGGAAACAGAGAGAGAGACACAGGGAAACAGAGAGAGAGACACAGGGAAACAGAGAGAGAGACACAGGGAAACAGAGAGAGAGACACAGGGAAACAGAGAGAGACACAGGGAAACAGAGAGAGAGACACAGGGAAACAGAGAGAGACACAGGGAAACAGAGAGAGAGACACAGGGAAACAGAGAGAGAGACACAGGGAAACAGAAAGAGAGACACAGGGAAACAGAAAGAGAGACACAGGGAAACAGAGAGAGACACAGGGAAACAGAGAGAGAGACACAGGGAAACAGAGAGAGAGACACAGGGAAACAGAGAGAGAGACACAGGGAAACAGAGAGAGACACAGGGAAACAGAGAGAGAGACACAGGGAAACAGAGAGAGAGACACAGGGAAACAGAGAGAGACACAGGGAAACAGAGAGAGACACAGGGAAACAGAGAGAGAGACACAGGGAAACAGAGAGAGACACACAGGGAAACAGAGAGAGACACAGGGAAACAGAAAGAGAGACACAGGGAAACAGAGAGAGACACAGGGAAACAGAGAGAGAGACACAGGGAAACAGAGAGAGACACAGGGAAACAGAAAGAGAGACACAGGGAAACAGAGAGAGAGACACAGGGAAACAGAAAGAGAGACACAGGGAAACAGAGAGAGACACAGGGAAACAGAGAGAGAGACACAGGGAAACAGAGAGAGAGACACAGGGAAACAGAGAGAGAGACACAGGGAAACAGAGAGAGAGACACAGGGAAACAGAGAGAGAGACACAGGGAAACAGAGAGAGAGACACAGGGAAACAGAGAGAGAGACACAGGGAAACAGAGAGAGAGACACAGGGAAACAGAGAGAGACACAGGGAAACAGAGAGAGAGACACAGGGAAACAGAGAGAGAGACACAGGGAAACAGAGAGAGACACAGGGAAACAGAAAGAGAGACACAGGGAAACAGAAAGAGAGACACAGGGAAACAGAGAGAGAGACACAGGGAAACAGAGAGAGACACAGGGAAACAGAGAGAGAGACACAGGGAAACAGAAAGAGAGACACAGGGAAACAGAAAGAGAGACACAGGGAAACAGAGAGAGAGACACAGGGAAACAGAAAGAGAGACACAGGGAAACAGAGAGAGAGACACAGGGAAACAGAGAGAGAGACACAGGGAAACAGAGAGAGAGACACAGGGAAACAGAGAGAGAGTCAGTGGACACAGCCTGGCCCTAGAGACCGGTCGCCACAGACAGACCTGGCTACCCAGGGAGGACAGGCTATGTTCACGGTGCACACAGAACACAGTAGAGACAGAGACACACTTTCTACTACACTGTGACAAATATGCAGAAATTAGAGCATCATTCTTCCCCAAAATTATACACAAATACCAAGAATTCGAAACACAATCAGAAAGAGACAAGCTTAACACGTTCACTGCCATTGGCGAGCCAACTCGTCAAGCAGAAACCAACGGTTGACTGCCAATGGCGAGTCAACTCGTCAAAAAAAAAAAAAAAAAAAAAATTGACGGTGGGACGTTGATCTAACCCTTTTACATCTCCTATAAAAATATGAGAGCCACCGAACGTGTACAACCCATTCCACCGACCCACTAAGTGGCGACAGTGCTCTCCAGACTATTGAAAGCCGAGCCAAAACTGCAGGGAATAGCGTGAGGAAGCCATTCTCATACTGTAGGCGAAAACGCTTTCGCGCTGGAGCACAACGGTGGCGCACAACGGTGGGGGGTTCCAAAAATAGACTGGGTGGAACACACTTTGAAACACGCAGCATAAAGCCCAGAATCGCAAAAGCTTCATCAAAGCTCTCAACCGAAACCCCAAGAAACGAGCGAGCCCATCCAGACTCCCCCGACGAGGGGCAGCCAGGCAGCACAGACAACAGAAACTCGCTTGTCACACACCCACCCGCTGCAGCCACGGAGGGAGGAGAACACACACGGAGGGAGGAGTTTGAAGGAGAGGGGGGTTTCCAGCTGTTATGGAGGAAATTACTGTTCAAAACTATTGTTTAGATGTCTGACGTCTTACTGATGCCAAAAATAAATGGTGACTGTTCTATCGAATTTCACAAAAAGGCATTTTTCTCACCTTTCATTTTCAGATGCTGAAACCATGCTGTATTCAACTGCTAATGCCTATATAACTACTAACTCTACAAACTAACTCTTTTAGACAGAGAAAGCACACATTCTATT
>NC_139644.1:39209100-39226600 GCF_964638095.1 Poromitra crassiceps | reverse complement strand
TGTGTGTGTGTGTGTGTGTGTGTGTGTGTGTGTGTGTGTGTGTGTGTATATCCAGCAGGGAGAGAGAGAGTTGCAGATTCCAAACAAGTGAAAAGGTGCAACTGCCTCAGCACTTCCCACTGTTTGAATATAGCAGCAATCCACGCGTCACAACACAAGGCATTGCTACAGACGGCCTACATTAAATGAACGCCATTAATGCAATGTTAATGTGCTATGTAGTGTATGTATGTGTAGCGTTTTAAAACGGCTCACACGGCGAGGGAGTGCTGTCTCTCAAAGGTATGAGACCACATTTCCCATAAAGCCTTGCTGTTATGGAGGGGATGCTTCCATTGATTGTGCACAAAACACAGCGCAAGGGACGTTTTTTTGTGTGGTTTGTTTTGTTTCCCCTGCAGTCGTGTGCAGTACAGTTCAGGATGCAATGATCACACGCACGGTAGCCAGCTGGTTTCATCTGTTTGATGTTGTTGACTGTAAACGTGAAAGCCAGATTATTGGCAATTCTGGCAGCAGCGGAGGTTGAAGATCCCCCATGGGTGGAGAAGAGGTAGGAGGAGTGACATTGACGAGCAGCGCGCTTTTCCTCCAAACCTTTTTCAGCTGGAGACGCCCAGAGCGCTCCGCCAAAACACATGAAACGCGAGGTGCGTTCTTTGAAAGAGGACGGCGCTTAGCGCCTCCTTACCATAGAGAATGAATTGCAGAAAGGCGCTGGTAGCTCAAATAAGCACGTTGGGTCTCTGCACGCCGCCTTAGTAGCTCTGCTTGCTCTGGATTCTGGAAGATGCTGCCAACAAAGACTCTCAGTCAAACCCCAACTCTTGCTCCTTCTGCACCATATGGCTCATTTCCACCACATTTTACAGCCCTGCACAGCCCGTCACCACTCGGCTCTACTTGTTTCAACCCGATGGACGTTCTGCTTCGACCGCCGTTCATCTGCCCCCGCCCACACCTGGTCGTCATAGCGACCGCATATCTGCCCTCCGCCCATGTTCCGAAGTAGGCTATAACATATAACGTTACAATTAAATCCATACACAGAACTTTTAAACTGTTTATGAAATACTGGTGCCTCTAAATGACCTACAGTGTACATGGGCAAATGTGACAATCGGCCAGGAGAATGGATATCACTTTGTTGTTAGTCAAAATGCGCGCGAGGGATGGGCGCGAGGGACGGGGGTTGCGCTAGAGTGAAGCCTCTACCCCGGCGGCCTCTCACCAGGCAAGACCGCGGCTTCACCAAAGCGCCTGCGGCCTAGCGGAGCCGACGCAGCACTGAACTACACAAGCGCTTCCTGAGAGCAGCAGACTTTTGGACAATTGAAACCACCGCCACGATTTTATTTCACCAGAGGAGAAGGCAGCAACACAAAAGACTGATGGAAAAGCATAACAGAAGAGAAGGTAAGCCCCCACTAAACTGGTATGCAGCGCTGCATTGACAGTCAGTAGGATAGACAGAGTAAACACGATTCTGCCTGACCAATCAGTCGTCTACAATGTTTTCACGTCACCGTATGACAGGGGCGCCGCCAGGGATTTTGGGCCCCATGACAGGACATAGTATGGGCCCCACTGATGCCGGCGTCCGAAGGGCGCCGGCCGGAAAATTTGGGCTGTTTGAAGCTGATTTAGAGGATAATATCGCATTTTAAATTATATTAGGATAACACTGTAGTGTTGTCATTATTCAGTCTTAACCATCAATACACCAGAGGGAACAAAGAAACACTATCAACTAATGACTAGAAAGAATATTGATACACATGTGGAGTCCAACAGGAGAGTGTTTAGCATGAGACTGTTGTGATATCATTATTCAGTCTTAATATCATTATGTTCTCCTTTTCTCATTGGCTGTCATTTGTGGGCTGCTTTTCCTTTCATATAATGGTCATTATGTGGACAAATAAATTGTGTTGATCCTTCTTATTTTTTTATTACTATTATTATTATTATTATTATTATTATTATTACCTGTATAGGTTTTTGGGTCACGAAGCCCATAGGCCTTTGTCCGGTGAACACGCAAATTTCCGGGCCCTACTGTGCGGCACGTGGGGGCGTGAAAAATCAGGGGGTGGACTTTACATGTCTTCTGGGCCCCCCTCTGCGAGTGGACACCACTTGTTTGCCCATCAGTCCTACAGATAACCCACAATGATTTTTTGTCATTTTCATGCCATTTTCTTGCAGTTCAAGCATGTTCCACAGTGTGGCACAGTCCCACATTACCCAATGGAAAATATGGTCCGTGCACACCGTGTGCACGTGTAGCACTTATGCTGGAATAAGTGTAAATAGGAGACATATATAATCAAGTATACAGTAGAGTATGGACTAGTTCCAGGTTTGACTATGGAGCTGGTGGAAGAGTAATGAACACACCGACACAGAACTGCAAGAACCGGTTTGTATTAGATCAACAAAATGAAAATGCATATGTAACCATGCAAAGAAGCCAGTTACATAAATTGACAACGCCACCTTGGGAATTTCACCCAAAGAGTTAAACCAAAGTTCAGTTTTACCCTTAAATGAAAAGCAGAGGCAAGATGTTCCAAGTATAACAAGGGTACATGTTTATTTAATGCACAAAGTCCAAGTTAAAAGGTTAACATGCTAAAAGGCTGGTTGTTTATAAATTAAAAACACATTTAGATAGTTCTAAATGGGAGCTGCTCAACGACCAGGAGGAGGGGTTAAGAGTCCCCAGAGAGGGAGCTAAAAGCTAAAATGCGATCCCAAATTAAGACTAGGTGGGGATACACTACAAACAGCACGGCAAACCAAAAACACAAACCCACAGATAACTAGGAACACGGGGATTCACACACTCAGCCCCTCTCAATGGGACAATTTCTCCACTCCTGGCCGGGACAACCTGCAGTCAGAACGTAACAATTAAAAACAGGCAGTGGTATAACAGAAAGTGAAATAGTACAACAAAATAAATAAAACAATAAAGAAAGGGCAAAACAGCAGCTGGCCGCTACTGTAAAGAGACAGGCGAAACACAAGTATTAATACATATATCTATATGTTCTGTGACAAATACCTCTATGAACATTTTACCTTCACAGAGAATAAAGCTCTTGGGATTCTCAAGCTGTGATGAATGTTCTAGGCCGCATGTTCACTTCTGCCTACAAACAGTCATGGTTAGACAGTAACAGTGGAAATAACCAGGAAGTACCTGCATACAAGTCACCCAACATACAACCTTACTCACATAGTGTCAGCAACCAAGCTCCAAGCAACCATTTCCAGGGAAAACCAAAGAGTGTGGGATAAGGACAGCTCAGCCCCACAAGACACAGTATTTATTGAGGTGCACCTAATTATCTAAGCAGCAGCACCTGGGCCTGGATGGGTGTAAATCACTAGGGAGGGAACCTGACTACAACATGGGCCAGCCCTCTAAGTTAGCCTGGCTACACATAACAAAAAACACTTGAAAATAAATCAAGAAAAACAACAAATAAAGTAAATATAAAGAGGCCTTTTAGATAAAAAGAGTGGGTTTACACCTTCTGTAAAGTAGCACTACTAGTGGTGATTTCCGTTCAGTCCATTAATGTTCAAATCAATTCATTGAGTCAAATAATCACATTTCTATTCATTTCATTCCCATCTTCTTCCCCGTCATAAATACTATGCAATTGCACAATCCCATAAAGCCTTCAATTCAGTTCACACTATAAAGTGACTATTGTGACTAAAGTGCTTCAAGTTTGACAATTGTTATGACAATAATTGCACAACCCATATGACCTGTGTGCAATGAGGGAGAAGGGGAGAGAAAAAATGAGTAAAGACTAGTGTGTAAAGTTCTACCACCCAAGGGGAATGGGGCCTATGGTAGGAGTGAGTTAGGCTTGAGGCCTGCCCAGAGTTCAAGGTTCTTCTGGTTTAGCTCGCCATCCATTTAGCTCCAGCTATGAAGCCCATCCAGTATTCGCATGCACGGTTTCCTCCACAACAGCAGCAGTTCCTCAGATCAGACACTGTTGAGTGATGGCTTGATTACAATTTGCATATATAGTGAAGGCTGTAGTTGGCATGGTAGCTTAGCATTTATCTTGGCATGTAGCTTAGCATTTATCATTGCTGGTTTTAGCAATGATGGCAGAAGATTTCCATGCTTTCTGTAATGAGGATGCACTCACCCATGTGGTGTAAAAAGCAGTGTTGCATCCAGTTTCCAATATTCAGGTTCCAAATGTCCAATGTCAGTCAACGTGAACATGAGTCAAGGTTTGTGGCCTGCTTGCATCAAGGTGTGGGGTCTGCTCTCAGCAGGTGTGAGTGAGAGAGTGAGGCAGTGATTTCCTCTTCCCAGACCAAGAAAAGGGGGCGGGTGCAGGACTGAAGAGCCTGCAGCCGATTGGCTCAGGTGTTTGAGTTGACAGTTTTGCTTGTCCAATCATTATACAGGACTGTGGATAGGTGAGTGTGTATATGGCAGAATGTTCAATTCACCTGTGTTACACACGTCCCACATTACCCAATGGAAAATATGGTCCCTGCACACCGGAAGGAAACCATGTGATTGATGTGGCTGAAGATTACCCTCAATAGACTAGATGCACAAAATGAGTTCAGCTGCAGTACTTAATTGAAGCTGCACGTGGGGTTCCGTCTCGCTACTTGGGGGCGGGGCAGTGTAGGCTACTCAGAACAATCAAGGTGTAACTAGAGAACCCATAGTACATTGTCAAAGAGTTGTTTTCGTGCTATTTTCAATTACTGATTTTTACAGAATTGTGGTAAATGACACAAAGGTGACTTTGACAGAAGCGGACACAGCTTTAAGGCCATAACATTGCAGTGGATGCATAGAATGACTAAAGTTTTTGCACGTGTGTTCAGCCGGAGGTCCTGAACTAGTGTAGCGAATATCGCCTCATTCCGTTAAGCCATGCCAAAATGAGAGCCAATCAGGGTCGCTCAGAAGGCCGGGGTACAGCTAATTTGTCATAACATTGCAGCGGATGGATAGAATGACAAAAAAATTTGCACGTGTGTTCAGCCGGAGGTCCTGAACTAGTGTAGCGAATATCGCCTCATTCTGTTAAGCCATGCCAAGATGAGAGCCAATCAGGGTCGCTCAGAAGGCCGGGGAACAGCTAATTTGCCATAACATTGATGCGGATGGAGAGAATGACTAAATTCTTTGCACGTGTGTTCAGCCGGAGGTCCTGAACTACAATGATAACCTTAAATGGAAGTGGGCGAGGCCAAGGGGCGTCACCCCCCACCCTTCTGAGATCAATTTAGATAGTAAGTAGCCCTGGTGGCATGTGGGGACCTCAGGACGACATCCTGAGGGACTGTTTTGACCAAGTAGCATGGGAGGAGTTCAGAGCGGCAGGAGACCTGGGCGCGTACGCAGAGACGGTGTCATGCTTCATTAAGAAGTGTACCAACGACATAGTCCCCACAAAGAAAGTAAAAATAATGCCAAACCAAAAGCCCTGGATCAACAGCGAGGTCAGGGCTGCCCTACACGCCAGGACCACCACCTTCAGTTCAGGCACACCAGAACAATACAAGCAGGCACAATATGCCCTCCGGACCGCTATTAAAAAAGCACAGAGAGACTATGGAAGGCAGCTGGAGTCAAAACTGGACACCAACAACCCCAGACACCTGTGGAAAGGCCTCCATGCTGCTACAGACTTCAAAGAGGTGAAACGACAGAACCCCAGCACATCACCCACCCTACCGGACGAACTCAACGCGTTCTACGCTAGGTTCGACCCCTCTGGCAGAGCGCCTCCCATCCCCCCTCTCCCAGCCCTCTCCCACTCCCTCCCCCCCATCACCTCCCACCCTCTCCTCCCCCCCACCCTCCCCTCCCCCCCACCACCACCCCCCCTCTCCGCCCCCCCCTGCCACCTCCCTCCCCCCATCACCCCCCCCTCCTCCCCTGCCACCCCTCCCCCCTCATCACGAGTTTGGTGTCATTTGGAATAACTTTGGTTTTTTGGAAAAAAAAAAAAAAAGACGGATGTCGGATGCAACAATTCAGTAAAAATCAGTAATTGAAGCTAGCCCTTTCAAAGTTGCTGGACACGTAGGAGACAGTCTAAAGCCTACTCTCAGCAAAGGGTAGGCTAATCGGAGCTACGCTGAGCGAGCTGTGGTCCCGCAGAGTTGAAAAAAATAAGAAAACGCACGAAATTACGAAATCCTGCAAAATTTACATCTCTTTTTGGGCCAGGGACACAGTTCCACTCAACCTTGAGCCGAAATTTTGGCTACAGTGTATGTTGACAACCCCTAGTACATGCTCAAACCGTCATTTTGGTTGTAGCTTCAATTACTGAATTTTAGTGAATATAAAGATACGACATTTTTTTTGTAAAGAAAAAAAGTTCCGTTTTGACCTCCCATTTTTTGTGGGCTGAAAGAGGAGTGTGAGAGGAGTTCCCACAAAAAAAATTACACCTTGAAGTTACTTCCCCTAGGAGTTATTCAGGTTTGATTATTTTTTTTATTTTTTTTATTTTTTTTTTCAAAAATTTTTTTTTTTTTTTTTATAGCCATGTAGGTACTCTAAGGACTCCATTTTTGGCGAGGAGCCCGAAAACCGACTTCATTTTGGCCAAAAAGCAAGGGAAATGGCCGAAACGCGACTTCCGATTTTTAGGGGGCGTTTTGACCTCCCATTTTTTGTCGGCGGGAAGAGGGGTGTGAGAGGAGTTCCCCCAAGAAAGGACAGCCTTCTAGTCCTTTTACTTTAGGAGTTATTAGCACCCCTATTTTCAACATTTTTAAACGATTGGACCGCCCCCCTGCCTAGGGGGAGGGGACTTTGGCTAATCTTTTCTCAGGATCTACTCTCCTATAGGAGGGCTACATGCTCCAATTGAAATTATAGCTCCAGGTGGTCCAGGGGAGTTAATTGACAACCCTAGCTGAAATTTGCACTAGGTTGTTAGGGTTGTAGACCGTTCACCCATGTTGAAGGGCTAAGTTGGAACTAGGGTTAGGAAGTTAGACATGTAGTCTTATGTAGTTTTATGCGCTGGTCCCGAATATGGGCGGGGCTTCCGCCGGAAGTGACCGGAAGTGGGTGTAAATAGGCTTTGAACATGGCATTTTGGCCAACCCTAGGCTGTTTTGCATATGGGTTGTTGGGGGGGTGTCATATGAGCATGAATTGGGTTGATTGGAGTCGTTTGGTGAAACGGCTAAGAGACTTTTTTTTTTTTTTTGTATGGGAAAAGTACTTGGTGTTTTTTTTTTTTTTTTTTTTTTTTTTTTTTGCTAATGCTAAGCTAACTTTTTTTATCTTTTTTTTTATGCTAAGGTAATGCTAAGCTAACATGCTAGCAACTTCCCGCACACTCCCGCCGGACCACGACCCGCTACAATTTGCATACCGCCCCAACAGGAGCACAGCGGATGCAGTAGCACACGTGCTCCACACCATTCTTACACCTATGTAAGAATGCTGTTCGTGGACTACAGCTCAGCATTCAACACCATAGTACCCTCCAGGCTGGTAAGCAAACTCAGGGATCTGGGACTAAACACGGCAATGTGCGACTGGATCCTGGATTTCCTAACAGACCGCCGCCAGGTGGTGAGGGTGGGCAACCTCACCTCCTCCCCACTGACCATCAGCATAGGAGCGCCCCAGGGGTGCGTCTCCAGCCCCTTCTGGTACGACCTCTACACCCACGACTGCGTGGCGACTCAAACTTGAAACTCCATTGTGAAGTTTGCAGACGACACAGCAGTCGTGGGGCTGATCTCAGGGGACGACGAGACGGCCTACAGAGAGGAGGTGAGGGTCCTGGAACAATGGTGCCAGGACAACCACCTCTCTCTGAACGTCTCCAAGACCAAGGAGATAATTGTGGACTACAGGAGAGGGGGGGGCGCACACCCCCCAATCACCATCAACGGCGCAGTGGTGGAAAGGGTGGACAGCTTCAAGTACCTGGGAGTCAACATCCACCAGGACCTGACCTGGGCCGGCCACACCGCCACTGTTGTCAAAAAGGCCCAACAGCGAATACACGGACTCAGGCGCCTGAAGAAATTTGGGCTAAGGAAAGAAATCCTCAGGGACTTCTACAGAGGCACCATTGCAAGCCTGCTGACTGGCTGCTTCACCGCCTGGTACGGGAACTGTACCGCCATGGACCGCAGGGCGCTACGGAGGGTGAGGCACGCGGCCCAGCACGTAACAGGAGATGAGTTGCCAGATCTGCATGAACTGTATAACCAGCGGTGCCTCAGGAGGTCCCTGAAGATCATCAAAGACACAAACCATCCCCACAACAGCCTGTTCTCCCTGCTACCCTCAGGGAGGAGATACAGGGTTCCAAAAGCACGCACAAATCGCTTGAGGAACAGTTTCTTCCCGCAGGCCACGAGACTCCTTAACATACACAAATAGTGTAGTAGTCGTACCGTACCGTACTGCAGCTGCTACCATTATGTATGCCTAATGTTTAATTGTATGTTTAATAAGGTACATGCTATTTGCACCTGTATGTCAAATACGTCGAATTTAAAATGTCTGAACACGTCCAACGTATGCACAATGCCTAATGTTAATTGTATGTTTAAACATGCTATTTGCACCTGCATGTCAAATACGTCGAATTTAAAATGTCTGAACACGTCTAACGTATGCACATGACATGTGCACCTATGTGCAATGAATAAGCC
Organism: Poromitra crassiceps; assembly: GCF_964638095.1. Classification (NCBI taxonomy): domain Eukaryota; kingdom Metazoa; phylum Chordata; class Actinopteri; order Beryciformes; family Melamphaidae; genus Poromitra; species Poromitra crassiceps. The sequence continues at coordinate 39,217,897 of NC_139644.1, read as the reverse complement.
ACTGACTTGTCTTATCGCTATTCTGCCTTATTGCCTATTGCTGCTTAGTATTGCTTATTGATGCCTATTTCTTATTGCCTATTGCTCATTGCTTGTTGCCTATTTGTACTATGTCATAAACGGAGTCCACAGCACAAGAATTTCACACGTGATACTTGTACCATGGAGTGACAATAAAAATCTAGAATCTTGAATGTGGGCGGGGCCAAGGGCCACATGTGTGGGCTAGAAGGCTGACACTTGGTGGTCGTAGAGTAGCAGGGGGTGCCACAAACATACCAAAAGATCAGCCTTCTAGCCCTCACCTCTCTTGAGAAACAGACGTGTTCACCCTGCATATGTTGGTGTACACCGCGCATGCTTTATCATGTAATATGTAAAAGCTTATATCTCAAAAACGACTCAGGCTAGGAGGCTGAGATTTCAACTGCAGCCTCTCCTTATTATACAGGACCAGCCCTGTGAGTAGCAGGAGGATTGGAAGAAGTTGGATTTTTTGCCTTCGGCAGCTGAGAGCTGGTTTCTAGATTTTGGTCCAAAATTCAAATTGCTCCTATTGACTGGAAACTCAGCACACTAATAGAGCACCGTGGTGGTATTAACATACTTTGGTATCAGCCTCCTAACCTGAGTCGTTTTTGAGATATAAGCTTTTACATATTACATGATAAAGCATGCGCGGTGTACACCAACATAGGCCGGGTGCACACGGCTGTTTCTCAAGAAATGTGTGGGCTAGAAGGCTGACACTTGGTGGTCATAGAGTAGCAGGGGGTGCCACAAACATACCAAAAGATCAGCCTTCTAGCCCTCACCTCTCTTGAGAAACAGCCGTGTTCACCCTGCATATGTTGGTGTACACCGCGCATGCTTTACCATGTAATATGTAAAAGCTTATATCTCAAAAACGACTCAGGCTAGGAGGCTGAGATTTCAACTGCAGTCTCTCCTTATTATACAGGACCAGCCCTGTGAGTAGCAGGACGATTGGAAGAAGTTGGATTTTTTGCCTTCGGCAGCTGAGAGCTGGTTTCCAGATTTTGGTCCAAAATTCAAATTGCTCCTATTGACTGGAAACTCAGCACACTAATAGAGCACCGTGGTGGTATTAACATACTTTGGTATCAGCCTCCTAACCTGAGTCGTTTTTGAGATATAAGCTTTTACATATTACATGATAAAGCATGCGCGGTGTACACCAACATAGGCCGGGTGCACACGGCTGTTTCTCAAGAAATGTGTGGGCTAGAAGGCTGACACTTGGTGGTCATAGAGTAGCAGGGGGTGCCACAAACATACCAAAAGATCAGCCTTCTAGCCCTCACCTCTCTTGAGAAACAGCCGTGTTCACCCTGCATATGTTGGTGTACACCGCGCATGCTTTACCATGTAATATGTAAAAGCTTATATCTAAAAAACGACTCAGGCTAGGAGGCTGAGATTTCAACTGCAGCCTCTCCTTATTATACAGGACCAGCCCTGTGAGTAGCAGGAGGATTGGAAGAAGTTGGATTTTTTGCCTTCGGCAGCTGAGAGCTGGTTTCCAGATTTTGGTCCAAAATTCAAATTGCCCCTATTGACTGGAAACTCAGCACACTAATAGAGCACCGTGGTGGTATTAACATACTTTGGTATCAGCCTCCTAACCTGAGTCGTTTTTGAGATATAAGCTTTTACATATTACATGATAAAGCATGCGCGGTGTACACCAACATAGGCCGGGTGCACACGGCTGTTTCTCAAGAAATGTGTGGGCTAGAAGGCTGACACTTGGTGGTCATAGAGTAGCAGGGGGTGCCACAAACATACCAAAAGATCAGCCTTCTAGCCCTCACCTCTCTTGAGAAACAGCCGTGTTCACCCTGCATATGTTGGTGTACACCGCGCATGCTTTACCATGTAATATGTAAAAGCTTATATCTAAAAAACGACTCAGGCTAGGAGGCTGAGATTTCAACTGCAGCCTCTCCTTATTATACAGGACCAGCCCTGTGAGTAGCAGGACGATTGGAAGAAGTTGGATTTTTTGCCTTCGGCAGCTGAGAGCTGGTTTCCAGATTTTGGTCCAAAATTCAAATTGCTCCTATTGACTGGAAACTCAGCACACTAATAGAGCACCGTGGTGGTATTAACATACTTTGGTATCAGCCTCCTAACCTGAGTCGTTTTTGAGATATAAGCTTTTACATATTACATGATAAAGCATGCGCGGTGTACACCAACATAGGCCGGGTGCACACGGCTGTTTCTCAAGAAATGTGTGGGCTAGAAGGCTGACACTTGGTGGTCATAGAGTAGCAGGGGGTGCCACAAACATACCAAAAGATCAGCCTTCTAGCCCTCACCTCTCTTGAGAAACAGCCGTGTTCACCCTGCATATGTTGGTGTACACCGCGCATGCTTTACCATGTAATATGTAAAAGCTTATATCTAAAAAACGACTCAGGCTAGGAGGCTGAGATTTCAACTGCAGCCTCTCCTTATTATACAGGACCAGCCCTGTGAGTAGCAGGACGATTGGAAGAAGTTGGATTTTTTGCCTTCGGCAGCTGAGAGCTGGTTTCCAGATTTTGGTCCAAAATTCAAATTGCTCCTATTGACTGGAAACTCAGCACACTAATAGAGCACCGTGGTGGTATTAACATACTTTGGTATCAGCCTCCTAACCTGAGTCGTTTTTGAGATATAAGCTTTTACATATTACATGATAAAGCATGCGCGGTGTACACCAACATAGGCCGGGTGCACACGGCTGTTTCTCAAGAAATGTGTGGGCTAGAAGGCTGACACTTGGTGGTCATAGAGTAGCAGGGGGTGCCACAAACATACCAAAAGATCAGCCTTCTAGCCCTCACCTCTCTTGAGAAACAGCCGTGTTCACCCTGCATATGTTGGTGTACACCGCGCATGCTTTACCATGTAATATGTAAAAGCTTATATCTCAAAAACGACTCAGGCTAGGAGGCTGAGATTTCAACTGCAGCCTCTCCTTATTATACAGGACCAGCCCTGTGAGTAGCAGGAGGATTGGAAGAAGTTGGATTTTTTGCCTTCGGCAGCTGAGAGCTGGTTTCCAGATTTTGGTCCAAAATTCAAATTGCTCCTATTGACTGGAAACTCAGCACACTAATAGAGCACCGTGGTGGTATTAACATACTTTGGTATCAGCCTCCTAACCTGAGTCGTTTTTGAGATATAAGCTTTTACATATTACATGATAAAGCATGCGCGGTGTACACCAACATAGGCCGGGTGCACACGGCTGTTTCTCAAGAAATGTGTGGGCTAGAAGGCTGACACTTGGTGGTCATAGAGTAGCAGGGGGTGCCACAAACATACCAAAAGATCAGCCTTCTAGCCCTCACCTCTCTTGAGAAACAGCCGTGTTCACCCTGCATATGTTGGTGTACACCGCGCATGCTTTACCATGTAATATGTAAAAGCTTATATCTCAAAAACGACTCAGGCTAGGAGGCTGAGATTTCAACTGCAGCCTCTCCTTATTATACAGGACCAGCCCTGTGAGTAGCAGGAGGATTGGAAGAAGTTGGATTTTTTGCCTTCGGCAGCTGAGAGCTGGTTTCCAGATTTTGGTCCAAAATTCAAATTGCTCCTATTGACTGGAAACTCAGCACACTAATAGAGCACCGTGGTGGTATTAACATACTTTGGTATCAGCCTCCTAACCTGAGTCGTTTTTGAGATATAAGCTTTTACATATTACATGATAAAGCATGCGCGGTGTACACCAACATAGGCCGGGTGCACACGGCTGTTTCTCAAGAAATGTGTGGGCTAGAAGGCTGACACTTGGTGGTCATAGAGTAGCAGGGGGTGCCACAAACATACCAAAAGATCAGCCTTCTAGCCCTCACCTCTCTTGAGAAACAGCCGTGTTCACCCTGCATATGTTGGTGTACACCGCGCATGCTTTACCATGTAATATGTAAAAGCTTATATCTCAAAAACGACTCAGGCTAGGAGGCTGAGATTTCAACTGCAGCCTCTCCTTATTATACAGGACCAGCCCTGTGAGTAGCAGGAGGATTGGAAGAAGTTGGATTTTTTGCCTTCGGCAGCTGAGAGCTGGTTTCCAGATTTTGGTCCAAAATTCAAATTGCTCCTATTGACTGGAAACTCAGCACACTAATAGAGCACCGTGGTGGTATTAACATACTTTGGTATCAGCCTCCTAACCTGAGTCGTTTTTGAGATATAAGCTTTTACATATTACATGATAAAGCATGCGCGGTGTACACCAACATAGGCCGGGTGCACACGGCTGTTTCTCAAGAAATGTGTGGGCTAGAAGGCTGACACTTGGTGGTCATAGAGTAGCAGGGGGTGCCACAAACATACCAAAAGATCAGCCTTCTAGCCCTCACCTCTCTTGAGAAACAGCCGTGTTCACCCTGCATATGTTGGTGTACACCGCGCATGCTTTACCATGTAATATGTAAAAGCTTATATCTAAAAAACGACTCAGGCTAGGAGGCTGATATTTCAACTGCAGCCACCCCTTTTATAGAGGACCAGCCCTGTGAGTAGCAGGAGGATTGGAAGAAGTTGGATTTTTTGCCTTCGGCAGCTGAGAGCTGGTTTCCAGATTTTGGTCCAAAATTCAAATTGCTCCTATTGACTGGAAACTCAGCACACTAATAGAGCACCGTGGTGGTATTAACATACTTTGGTATCAGCCTCCTAACCTGAGTCGTTTTTGAGTTATAAGCTTTTACATATTACATGATAAAGCATGCGCGGTGTACACCAACATATGCCGGGTGCACACGGCTGTTTCTCAAGAAATGTGTGGGCTAGAAGGCTGACACTTGGTGGTCGTAGAGTAGCAGGGGGTGCCACAAACATACCAAAAGATCAGCCTTCTAGCCCTCACCTCTCTTGAGAAACAGCCGTGTTCACCCTGCATATGTTGGTGTACACCGCGCATGCTTGGCTAGGCTTGGCTAATGTGTACTAGGCTCTATTAGGCTGTGCTAGGCTGGACTAGGCTGGGGTGTACTAGGATATATTCAGCGGTACTATGCTATACTAGAATGTATTAGGCTGTGCTAAGCTACACTGTAATGTACTTGGCTTTACTGAACTATACTATAATGTACAAGGCTCTATTTGGGTGTACTGGGCTGGACTAGGCTGTACTAGCCTGGGCTAGGCTAGACTAGGGTGAACTAGGATATACTCAACTGTACTAGGCTATACTATAAATTACTAGGCTCTATTAGGATGTAGTAGGTTGTAATGGGATGTACTATGCTGGGCTAGGCTGGAGTAGGCTGTACTATGCTGTAGTACAATGTACTAGGCTATACTACAATGTAATAGGCTCTATTAAGGTGTACTAGCTTGTACTAGGATGAGCTAGGCTGTACTAGGCTCCATTAGGCTGTGCTAGGCTGGACTAGACTGGGCTAGGCTAGACTAGGGTGTACTAGGCTATATTCAGCTGTACTAGGCTATACTAGAATGTACTAGACTGTACTAGAATGTACTAGGCTGTGCTAAGCTACACTATAATGCACTTGGCTTTACTGAACTATACTATGATGTACAAGGCTCTATTTGGGTGTACTGGGCTGGACTAGGCTGTACTAGCCTGGGCTAGGCTAGACTAGGGTGAACTAGGATATACTCAACTGTACTAGGCTATACTATAAATTACTAGGCTCTATTAGGATGTAGTAGGTTGTAATAGGATGTACTATGCTGGGCTAGGCTGGAGTAGGCTGTACTAGGCTGTACTATGCTGTAGTACGATGTACTAAGCTATACTACAATGGGCTATACAGGGCTGGTCCTCTATAATAAGGAGAAGCTGCAGTTGAAATATCAGCCTCCTAGCCTGAGTCGTTTTTGAGATACAAGCTTTTACATATTACATCCCCTGTATAAATAAAGGTAAAAAAAAAAAAAAAAAGATAAAGCATGCACGGTGTACACCAACATATGCAGGGTGAACACGGCTCAAAATGGCTCAAATGGCTCTCTGCTCCCCTCTATTGACAAAATATAGTCAGTACAGACATGTTCACGAAAGAAAGTAGCAAGTGTTCAGTAACCTAAGTTACTGAGGTTCGTGAACACGAAATGTCTTCCGGCACGAGTTGTTCATTTGCCTTAGTTTTTTGTATTGAGCACTGCCTGCTGTGCACACACTTTTATTATTAGTAGTAGTAGTATTACAAATAAATCCCCACAGACCCACTGCAATTGTGCCAACTACCATGTCATTCAACACAATGCTGCTGTGTGTGTCTCACCTCCTTCATCAGTTAGGAACGGCTTGCAAACAATTGTTTGCATTGATTAAATGTTCGCTAGACAGGAGGGAAATATAAACACTCTGTGAAGTAAGCATATTTCACTAAGGTCTAACAGGGTAATTTCCAGTAGTTAAGAAAAGTTGAATAAATGTTCAGATGGCGCCGGACAGACTAGACCAGAGATACTCAACTGGCGGCCCGCGGGCGCCCCCTGTGTGGCCCGCGATGGAATTTTTTAGGGCCCCTGTCAGCTTCAAGGGCCCCTAGAATCGTCCTAGGTTTCCCCCCCTATACGGCGCCCCTGCCGTATGAACCCGGGTTCGCAGAATAGAACCCCGACGAGGCAGGGACGAAAAGTAGCACGACTCAGCCCCAAATCAAACTGGGCTTGGCCGGTTTTTACCGGTGGAATGAGACCATTTATCGAGTCGAGCGGAGCGGGACCGCGCTACTACCTGCGGTGGAATTGGGCCAATAGTAACCTACAGTATCCTCCTTTACTGCTCCTTCTGCATCATAGTAACCTACAGTATCCTCCTTTACTGCTCCTTCTGCATCATAGTAACCTACAGTATCCTCCTATACTGCTCCTTCTGCATCATAGTAACCTACAGTATCCTCCTATACTGCTCCTTCTACACCATAGTAACCTACAGTATCCTCCTATACTGCTCCTTCTGCACCATAGTAACCTACAGTATCCTCCTATACTGCTCCTTCTACACCATAGTAACCTACATTATCCTCCTATACTGCTCCTTCTGCACCATAGTAACCTAGCATTATCCTCCTATACTGCTCCTTCTGCACCATAGTAACCTACATTATCCTCCTATACTGCTCCTTCTGCATCTACAGTATCCTCCTATACTGCTCCTTCTGCATCATAGTAACCTACAGTATCCTCCTATACTGCTCCTTCTGCACCATAGTAACCTACAGTATCCTCCTATACTGCTCCTTCTACACCATAGTAACCTACATTATCCTCCTATACTGCTCCTTCTGCACCATAGTAACCTACAGTATCCTCCTATACTGCTCCTTCTGCACCATAGTAACCTACATTATCCTCCTATACTGCTCCTTCTGCATCATAGTAACCTACAGTATCCTCCTATACTGCTCCTTCTGCACCATAGTAACCTACATTATCCTCCTATACTGCTCCTTCTGCACCATAGTAACCTACAGTATCCTCCTATACTGCTCCTTCTGCACCATAGTAACCTACATTATCCTCCTATACTGCTCCTTCTACACCATAGTAACCTACATTATCCTCCTATACTGCTCCTTCTGCATCATAGTAATGGTGTAGAAGGAGCAGTATAGCCGGATACTGTAGGTTACTATGGTGTAGAAGGAGCAGTATAGCAGGATACTGTAGGTTACTATGGTGCAGAAGGAGCAGTATAGGAGGATAATGTAGGTTACTATGGTGCAGAAGGAGCAGTATAGGAGGATACTGTAGGTTACTATGGTGCAGAAGGAGCAGTATAGGAGGATACTGTAGGTTACTATGGTGCAGAAGGAGCAGTATAGGAGGATAATGTAGGTTACTATGGCGCAGAAGGAGCAGTATAGGAGGATAATGTAGGTTACTATGGTGCAGAAGGAGCAGTATAGGAGGATACTGTAGGTTACTATGGTGTAGAAGGAGCAGTATAGGAGGATACTGTAGGTTACTATGGTGTAGAAGGAGCAGTATAGGAGGATAATGTAGGTTACTATGGTGTAGAAGGAGCAGTATAGGAGGATTAGGAGTAACCTACATAGGAGTAACCTACATTATCCTCCTATACTGCTCCTTCTGCACCATAGTAACCTACAGTATCCTCCTATACTGCTCCTTCTGCACCATAGTAACCTACAGTATCCTGCTATACTGCTCCTTCTGCACCATAGTAACCTACAGTATCCTGCTATACTGCCGGCCCTGCTACTTCACCATGCTCACCCCGCACATCCTTCGCCAATATAGAAATAAGATCCTGAAAATCACTAAAACATCCTCTAAAATAAGTGGACTCCCCACTCCCAACGTAGCAGTGCTCATTGACACTGCCACCACTGACCATATAGCACACGACCCCCGCCACCTCCTCAACCCATGTGTCAACCCTCTTCCCCTCTGGCCACAGATACGGACACCGACTCTGCAGCGAAAGGAAAGAAAAAAGAAGTTATCCACACAAATTATGTCCCGCCTCTCTAGCCCATTCCACTCGGAATATGTCAAGATAATGTCATAACCCGGCTCTGTGGGTTATGGCAAAAGAAGGGAACAGGACGCAAATTGCCAAAAATATAAAGTATTTATTATAATAATGTAAATAAATGAAGAAGGTAAGTATGAAGTGTGTTGATCTGTAGCATCAGTAGTGTCAGTGTGGATGCGTGTGGATAGTGTAGTGTAGGGTGTTTGTCAAGTAGAAAGTAAATCAAAGAACAAAACCAATATGCAGGTAGCTGGCAGGAGGGAGAGAGACAGACTGAGAACCAGGAGCTTTTAG
>NC_139644.1:39176600-39206600 GCF_964638095.1 Poromitra crassiceps | reverse complement strand
GGTGCGAACTGCGGGGGAGCTGGGGGGGCTTTGGCTCCCCTTAAAGAAATAGTAGACCCCCTGAAAACATGACTTGTGAGATTTGGGGGGGTCTCTAAATTATTGACTAATATATATTACCCCATGTATTTTCTATTTCTTTTTCTGTACCTTCATAGTGAATAATGCGTAAAATTACGCTATTTTAATCGTATGATTCAGAGTGTGCTCAATCACTGTCAAATTCACTGTAAGCCCCTATACCGACATGCATGTTATTCTTATCATCACCACATCGAAGCGTGGCGGCGCAGGTGCAAATCAAACGTCACTCACGCGGGCAGGTCAGATTTAAAACAACAGCAAGATGTCAAAAAGAAAACAAGGCAGTTTGACAAACTTTACATTCAGGAAGAAATGGAAGCAGCCGTCAGTTGAACAGCTTCTACAGCTTGAAGTCGCTTCTACTTCAAACGCAGATGTGGAAAAAGTGACGACGACGTGAAGCTGGAATACCTCCGAGTCCTCCCGCATATGGAGGACTGTTTGTGAGATGGAATGCGTCAGGAACTTCACAGTGAGTGGGACATGTGCGTTATGGAGTGGATAAAAGTGTTGGGCAGAGATATCATGTTCTTGTGGATGCAGTGTATATGGAGAGCAGTGCGCCCGTTTCGCCTTTCTGTGCTCTCTCACCCTCCCTCCCTCTCTGTGTGCGCAGCGCGCTTTTCTCTCTTGGAGAGAAAAGTGGAACACGACAAGAGCTGTATCCGTGTCTTTGAGCGTGCTGATAAACTATAGAATAGAGATCTTACTGTGATTTTTGCTTTTTAGAGCTGCATGTGGCGTGGAGGATGTGGTCTGGTCATTGGGCTACCCGGCTACTGCTTATGTGATACTGTAGCCTGTATCGGAGGTGCTGCTGCCTGAATCAGACTGTGAACGTTGAAGGGAGGCAGTCCTTTCTGAGGCACGCGCAAGCAGCTGTCCGCACCGGGTCGCGCGCACGTCCGGTTGCACCCCTCACACCCCACACTAACTCAAATTAATAACTCATTAACTCAAATCAACTCTCAATAACTGTCAAACTAGATGAATGACTTCAAAACCTAGTTTGACAGTTATTGAGAGTTGATTTGAGTTAATGAGTTATTAATTTGAGCTAGTGTGGACCAGTGATGTCACTGGTCCACACTTTAACACTCAATAACTGTCAAATTAAATGACAGACTTCAAAACAGTTTAGTTTTCTGATATACTACTGATGTTCTAATGATACAAAGCTGGTTGAAAATGGGCGGAGTGTTCCTTTAACACACGGTCACACAAACAGCCCTACTCCTCACATGACTCACCAAGCTGTTTTGTCCAAGAAGTCTGCTGTTTCTGAAGCAGCAGATGCCACTGTGCTTCTCCCGTGCTTCGTTCTCAGTCACTCTGCTGTCACTGCTTGGAAAAAGATGAGGGAGGGGCGTTTCTCTCTCTCTCTCTCTCTCTCTCTCTCTCTCTCTCTCTCTCTCTCTCTCCACTGCTGTGTGCCAGAGCCGTGTATATCAGGTGCAGCACGGAAGGAAGGCACTTCTGTACAGGGAGCTATTCTTTCACCTAGAAATGCTGCGTTCAAGTCCATGAGCGCTCTGAGAAGGGCACTTTTCTCAGAGACGAAAAAAGGGCAGATGTCTATGTGTGCACGTGCCTGATGCTACGAGTGATTGAGCCAAGATGTCCCCCAACAGGCAGAGTTCTCAGACATACTGAGAGGTGACGGCTTTGGAGAACTTTGAGCGGAAGTTCATGAGCTGATATCACTTCTTCTTGCCAGAACTCTTGGCTGCTTTGGTGGTGGTGGTGTCAGCAACTGTTTCGTCTAGGTTTTCCACAGCATGTTCGTCCTCTTGTTTCCTTGACATGTCGGCCAGAATACGGCTATGGTACGCCTCACGAGCAGCTATGGCTTTCTTACGGTCCATCAGACGCTTATGGAACGCCTCACGAGCATCTAGGCTTTTCTGGCGCTCCTTACATAAGGCCACCTGCAAGTCATCATACATCTTCAGCTGACATCTTTTCAGCTCCTTGCGGTCGAGCTCCTCCTGTTTGCGTTGCTCCAGTACAGTGTTTCTGCGCAGCTGGAAGCCCTGGACCTTTTCTGAATGTTCCCTCTGCTGGGCCTCCTCTATCTGTGTGTCCTTCAGCACTGGAAAGTCCCTTTGGCATCTGATGAAGGGAGTGTAGTCCATGGGAACATGTGTGGTATTGAGAGTTAACTCTACACTCGATGGACTATGAGACGTACCAGGAGAAAGTTTGGAAGCAGCAGATTCACTGCTCTCTATGTCTTCATTAGGTATGTCATAACTCACTCCATAGACTTTGTTGATAAACTCCTGACGGGACTCCAAGGCCTTGACAGAGCGGCCAGGCTCAGCCAATTCCCAGGCCTGTTTCATGGCCTTCATCATGTCCATTCTCTCTGTGTCCTTCTTCACTTCGATGCTCTCTGCTTTGCTCTGCTCGCCGACCACACGCAATGTCCAATAAGGTTTGGTCAGGTCCAGGCTCGTCTCCTGCCTGGAGCCTGGCTTCTCCTTGTCAACTTTGCCTTTGCCTTTGGATTTGGCAGACTTGGGCCCATCATTGCTTGGGGTCTCTTCCCCTCCTTTTGAGTCGTTCATGACCATATGGACAAAGGCCAGCTGAGATTCATCCAGAGACCAGCTCTTATAAAGCACCTCTGCTTGCACTATGTATTTATGACCCATAGTCTCTGAGAGAAGCTGGTTCCTGGTGACCTCCTCTCCTTCTCCTTGTTGGGGAACGTCTGTTGCCTTGACCCCATTGTCCTGCGTGGGGGATCCGTTCTCGTTCTTCTCAGCACTTGGGGCTGTGCAGGCAGGGTCTTTGCTGGACTGGAAGAAGAACACAGGAATGACCACGTGGCCCCTCCCCGTGTTGTGGGCCACCTCCTTCTCGTTGTCCAGGATGGACAGACAGATCATTACATCTGGCTTGGATGTCTGGAACTGTACTGTTCCAAGGTGGTCTGCTGTCACCTTGACAGAGTAGCGACATATTATGTTTGTGTCATTGGGAATGTAATAATCCCGTAATTCCTTCACTAAGAAGTTGCTGATTGGAGTCTCACCGGCCAGTTGTGGAAGGGGTTCCCTTGAGCCAATCAGGCGCATCCTCCACTTAGTACCATCAAGGGGAGTTTCAGGTGTGAATGCGTCTGATACAAAGGTATAGCCAAGCTTATTGGGTTCAAAGACATGAGAGGCTACTTTGTTGAAGACTCTGCACAGCTCCTTTCTAGTGTCATTGTCTATGACATGGAGCAGACAACAAGGGGCTGGAGAGTAGACCTTCGCTACCAGCAACATCTTCTTAGGAACCAGAAACACCTCTCTAAAGACCAAGACCCAGGAGTTGGCTTTGTCCGGGAGGGGTACAGAGTAATCAGCGAAAGTGATTCTGGTCCTCTCATCCTGCTGACAGGGGTAGAGCTCTGCCGTCTTCTCAGAGTGGCTGACGATACACTGTAGCAAGGAGACAGCATGTTTCTCTGTGACATTCAGCCACATTTCTTCAAGGGTCTTAGATGCTCTCACATTCTCCTTTGTGCCAGGTTTTGAGGCATTAAGGACCTTTTGTGCCAAATGTCTGAAGCCAGCTTGAAGGACCGCGACTGCCTGGACCTCTTTGTGTGTCGGCTGCCTGTCTCCCCGTCCCTCCGGTGGCTCTGACACTGCTTCCAATGTATGTCTGTGTTCCCTGGTGTCAGTGCTGCAGAGTGAGTGAGTAGTGAGGGCCTGCACAGCAAGCCGCTCTTCTGCTGTCAACTTCCTGCCCAACGCTTCAGAAAGCATGTGGTACACTGCCTTGTTAAACACCTGATGGTGTTCCCATCTTCCCATGGTGGTGTTGATGTTTTGGGGACAATAGGCCTCTTCCAGGACCCTCCTGGCCACTGGGTGGTCCTGCTCATCGCTGAAGGAGGCCACCACTCTGCCCAGGGCCTTCAGGATGGATGAGGCCTGCTCATTGAAACGCAAACTTTCCTTGGTGAGGTGTGGCATGACAGTTTCTTCGTCTCCGAAGATGAAGGGCGTCATGCTGCACATGTGGACGTTGTAGCCCAGTGCTGCCCTTGTGTGGATTGACAGCACATGGCGCCCTGGAGGTACGGGGAGCAGAGCTGCCTTGGAGGAGGTGGTTTGGATTTGGAGGACTGGCAGATGGGACTCCAGGCTTTTCCAGGTGTACGGCTGGGCGAGGAGAACCGCAGACCGACACACTGCTGAGATCTCCTTCTTCTCCTCTGCTGTCTCTCCCCAGAGTAGCAGAGCAGAGAAGCTGATGAGGATTGAGGAAGGTTGCACGCTGTCAACATACAGGTAGTGAGAGCCTCTCTCCTCTGGACATTGAAGGATCGCTGCAGCAGAGTGGGTGGACATTCCAGTGCAGTTGATGCCTGTGGTAGATGTTTCCAATGAGATGGTGCTCTTAAAATGCGATTTTTTCATATGGTGTGGGTAGTTGTGAGGCTTATGGAACACCAAGAGTGTCTGGAAACATTTAGCAAAGTCGTCCAGGTCCACCCAGGTATTATGCAGCATAGGTTTAGGAGCCTTGGTCACAATTCTGGGCTGATAATTGGAGGTGGCATCATCATCCTTCTTCCTGTCCTCTGGAGTACCCTCTCTGTTGTCAGTGCTATTTTGTAAGTTAGTGTCGGGTTCAGCAGTGTTAGCCTCAAGGCTTTCACTCTCACAGGTCGCGAGGGCAGGGTTGCTGGAACACCTCTTGACACTGCTCTGCTTGACCTCCAGCATAGGCCATGGGATGGGGCCAATGCTGCTCTTGATGTTATAGGAGACGAAAGGGCTGGAGACCTCAATGAATTGCTCCGGTTTTGGCACAAGGGGTTTGTCAGTGACCAGGGTCTCCTTTCGGGGTCGGATGAGTTTCCAGCGCGGCACAGGGCATGGTTTGGGTGGGGGCTTCAGGGGGCATGCCCGGGTCCTGGTCAGCAGGACAATGTGACTGTGCAGCTTGGAGAGACCGTACTGGCGCAAACACTCCGAGGAATCCCCCGTCTGACCAAACAAAAAGGTATTGTTATCCAGCAGCTGAAAAGAGTGGTAGTTGGCACACACCACTGTCTCTGGTGGACGGGGGGAGGTAGATGCATTAGTCTTCCTGCCCTTATTGCCTTCTTTCCCCTTTTTATTAGCTGAAATTTTGTTTTTTTCGGGGCTCTTGACTCCCGTGGGTGATTTGCTCTTGGAGTCATTCAGCTGGGAATCCCTATCTGCAACATGCTCTGCAGCCTGGGGCTTCTCCTCCAACAAACTCTCATTCTCAGTGGTGGGCTCGTTGGTAGGATTGGGCTGAGTTGAGGAAGATTGACTAGTCATCTTGTCCTTATCACTTTCCTTTCCGTTGGCAGGATTGGGCTGAGTTGAGGAAGATTGACTAGTCATCTTGTCCTCATCACTTTCCTTTCCATTGGTAGGATTGGGCTGAGTTGAGGAAGATTGATTAGTCTTCTTGTCCTTATCGCTTTCCTTTCCTTTTTTATTTGGTGAACCTTTTCTTTTTTCTTGGCTCTTGGCGGGAGTGGATGATTCGCGCTTGCATTCACTCTCGAGGCAATCCTTCACTGCAGCAGGCTGTGCAGCTTGGGGCTTCTCCTTCAACAACCTCCAAAGACTCCTCTTATCTGGGTATGTAAATTTGGGAATGGTTTCTTTTAAGAATTCCCAGACTTTTCCTATGTATCTGGACTGTATAGGAATGATCTCTGGGATCCAGCCAGTGAGAGTCTGGATGAAGGTGAACTCACGCATCTCCTTCCTGAGCTCTGATGCAACATATGTGTTGGCCACTTTAATTAGAGCCTTAACCAACAGCATTGGCCACAGCTCTGACTGGTTGGTGCAGGCAGGGAGCAGCAGGTTGTTATATTCATCAAATGGCATGTTATCGTCGACCGTCACCTTCCTCCAGCAACCCATCCAGTAAAGTCGCACCACATACTTCCCGTAGAGGTTGTACAGCGGCATATGATCATTCCCCACCTTACACAGCGAGTAGATGTGCTCCCAAGGTCTCCAACCATCTTGCTCCCCCAGTGTGCTGTTACACACCTTCCAAACAATATAGATCTCACTGATGATCCATCTCATCAGCTCACTGCAAATCAGATGGTCATTGGGGGAGATCAGGTCAAAGGAAGTTTTGTTCTCAACAACCTCTGGAGACTTCTGGATAATGAACTCTGATGGGCGCTGCCAGTAGTGCACTTTCATAGATGGAGGCAGGCAAATGTTCCCCTCAGGATCTTCAAAGAATGTAACAGAGGGGCTCTTGGCCATTTTTCCACCTTTGGCTGCTTTGGGTGCATCCCATTTCTCCCCGTTGACCTCTTCCTCGTTCCATTCTGGCCAGATGGGGAATCTGCATCTCCTCAGCTCTCCTGGGCTGGCTAGCAGGGACGCTGCATCTTTATCTTTATTATGAGATGAGGGGACTCTGCCCAATTCCTTTTTCTTTGGCATAAACTTTGTAGTTGGTGTCGAGCTTAACAGCCATTCAACAGTTAACTGCAAAGTGAGTGACCAAGATAACATGTCAAGAAGCCCTTATGCATACACATTGCGGCATCAGTAGCTAAATAGTGACATCATCGGTGATTTTATGACATCACTGATGATGTTACAATGGCTCTGCGTATTTATGACATGACTGATGATGTCACAATGGTTCTGTGCGTAAGTGATTTGTGACATACACTGATGTCATAGACATTGTGACATCATCATACATGCCTGATGTCACTTATGCATAGACAGTGATTAAACAGTGACCTCGTCAGTGATAAGGATTTATGATATCACCGATGATTAGGGGTGTCACGATACACTCAGTTCACGATACGATACGTATCACGATACTGGGTTCACGATAACGATACGATACGATACGATTTTAACAATATTTTTTTAAACTTGAATAATGACAATATATGACTGGAAAAGTAGTATTTTATTTGAAATGCACAAATACAAAACATGCTGTTGTGGGAAATTGTTATTACAATAACAACTAGAAAAAACATGAGATTGGAGATAAGGCTTATCTTGAAATAGAATGAGTTACACCGTCACTTAGATTTACTTTGAACTAAAAGGTTTCTCAGCAGTATAAATTCTCATTATGCATCTTCAGTTTTTCTTCAAACTCAAACAACAAGACTTTTCTTAGTCTATTTTTTATGCATCTTCAGTTTTTCCTGTCAAGTAAACAGTTTTGCCAGAAACTCAATTGAATGGTTTCTCTCCTGTATAACTTCTCATGTGTCTCTTCAGAGACTTGTTCAACTGAACTACTTTCCACACATTGAACTTCAACAAACAAAGACGTTTCTTTGTCTACTTTTGGAAAAAAAAAAAAAAAAAAAAAAAAAAAAATTTTTTTTTTTTTTTTTTTTTTCACGATATGAGATTTCATCTCAACGATACATATCGTGACGTTTTACTATCGCGAAATTTCGTGGGACGATATATTGTGACACCCCTACCGATGATGCATAGCATGCATAGACATTGCAGCATCACTGACTAAACAGTGACGTCATTGGTGATTTATGACATCACTGCTGATGTCACAATGGCTCTGTGATTTGTGACAGTCACTCATGATGTCATACACATTGTGACATCATCTGTGATGTCATAAATGGCATTGGCAGCAAGGCAGAAGAAGAAGATAGATTGTACTTTAAGGTGTTTTTAGAGACTGAATGTGGCTTGCCTCTGCATGCTGAGGCTTGCAAGACCAACATTTTCCGACTAACTGGCGATCTCTCTCACCTATCATCGATCATCATCCTGCTGCTAAAAATATGGAAAACCAGGTCTTGTGCCGGTATTTCTGGGAAGAGTCAGATCCTGGTTGCCTTGGTATTCACCACTCGTTACCTGGACCTGCTGACGTCCTTCATTTCTCTGTACAACACCTCCATCAAGGTCATCTACATCAGATCTGCGTATGCCATAGTCTACCTGATCTATGAAAAGTTCAAGGCTACTTATGATGGGAACCACGACACGTTCAGATTGGAGTTCCTGGTCGTTCCTGCTGCATGACTGGCATTCCTGTTTAACCACAACTTCTCTCCACTGGAGATTCTGTGGACGTTCTCCATCTACCTGGAGTCTGTGGTCATCTTGCCCCAGCTTTTCATGATCATTTCATTCGTTTCATTTATTTGTTAATTTGAATAGGGACAGGTACACGTACATGTATTCACAACATAAAGTGTCAATAAATCTATGTGTTGTACCAAAGCATGTATAGCCCAGGGCTAGTTTGCAATGCCAGTCCCTAGATGTAACCAAACATTCCTGTCAAATAAAAATAATAATACACAAAAATACAGGAAGACCACTGAGGCAGAGACCATCACCACCCACTAACTGTTGTTGCTGAGGCAGAGACCATCACCACCCACTAACTGTTCTTGCTGAAGCAGAGACCATCACCACCCACTAACTGTTCTTGCTGAGGCAGAGACCATCACCACCCACTAACTGTTCTTGCTGAGGCAGAGACCATCACCACCCACTAACTGTTCTTGCCTCTACATGGCACTTCTACTTGGAGGGATTATTCGACAGGATTGACATCGGTGCAGACCATCCCCTAATGCCACTTCTTCTATTCGTATGTAACTAAAGCCGTGGTTCTCAAATGGGGGTGCGGGGACCCCCAGGGGTCCTTGAGGGGTTTCCAGGGGGTCCCCAGTCAAAAGGGGGGTAATTTATTTGAGCTATAATTCCATTCATAAGTAACACAATGACTATTTTGGTCATGGCTTCTATACACTTTCTAAGTAATAAAAATAGAGTCCGCACACTGGCAGCTGCTCCCAAATATTTATTTGACCACAAAAAAGTGACGTTTCGGGCAAGGCCCTTCCTCAGACATAAATGAAGTGTAGGGACACACCCCTTAAGTACCCTCGCAGGGGTCACCTGACACATCATGTGATACATAAATTTAAACATACAGTGCACTTGTTCACATAATCAAATGGCAACTGGCAATATCAAAACATAATTGTCTCAAAGGACAATAATGGAAGTATTCAGAACAACTTGAATATCACATAAACTGGGGTTATCAGGCATAAACCGTCATAATGAAATGTAATATTTAAGAAGAAAGTGTGATGTGAACTATTACAAGGTGGTCTCTACTACTTTAAAATTGTGGTAGTAGTAAAAAAGTATATGAAGATAATACCACAGCTGTGAAGAAAATGACACAGGACAGAGATACTAGACAGAGCAATATTCACTACAATGTGGACATAATGAGATTAGCACACACAAAAGCACAAAAGCACACCTACAAGCACACCTGCAAAAGGACTACAAATGACTACACAAATGGCCGCAAGTCAAAATCTTCGTTCAGCCCTTTTGGGGCTCGAGTGTCCAGGGTGAAAATCCAAAAGGCCTCTCTTTTAAGTAGTAGAGAGTTGATGTCACCTCCACGTACAGGGTGTTTAACAAGTTCAATGCCAGAGTATCTAAGAGATGTCATTGTTACGGATGTTGGATCTGTGTTCTGAGATTCTGGTCTTAAGTGGTCTGGTGGTTTTGCCTATGTAGGCGAGGCCACATGGACATTTGAGCATATAGATGACATTATTACTTTTACATGTTATCACTCCTTTGATGTTAAAGGATTTTCCTGTACGTGGATGAGTAAAAGTGGTGGCTTTGTGTTCTATACACTTTCTGTAATAAAACAAACGAATGTAAAAGCATCAATTTGGGGGACTGTGGGACAAAACAGGCCCGGCGTTGGGGGGGGCTGACCGGGCCGGGCCCCCCCATTCCCCAAACTGGCCCCCCCATTCAATTTTTTTTTTTTTTTTGCTAAAATGTTTTTCCATTTTTCTGTTTTAAAGTTTAAAACGGAATCTGGCTGTCATTAGGCATTGATTAACTGAATGCTATTGCTAACTGTTACTTTGAACATCCATTTGCAATGATTCTGGCTGGATATTAACTATTGTAAATTTGTCACAATGAATGCAATTTGTGCACAATGTGTAAATACATTTAATATTAATTGTTTAGGCCTAATTATTTGTAAAGTCACAACACATTAGAGATGTGTGTAGTTCTTCATAGATTTAGCCTCTTCATTGCACCAGGTTGACAAATTTTACTTTAAAATGTACAAAATCTTCTTCCGGGGGAGAATCCCCCCGGACCCCCCTTGGGTAGCTTGGCCCCCCCCAAGCTAGGGCCAGGCCCCCTCTCTAATTTGGGTCTGGAGCCGGGCCTGGGACAAAATCCTATCAAATGGGGGTGTGGTGTTCTAATTTTTGTCAGTTTAGGGGTCCTTCACATGAAGAAATTTGAGAACCACTGAACTAAAGTACTGAAAGGAAACAAGCTGAGCCTGCCAGGTTAAGTGCCAAAGGGGGGGGTGTTTTGGCAGACTCAAAGAGAAGGGGAATGGGGGTGGGTTGGTTGCTGACACCACTGCCCTTACCTCCCATGACCAGTCCCCCCCCTCCCCCTCCCTCCACCAAGATGTCTGAGACAGAGAGCAAATGGGACCTGCTGACTAGGAAGCATTTGAGCAAAGTCGTCCAGTCCACTCAGGTATCCTGCAGCATAGGTTGGTCAGGAACTGAGAGCTCCTGGGGTTTGGGCTCCTTGGTCACGGTTTTGGGCTGATCGTTGGAGATTGCATCATTGTCATTCCTGTCCTCTGCAGTAACCTCTGTTGTTTGGTAAGTCAGTGTTGAGTTCAGCTGTGTTAGGCTCAAGGCTTTCACTCTCACAGGACACCAGGGTGGAGGTGCTGGAACACCTCTCACACCAGGGTGGAGGTGCTGGAACACCCGCTGAGTAGCAGGAAGGGAGTCCCGACGGGGGGGCCGAAGAAAATGTTGATGTTTTTTGGATGTTTGGATCTTTTTCTTTGGATCTAGCCTAGTGGGTTGTTTTTAGCCACTACATTAACATTCCAACCCGGATGTTGATGACGAAGATGGGCTCGGCCGCCGGAGACCGCGGAGTCTTCACTCAAAACAATAGAGGTAGTGTACTGTAGATGCAAACTAAGTGCAGATCTCTAAAAAAACGGCCTAATATAGATATAGCCTGTGTGTGTCTGCTTGTATGCGTGCCTGCCTGTGTGACTGTGTGTGACAGAAGGTCAGCCAGATCATGTTCCAGCTCCATTTCACCCAGAAAACACAGAATGTAAATTAGCTTCTGCAAAAACACACAAGGAGAGGGCTTTATGTGATGCAGATATGATTTAGAGAGGTATGGAGAGGGCTTTATGTGATGCAGATATGATTTAGAGAGGTATGGAGAGGGCTTTATGTGATGCAGATATGATTTAGAGAGGTGTGAAGAGGGCTTTATGTGATGCAGATATGATTTAGAGAGGTGTGAAGAGGGCTTTATGTGATGCAGATATGATTTAGAGAGGTGTGAAGAGGGCTTTATGTGATGCAGATATGATTTAGAGAGGTGTGGAGAGGGCTTTATGTGATGCAGATATGATTTAGAGAGGTGTGGAGAGGGCTTTATGTGATGCAGATATGATTTAGAGAGGTATGGAGAGGGCTTTATGTGATGCTGATATGATTTAGAGAGGTATGGAGAGGGCTTTATGTGATGCAGATATGATTTAGAGAGGTATGGAGAGGGCTTTATGTGATGCAGATATGATTTAGAGAGGTGTGAAGAGGGCTTTATGTGATGCAGATATGATTTAGAGAGGTGTGGAGAGGGCTTTATGTGATGCAGATATGATTTAGAGAGGTGTGGAGAGGGCTTTATGTGATGCAGATATGATTTAGAGAGGAATCAGGGCTTTATGTGATGCAGATATGATTTAGAGAGGTGTGAAGAGGGCTTTATGTGATGCAGATATGATTTAGAGAGGTATGGAGAGGGCTTTATGTGATGCAGATATGATTTAGAGAGGTGTGGAGAGGGCTTTATGTGATGCAGATATGATTTAGAGAGGTGTGAAGAGGGCTTTATGTGATGCAGATATGATTTAGAGAGGTGTGAAGAGGGCTTTATGTGATGCAGATATGATTTAGAGAGGTGTGAAGAGGGCTTTATGTGATGCAGATATGATTTAGAGAGGTGTGGAGAGGGCTTTATGTGATGCAGATATGATTTAGAGAGGTGTGGAGAGGGCTTTATGTGATGCTGATATGATTTAGAGAGGTGTGGAGAGGGCTTTATGTGATGCAGATATGATTTAGAGAGGTGTGGAGAGGGCTTTATGTGATGCAGATACACAAGAAAGTCATCAAAACAGGAAGACAGAGAAACAGAGAGACAGCGAAAGAAACACACAGAGAGAAACAGAGAGAGCGAGAGAAACCGAGTGAGAGAGAATGAGCTTGACATCATCTTGCTGGCATCATCCTCAAAACTTGGGGGAATGTGCTGTTTTCATTCATTTTTCTCATTTGCTACAGCATAAATATGCAAAAACCACACCACGTCACGAGTTAGCCAAGTGATTCCCAACCTGGTGGTCCGCGGAGGTATTGCAAGTGGGCTGCACACTTTTATGTAATTTTTATTACATACAAATATTATTATTATTATTATTATTATTATTATTATTATTATTATTATTATTATTATTATTATTATTATTATAATAAAACCCTTACTGATGGACAGGTCCTTAAAAACTGCAACACTGAAATTGCAACATGTTTAATGCTTTGTTAGTGACTGGAAAATAAAAAAGTGCTTTGAGAAGGCATTACACACGTCATGATCTCCCCTCTGTATTTTTGATGGGCTCAGAGGTGGGCCGCGAAAAGTTTGGAGAAGAGTTGGTAACTGCTGAGTTAGCCGATGGGGAGAAAAGAGAGAGAGAAGGGCAGAATGAGAAAGTGTTGACCTTGTTACTAGATAATGGCATTCTGCATCTTAAACAGCCAGTGTTCTCAGAAAGCTAAGAGCCCGCAGATGGCTGCTTCTTTGCTCGTACAGGACAAAGCCTATCAACCTTATGACCCACTGTCAATGTTGTCATCACACACATGCACGCACGCACGCACGCGCAAACACACACACACACATACGCACGCACGCACCCACACACACACACATAAACACGCATGCACGCACACGCACACACATAGGTACGCAAATTGGCAATGTCAAGAAGAAAACAAAAATTAAGCATTTCCTGGAATTTGCATGTGTCTGATGGACTACAGAAGCCATGATAATGTGAACAGGAAACAGTTACTGAGGAAACAAAGGTCCACACTTTAAATAATGATAATGTGAACAGGAAAGAGTTACTGAGGAAACAAAGGTCCACACTTTAAATAATGATAATTTGAACAGGAAAGAGTTACTGAGGAAACAAAGGTCCACACTTTAAATAATGATCATGTGAACAGGAAACAGTTACTGAGGAAACAAAGGTCCACACTTTAAATAATGATCATGTGAACAGGAAACAGTTACTGAGGAAACAAAGGTCCATACTTTAAATAATGATCATGTGAACAGGAAACAGTTACTGAGGAAACAAAGGTCCACACTTTAAATAATGATCATGTGAACAGGAAACAGTTACTGAGGAAACAAAGGTCCACACTTTAAAGAATGATCATGTGAACAGGAAACAGTTACTGAGGAAACAAAGGTCCACACTTTAAATAATGATCATGTGAACAGGAAACAGTTACTGAGGAAACAAAGGTCCACACTTTAAATAATGATCATGTGAACAGGAAACAGTTACTGAGCTAGTTAAGGCACATCACGTCCACATTCACAGATTTTTTCACACCTGCCTGCCCTGCTCCACAGAATTTGTACACTTGTAGGCGGGCTTCAATGTTGTTCCTTGTGTGTGTGTGTGTGTGTGTGTGTGTGTGTGTGTGTGTGTGTGTGTGCGCACGCGTGCGTGCGTGCGTGTGTGCATATTGGTCTAATTTTTGTAGTCATAGAGCACCGCAGGAATGAATAATAATAAAATAATAATTGATTGGATTTATATAGCGCCTTTCAAGACACTCAGGGCCCTACCGTCATACAGGCGCTATCGTTTGAGCACGCACCTCTCACCATCCAGTTCTGCGCTGGGATCTAAGCGCAGACACAGGTGTAGGCGTGGCCCAGGCGTGCTAAATACTGGCTGTTGCCTCACGCAAGTGTCATTTTGCACATTTTGCAAGACACCAGCGGCAGGTTTCCGAGCGTAAACACAGGTTTGGGCGTCGCCCATGCCAAACCAAGGCGTGTCCGCGCTAAATGTTGGCCACAAAGTCCTTGCGCGCACGCAATTTTAAGACCACCTAAATAGCAGGTCTTAGCGCTAAAAACCCCACTGCACCTGAGCGCATGCAGTATTCTTCGCGCAATGTCTGTCAGATTGTCTTCCTCCTTTTTCTGTCCAAATATTCATCCCTCCTCTCCCTGTGCTCTGCAAGTGGATCCAGGGTGCCTTTGTCTCCCACTGGGTGCTCGTGTGCCTTCAGTGGTCTTCCACATTTGCGGCAGCAACAAACGGTGAAGAGGTCCATGACCATTGCTGCACGTTCAGGCATGTGCTGTGAGCAAGAATCCTCCACTTTATGATCACTGCAGGGCAATTACTGACTAGGTCACAATGTCAATGACGTGGGTATGACATCATGAGTGATTTATGACATCCTGGTGCTGTGACATACAGAGATACAGCCAGACAGACAGAACATGTGTGGATGACGTCACTGATGATGATGTCATAATTGTATGTCATAATGTCATAAATAATGTCATTTGGTCATAATAGTGTCATGTCACGATGTCACTTAGTGAGTGATGTCAACAGTGAACAACACTCAATCCAGTCATCAGTGATGCTGCGTTCATTCATGGCCGGAGCTGGCAAGTGGCAAACGCGTCATCCCCGACGTTTGTGCGTTCTAAGCTTCAAGGTTTCAATTCAATTGTGTCGGTATGCTGATTGGTCTGAAAGCTTACTATTGTTGAAAATAAGAGAACAATGTGTCACAAATTGTGTTTTAAATTCTTACAATCGTGGGTGGTCATGTTGAAATGGCATCAGTCACATACCCCACGTGTCTGTCATCAGGTTGAAATGGCATCAGTCACATACCCCACGTGTCTGTCAGACACAGAGACAGATGGTCCGTGCCATAACGGAGGGACGGACACACATGTCACTTGTAAAAAATGTCTATGTTTTTCCCTTTTAAATGTAATCAAAAGTAGTACACACAGTCTCAGAGTAGCCTGGTTCTGTGTACGTCAATTACAGTCCAGTAGGTTGAATGCACAGAGATGACTTCCATATTTGCATGCAAAAGAGGGCTGATGAATTGATGGTCTCAATTGCCAGGGGAAGCAATGTGTTGGGGTGTGATTGGCAGGTCGCCTGTCCAGTGATCGTGCCGCACGACGATCGTGGACCAATAGCGGGCAGCGCTGCGGCTCTGTAACCCCGGTCATACCCTCCTAATGTGTCATGCTCCAAATAGCCAAGATGGTGATGGTCAAGATGCCAAACGCTATAGGCTTCAAAACGGGAATCCACAAACCAATGCCGTCATGGTGGCTACCTCCATCCATATGAAGGTCTTTAATATGATTTGATTTTCATTTGTTTCTTATATGATCTAACTAATCATGATGGCAGAGGACTGTATAAGCCCTAACACTACACCTTCTTTTTCTGATCAATCAAACATCTAATCAAATCCCTGGTCTCCTCTCTCTGTCCTTTCATGTTTGCATCTGTTCTCTCTCTTTCAGCTTTCTGTCTCCATTTCTTACTGGCCCCTCTCTCTATCTCTCTCTATCTCTCTCTCTCTCTATCTATCTCTCTCTCTCTCTATCTCTCACTCTCTCTCTCTCTCTCTCTCTCTCTCTCTCTCTCTCTCTCTCTCTGTGCCACTGCCTGTCTAGCACCCTAGGGGGATACAATACAAGTGTTTTTGATTTGGAGCCAGCTACAGATGCATCAGACAGCGACCGCTGTGTCACTCTCTCTCTCACACACCCCCACACCCCCCCCCCCCCCACACACACACACACCCCACACACACACACACTTACAAACAGCAACACACACCTACATATCAGCATGCAAACAAAAAACACAGATGGGCATAGAAACATGCGCACACACACACACACACACGCGCACACACTCACACACACACACACACACACACACACACACACACACACACACACACACCTACACACACACACACACACACACACACACACACACACACACACACACAGGCATGCCTTTGACAAACAGGTGCAGTGAAAGTCTTCTGAAGTGTTTTCTCCTTGTTCACAGAATACATGTTGGCATTGTACTGTACGTTTCTGCAATCCATGTACTGTAGAAACCTAATGTCAACATTTATGACCCAAAAATTAGTTGCAACACTTCTAGATAGGTGTATGTATATCATTATTATAGACAATATATAAGCCCCAGTAGTGTGTAAGTCCAACCTCTCAAGACATACCAAGCTCAGCTTCTTCACTGCGCCCGTAGAGTACCTTCTTCTACTGCAGAAGTATGGCTCTGAATGCTGGACCCTGAAGCCCACCCTGCAGAAGCCCCTGGATTGGACGTTCCACCAGAATGCTGCGAGCATGCTGAACACCAACCAGCACGAGCATGCTGAACACCAACCAGCACGAGCATGCTGAACACCAACCAGCACGAGCATGCTGAACACCAACCAGCACAAGCATGCTGAACACCAACCAGCACAAGCATGCTGAACACCAACCAGCACGAGCATGCTGAACACCAACCAGCATGAGCATGCTGAACACCAACCAGCACAAGCATGCTGAACACCAACCAGCACGAGCATGCTGAACACCAACCAGCACAAGCATGCTGAACACCAACCAGCACAAGCATGCTGAACACCAACCAGCATGAGCATGCTGAACACCAACCAGCACGAGCATGCTGAACACCAACCAGCATGAGCATGCTGAACACCAACCAGCACGAGCATGCTGAACACCAACCAGCATGAGCATGCTGAACACCAACCAGCACGAGCATGCTGAACACCAACCAGGACGAGCATGTGTAACATGCTTCATCTGCATGGAGAGTTACCGAGGGGGAGCCAGAAAACAACACCCAGGAGAACGAGGCTGGCCGCTTACTGCCGGAGACAGCGGGAGCTCCCAGCCAGGACACTGCTGCTGTGGGAGCCGACACACAGGCGTCAATCACCAGGGCGTCCCACATCAACACACAGGCGTCGATCACCAGGGTGTCCCACATCGACACACAGGCATCGATCACCAGGGCGTCCCACATCAACACACAGGCGTCAATCACCAGGGTGTCCCACATCAACACACAGGCATCAATCACCAGGGTGTCCCACATCAACACACAGGCGTCAATCACCAGGGTGTCCCACATCAACACACAGGCATCAATCACCAGGGTGTCCCACATCAACACACAGGCGTCAATCACCAGGGTGTCCCACATCAACACACAGGCATCGATCACCAGGGTGTCCCACATCAACACACAGGCATCAATCACCAGGGTGTCCCACATCAACACACAGGCATCGATCACCAGGGTGTCCCACATCAACACATAGGCGTCAATCACCAGGGTGTCCCACATCAACACACAGGCATCGATCACCAGGGCGTCCCACATCAACACACAGGCATCGATCACCAGGGTGTCCCACATCAACACACAGGCATCGATCACCAGGGCGTCCCACATCAACACACAGGCATCGATCACCAGGGTGTCCCACATCAACACACAGGCATCGATCACCAGGGCGTCCCACATCAACACACAGGCGTCAATCACCAGGGTGTCCCACATCAACACACAGGCGTCAATCACCAGGGTGTCCCACATCAACACACAGGCGTCAATCACCAGGGTGTCCCACATCAACACACAGGCGTCAATCACCAGGGTGTCCCACATCAACACACAGGCATCAATCACCAGGGTGTCCCACATCAACACACAGGCGTCAATCACCAGGGTGTCCCACATCAACACACAGGCGTCAATCACCAGGGTGTCCCACATGAACACACAGGCGTCGATCACCAGGGTGTCCCACATCAACACACAGGCGTCGATCACCAGGGTGTCCCACATCAACACACAGGCGTCAATCACCAGGGTGTCCCACAT
Organism: Poromitra crassiceps; assembly: GCF_964638095.1. NCBI lineage: Eukaryota > Metazoa > Chordata > Actinopteri > Beryciformes > Melamphaidae > Poromitra > Poromitra crassiceps. Next base: position 39,188,348 of record NC_139644.1, on the reverse strand, counting down.
CAACACACAGGCGTCGATCACCAGGGTGTCCCACATCAACACACAGGCGTCAATCACCAGGGTGTCCCACATCAACACACAGGCATCAATCACCAGGGCGTCCCACATCAACACACAGGCGTCAATCACCAGGGTGTCCCACATCAACACACAGGCATCAATCACCAGGGTGTCCCACATCAACACACAGGCATCAACACACAGGTGTCGATCACCAGGGTGTCCCACATCAACACACAGGCGTCGATCACCAGGGTGTCCCACATCAACACACAGGCATCAATCACCAGGGTGTCCCACATCAACACACAGGCATCAATCACCAGGGTGTCCCACATCAACACACAGGCATCGATCACCAGGGTGTCCCACATCAACACACAGGCATCAATCACCAGGGTGTCCCACATCAACACACAGGCATCAATCACCAGGGTGTCCCACATCAACACACAGGCATCGATCACCAGGGTGTCCCACATCAACACACAGGCATCGATCACCAGGGTGTCCCACATCAACACACAGGCATCAACACACAAGCATCGATCACCAGGGTGTCCCACATCAACGTACGTGGGCACTGAGGAAAGATGCAGGGAGGAAAGTACTGGATGTATAGAGGATCCAGATGAGTGGACACGTTGCTGGAGGGCTCGATTGAGGACGATCTAATGAAACATAACCAAAGTTGTTTTACTTGCCTACACGTACATAGTTGTTTTATTTGCGTTTAATGCCGGAAAGGCGGTGAGGTTTTCAAATTAACTGCGGTTTTGTTTCCAATTTAAGTGGATTTATGTTGTAGGTTTGCAGCAATGTAAAAATGTTGTTTTTAACTGCATACGGGTAAAACATGTCTCATGGCTCTTTAAAACAAGGTTATGAATTCTGTTGCCAAAACTCTTTGGTGCAGTTGATTGTTTTCTGTAAATGTTTCCATTCTACACAGCTCTGCTACAAGGTTTGCTTTTCCACATTCAGTTGGCAGGGCGGCGCTGTAAGCAGGCAAATTAAACGAGTGTTACTTTGTGATGTCACAAAATCACGGAAGTCCAAACGGCACTTTTTCCTGACATGGCGGGTGTGGCTTTATCAGGATCATGTGTTTTGAGACTCCCATGATGTTTATACGCTTACGGCCAAGTCCAAGATGGCCCCTTTAAATCTGATGTTTTAGAATTCAGTTGACATTGAGATTGTATGTATCCCTGCTTTTCAGACATGTGCAATGCAAGCGCTTTATTGCGGTGACTGCAGGGTTGTCACAGAGGGAGGAGGGGAGGAGGAGGACAGAGACTGATGGAGATGAGCAGTAGATCACATTCAGAACACGCCCTCCCCTGAATATATATTAAGCAAATGAGCAGAAGTGTGTGCCACTAGAGTGCGTGCAGTGCGTTTACACAACTCAAGTCATGTTTCCCCAAGTCAAAGGTCATTAGGGGTTAAGTGTCTATCGATTGTAAAGATGTGTGTGTGTGTGTGTGTGTGTGTGTGTGTGTGTGTGTGTGTGTGTGTGTGTGTGTGTGTGTGTGTGTGTGTGTGTGTGTGTGTGTGTGTGTGTGTGTGGAAATCTGTACCCGGTATTACTATACAACAGATTGTGCTGCCGACTGGCACAACAAATGCAGACAACGACTGCAGACTAGAGTCAACAAAGACAGACTGAGCCCAACTGGAAAGCCTGTGTAAAATCAGGGGGAAAGTCTTGTAGTGTAAACTAGGCATAAGATACAGTAGGCCTTGAAGAAGATACAGTAGGCCTTGAAGAAGTGACTGTGAAGAGATTGGTCCTCATACATACATATATACAAGTATAGATGCCACCAAGCATGGATGTTGTGACGTGGCTGTCCCCTACTTGCTTTTTTCTCCTATATGCTACACTGAGTGTGACTCTTGTTCCAGGTGGGCTCTATAGTTACCATGGTGACATGTCCTGCTATGTGTTATTTTGATAGGACATAGACAAGGCCACACTTATCAGGCCTGCACTGTCAGACTAGCCAAATGTCACAAGCATGCACACACACACACACACACACACACACACGCTTAGGGACTCACAGACACACTATCTCTCACACAAAACACACACACACACACACACACACACACACACACACACACATGCTTAGAGACTCACAGGCACACTATCTCCTCCCTGTCACAGAAACACACACACAAAATACACACACCTACTTAAGACATGCATGCACACAAACATCGATGAGCGTGTGTACAAGCAGTGTGTTACAGATTAGCAAACACATATACGCACGCACGGCCAGTACACACACACACACGCACGTATACGCACATACACAGACGCACGCACGCACACACACACACACACACGCATGCACATACACAGACGCATGCACGCACACACACACACACACGCACGCACGCACATACACAGACGCACACACGCACACGCACACACATACACACACACGCACGCACATACACAGACGCACACACGCACACGCACACACACACATGCACAAGCTTATCATCCCTTTGCCAGAGGCCTTTCTAAATGCCAGCAAATAGGTCCAACAGACAACAAAGGTGTCACAAGTTAGAGACGGCGGGGAGGGGGGGCGGGCGGGCGGGCGGGGGGGGGAGGGGGGGGGGGGCGGGGGGGGGGGGGGAAACAGGAAGAAGAAACACGTGCGGAGAGCAGAGCGAGTGTTAATAACAATAAGATCATGAAACAGGGCTAGTACAAAGCTCATTTCACTGTGTACATGTCACTGCAGTGTGGCAGACTTCTTCAGTATGGCTTCATTCATATTGTGTGTGTGTGTGTGTGTGTGGGGGGGGGGGGGTACGGAAAGCGGGAGCAAAATGGTGCAAGGAGTGGAAAGGGAAGGAGAGGGTGGGGTGAAGGGGGAGAGGAATAACGAGGGGGTGGACGAGGGGGGGGGGAGGAATAACGAGGGGGGGGGAGAGGAATAACGAGGGGGGGTGAAGGGGGAGAGGAATAACGAGGGGGGGGAGGAATAACGAGGGGGGGGGAGGAATAACGAGGGGGGGGAGAGGAATAACAAGGGGGGGTGAAGGGGGAGAGGAATAACGAGGGGGGGGAGGAATAACGAGGGGGGGGGAGGAATAACGAGGGGGGGGAGAGGAATAACAAGGGGGGGTGAAGGGGGAGAGGAATAACGAGGGGGGGAGGAATAACGAGGGGGGGTGAAGGGGGAGAGGAATAACGAGGGGGGGGAGAGGAATAACGAGGGGGGGTGAAGGGGGAGAGGAATAACGAGGGGGGGAGAGGAATAACGAGGGGGGGTGAAGGGGGAGAGGAATAACGAGGGGGGGGAGAGGAATAACGAGGGGGGGTGAAGGGGGAGAGGAATAACGAGGGGGGGAGAGGAATAACGAGGGGGGGTGAAGGGGGAGAGGAATAACGAGGGGGGGGTGAAGGGGGAGAGGAATAACGAGGGGGGGGGTGAAGGGGGAGAGGAATAACGAGGGGGGGGTGAAGGGGGAGAGGAATAACGAGGGGGGGGGTGAAGGGGGAGAGGAATAACGAGGGGGGGTGAAGGGGGAGAGGAATAACGAGGGGGGGGGTGAAGGGGGAGAGGAATAACGAGGGGGGGGTGAAGGGGGAGAGGAATAACGAGGGGGGGGGGTGAAGGGGGAGAGGAATAACGAGGGGGGGGGGTGAAGGGGGAGAGGAATAACGAGGGGGGGTGAAGGGGGAGAGGAATAACGAGGGGGGGGGGTGAAGGGGGAGAGGAATAACGAGGGGGGGGGGGTGAAGGGGGAGAGGAATAACGAGGGGGGGGTGAAGGGGGAGAGGAATAACAGGGGGGGGGGGCGGGTTGCACGTCTCCATGTCTTCCTGCTGTAGCAGTGTTTTCATTAACATTCAGCAGCGTGTCAAACCCTGTTACATCTTATCAGCATCGCTCTCTCTGTGCCTCGCTTTCTCACTGCTCCTCTCTCACTTCTTGCCCTGCCCATCTTCCCATCAGACCAAACCAATGGAGTTAGGATAGGAGATCAGCCCTGGGTCAAAGCATTCACAAACCAATGGAGTTAGAATAGGAGCTGCCTGCACATTGCCTGATATCAGACACAATTGTCAACTCGTTATACTGCATTTCCTCCTTCAGTCTGACATCGCCTCCACTCTGATTTCTGTGGTGGGGGGAGGGGGGATTTGATTTTCGCGAACCAATCACGAGAGACCAACAACGTGTCCCTAACCAATCACGAGAGACCAGCAACGTATCTGCCTGAATCTAATCCTGTGGGGAGAACGCAAAGGAAACCAGCCCTTGCCTTCAAAGCAGAGTGCTGTTCAGATTTCAAAGCAATTGCTTTTAATGGAGTTAGAACAGCCTTGATAGCAGCGTCTATCTTGTCTACAGTGGTCGCCATCGTCGTTCTTACTCCCCCGCACTTTGCAACGGCGTTAGTCCTGCCCGTGGCACCGATTGGCTCATCATTGGTGCACGTTCACACCAGCATGCACGCCACGGTTGTGCTCGTAGGAGCTGGTTTGGTTATGAAATATGGTCATCAATAATTGTGAATTCTTGATGTCCATAAATGTATGAAGTTTGTCAGAAGATATTGTATTATCTGTAAGATTAGGGGCACCAGTGTGGATATGGCCACACACCTGTCTAAAAGTCCAGTTATGGCTTATTTTTAGATTCAAGATCAAGATTCAAGATTCAAGTTTATTATTTGTCCCAGAAGGGCAATTTGTGTGCAAGCAGACATAAAAGCATAGCGAATACATGAAAAAACAAAACATGAATTAAAACAAACATGGAGCATGGCAGCAGTTTTCCAGCAGAAAAATGGATCAAGTAAACACAGGATAAAAGTAAAATAAATAAAAACACACGCCAAGGGATCTGTACAATGTACTTAAAAGTAATAAAGACACGTACAAAGTACTTAAAAGTAGTAAAAGACACGTACATGAACTTAAAAGTAATAAGAGTCCAGGACTATTTGAGCTCGCATAAAGGTAGGTAAAAAATAAATAAACATATATCTCGAATATAAGATATATAAAAAATATTTGTAGCAGCAATACCTACCTAAGGAGACAGAGAGAGAGAGTGCAGTGCAGAGAGAGTGCATCATCTCCTCCGCCCAGCAGCGTTTAAGCTGCATGAGAGACAGAGAAAAGGGAGCGAGACAGAGAGAGAGAGAGAGAGAGAGAGTGCACTATCTCCTCCTCTCAGCAGCATTTAAAGCTGTGATAGAAACAGGAACGAAGGACAATTTATATCTGTTTTTCGTAGCCCTCGGAACTTTTAACCGAAGGCCCGAAGGGAGCAGCACATACTCTGGGCAGAGAGGATGAGTATCGTCCATGCGAATGGACATGGCCTTTTTAAGCACCTGTTTGTTAAAAATGTGGTCCAGGCTACTAAAATTTACTCCGGCTATTTTAGATGCCGCTCTCACAATCCTCCCGAGAGAGTTCCTCCCTTGAATACCAAGGTTTCCATACCAACAGATAATAGAGAATGAGATTACAGACTCGATATAGGCACAATAGAACAGTTTCATCAGAGTCCTGTCAACCTGGAATCTGGCAGCCAAGTTTCCTTAGGCAAAAGAGACGTTGTTGACCTTTTTTGCACAGCATTTCACAGTTTAGATCGAACTTCAACTTGCTGTCAAAAATAGTGCCAAGATATTTATAATTGGTCACCAAGTCTACTGGTTGCCCATGGACAACACTGTTCTGGGGAACTGGGGAGGATCGTCTAAAGTCAACACAGATCTCTTTAGTCTTTGAGACGTTAAGTTGGAGGAAGGCTTCTTCACACCATGACAGAAAATCATTTAAAACCTGGCCATGGCTGACCTCATCCCCATCAAGCAAGCTGACAATGATGGAATCATCAGCGTACTTGATGATGAATCTGTCGGCATGACGGCTAAAACAGTCATTTGTATACAGAATATACAAGAAGGCAGACAAAACACACCCCTGTGGTGAGCCGGTCGAGGATGTTAAGAAGCTGGACAGAGTTCCGTTTACTCTTACTTGTTGTGATCTATTTGTAAGGAAGTCCAAGATCCATCCAACAAGACCTGCGTCTAAGCAAAAAAGGCGTACAAGTTTCTCAACCAAAATGTGAGGCTGGATCGTGTTGAACGCTGAAGAAAAATCTACAAAAAGCAGCCTGGCGTGGTTCCCACTGCCTTCTAAGTGCTTACAGACAAGGTTGAGTAGGGTAGCTGTGGCGTCTTGTACACCTCTCTGTGCTCTATACGCAAACTGAAAGGGGTCGAGCAGGTGCTCAGTTTTTGCTAGGAGCTCTGCTTTAACTAGCTTTTCAAATTGCTTCATAACCAGAGAGGTTAAAGCAACAGGCCGGAAGTCGTTCAAGCTTTTGGGACTGTTTATTTTAGCAACGGGCACCACTATGGATTGTTTCCATAGGGATGGCACCTTCTGCTGAGAGAGAGACAAATTAAAAATGAAACTAAAAATAGGACCAAGCTGGTCAGCACATGTTTTTAGTAGGCGACCGCTAAGTCCATCGGGGCCAGGACTTTTTCTGGGCTTACACTTTTTAAAGCCACAGATTACATCGTGTTCATCAAAAAACGGATTCAACGGTGGAGCCAGCTGGAGATTGTTTCTGATCTCGGAGTGCTTGTTGTTAAAATCATGAACATCAAATCGAACATAAAAATCATTAAGACATTGAGCGAGCTCGGCGTCTGAATTGTATTCCTTGAGCTGAACTTTTTTTCTACCAGATTCTTTGGTCCCCGTGATCGTTTTCAAGCTGTCCCAGGCAGAGCCTAGATTATTCATTCTGAGCTGAGACTCAATTTTATCTTTGTATTTCAGTTTACAGGACCTGATTTCACGTTTAATTTCTTTCTGTAGATTATATAGATCTAGCCTATTCCCTTCTCTAAAGATTTTTTTCTTCATATACAGAAGCTTTTTAAGAGACTTTGAGACCCACGGCTTACCATTGGGATAGGCTTTTACTAATTTGTCAGGAATAATACAATTTTCACAATATGTAACATAACTGCTCACAACATCAGTCAGCTCGTTGATGTCGTCAGAGGAATCTTTAAACATGTCCCAGTCAGTCGCATCCAGACAGCCCTGCAGAGTGAGACAGGCGTCTTCATTCCAGTCTCTCACACGAAAGCTCTGTACTGCACCTCGCTTTAGTACAGTGCGATAGACCGCTATGAGCTGAATGCAGCTATGGTCGGACGAGCCCAGGGGTGGAAGGGGGATAGATTTGTATGCATTTTTCACATTGCTATAACATAGATCTAGAATTTTGTCCTTTCTAGTCGGGCATGTGACATATTGATGGAAATCTCTCAGTGTATTTTTCAGGGTGCAGTGATTCATGTCACCAAGGATAATATTGGGGGCATCCGGGGATATAGATTGTAGCCTCTGTATGACTTGATGTATGGTTTCACATGCATTTTTTTCATTAGCCCTTGGGTGAATGTAAACAACAGTTACGAATATCTGTGGAAATTCCCGAGGCAGATATGGAGGACGTAAAGAGACAGAGAGCAATTCTATATCAGCGGTACATAGCTTTTCTCGGACAATAACATTTTTGCACCAACGTTCATTAATGTAGAGACACACCCCCCCCCCCCCAGATGACTTGCCTGTTGCAACGGCGCCCCAAAACCCACCGTCTCTAGGTCCTTGTCTGTATCCCTGTCAGACAACCAAGTCTCGGTAAAGGCTAGGATGCAGGCATCTCTAAAACCGTGACTGTAACGAGCTTGAGCTTGGAGTTCATCAGCCTTGTTGCGCAGAGACTGGACGTTGGAGAGGATAATTGAAGGTAACGCGATGCGGGAGAGAGGTTGAGTTTTTAGCCTCAGTCGAACGCCTCCTCTTCTTCCTCGTTTTCTAGTCCTAGTCCTTCGATCTCGTCCCCCGGAGAGGTCACGGGAACCGGACATCTGGAATCCATCGAAGTTAACCGGATTGAGATCTGCAGGAGGATCATGTGTGTTCCAGCGAAGAAGCAGCTCTCTGCTGTACTGGAGCCGTGGTGGACGATCAGAAGACAGCCGTGATGGGCGATCAGGAGACAGAAGAGCGTGTCCAAGATTGCAGGCTAGGTGAAACAGTAGCCACGCTAGTATCATGGCGTAGAAATCCATGCTTCTGTGTCCACAGCACAAAGGAGAGTTCCCGGTTCTGCAGGCTCTTAAGAAGAGAGTTCCTGGATCCACAAAGCACAAAGGAGAGTTCCCGGTTCTGCAGGCTCTTAAGAAGAGAGTTCCTGGATAGCCGGGCTCTTGTAGACGGTGATCAGTGGCTCTCGGTTGCAGGAGAGCTTTTGCGACCATAGAAGGATGGCTAGCAGTTAGCTAGGCAGTGCTAGCGTTATCTAGCGTCGGCTTGTTTGTAGCCAGTATGCTAAAGCGTAGCCCGTTGCTAGTAGGTTACTAGGCACGGCTAATTTAACAGGCTTTATAAAATGAAGAAGGTATAGATGAGCTCTATGAGAGATTCCTCGAGTCTCCCAGGGAGAGGACAGTCTTTAAATCCGAGGCGTAGATTTGGATGGTAGCCCTCCTTGTAGCACTGGTGGTAGCACTCCGAGCTAGCCTAGCCAGGCTTTCGCGGGAACAAGACAAAGAAGCTGCTCCGACTGAAGGCGTAACGTTACGTTGTTGGTCGCTCAACAGAGCCAAAAGGTGTAAAACAGATATTCAGTTGACACATGAATACGTTAAAACTGCTCCTAAAACACTTAAAACAACGAAAAACTTGACAAACAACCGCCGTCATTCACATCTGCTGCTGGTCGCTGCGTGCGCATGCGCCCTCAGAAATGTGAGCGTTAGACACCAAACCAATAATCAATCAGGCTCATAGTAATATTAATAATTGTTTACAGTTATTTGAAGTCCACAAGCTTCTGTCACAGATTACCACAGATAAAACACATGAATAATCACCAAAGATTCATAGAATTAAGTAATAAAAAGATATAATTAATCACAACATTAATGAGCGTTACCATCCTGATTAAAACGTCATTCCATCACATCTCATTCTACAAACTAATAATCACATGTATAGCTAATGATACACATCACTGGTATAACTTTGATGGGAAGTATTACACCAGGGAGAGTGTGTGTGTGTGTGTGTGTGTGTGTGTGTGTGTCGTGTGTCGTGTGTGTGAGAGAGAGGGAGGCAGAGGAGTGGTCTGTCTGCTCAGGCTGTCCCGGTGTCATCACCAAGGACGGCCTATTTTATAAGATTGATTTGGCAAGAATTTGGATGGGAAAGACCAGCGGTTTGGTCAGCTTGGTCAGTTAAAGACCAGTGGTTTGGTCAGCTTGGTCAGTTAAAGACCAGTGGTTTGGTCAGCTTGGTCAGTTAAAGACCAGCGGTTTGGTCAGCTTGGTCAGTTAAAGACCAGCGGTTTGGTCAGCTTGGTCAGTTAAAGACCAGTGGTTTGGTCAGCTTGGTCAGTTAAAGACCAGCGGTTTGGTCAGCTTGGTCAGTTAAAGACCAGCGGTTTGGTCAGTTAAAGACTAGCGGTTTGGTCAGTTAAAGACCAGCGGTTTGGTCAGCTTGGTCAGTTAAAGACCAGCGGTTTGGTCAGCTTGGTCAGTTAAAGACCAGCGGTTTGGTCAGCTTGGTCAGTTAAAGACCAGCGGTTTGGTCAGTTAAAGACCAGCGGTTTGGTCAGTTAAAGACCAGCGGTTTGGTCAGCTTGGTCAGTTAAAGACCAGCGGTTTGGTCAGCTTGGTCAGTTAAAGACCAGCGGTTTGGTCAGCTTGGTCAGTTAAAGACCAGCGGTTTGGTCAGTTAAAGACCAGCGGTTTGGTCAGCTTGGTCAGTTAAAGACCAGCGGTTTGGTCAGTTAAAGACCAGCGGTTTGGTCACCTTGGTCAGTTAAAGACCAGCGGTTTGGTCAGCTTGCTCAGTTAAAGACCAGCGGTTTGGTCAGTTAACACATTGAGTGCCAGCCGTTTTTTCAATGCTGTAGGTAAGTTGTGCCAGGTTTTTTTTTGAGGATTCTGGCTCATTTTACAAGAGCCGAGGATTCTTTTCTGTTAAGACTTCGTGAACACCAATCATCTAAAAAGAACTAATAGAATGTGTGCTTTCTCTGTCTAAAAGAGTTAGTTTGTAGAGTTAGTAGTTATGTAGATATTAGCCGTTGAGTACAGCATGGTTTCAGAGATTTTCAGAGAGTTTTGAGATAAATGGATTTTTAGAACCACCTCACGTGCCTGTGATTATGGGTGCCCTTGGGCAAGTCTGTATACTGTTTTGTGTGTGTGTGTGTGTGTGTGTCTGTGTGTGTGTGTGTGTGTGTGTGTGTGTGTGTCTCCAAACTCCTCCCTCCGTAGGTGTGGCTTTGCAGTGTTTTGTCACAGGCGAGTTTCTGTTGCCTCACAGATCCCAAAAAAATAGAAGGGAATCGCAGGAGCGGGGAAGAGGAGAGGAGAGGCGAGGGGGGGGGGTTAGACACGGGAGAGAAATTCCTTCGCGATCCCCTTCTTCCAATCTTGAGGCAGCCTACTCCGCTCTGCTGCTGCTGCTGCTGCTGCTGCTCCTCTGGGCTGCTGCTGCTGGCGGCTCTCGGGCGAGTCTGGAAACGGGCTCGTTCGTTTCTTGAGGTGTCGGCTGAGAGCTTTGAAGAAGCTTTTGCGATTCTGGTCTTATTTATGCGCAAAGGTACTCGAGTGTGTGTGTGTGTGTGTGCGCGCGCGCGTGCGTGTGTGTGTGTGTGTGTGTGTGTGTGTGTGTGTGTGTGTGTGAAATCGAAAGAGTTTTCGCCCAGCTATTTCCTTGAAAATTAGAATGGCTTTCTCCCGCGGACTGGCTTTCTCTCTGTCTGGAGAGAACTGTCGCCACTTAGTGGTCGGTAAAATAGATTATACACATTCTCTTCCTCCAATATTGATATAGAAGACGTAAAAGGGGTTGATTGATGTCCCACCGTCAAAAAAAAAAAATGTTTATGTAAGACGAGATATCTCGTCTTTGGCACTCAACGGTTGGATTATGTAAGACGAGATATCTCGTCCTTGGCACTCAACGTGTTAAAGACCAGCGGTTTGGTCAGTTAAAGACCAGCGGTTTGGTCAGCTTGCTCAGTTAAAGACCAGCGGTTTGGTCAGTTAAAGACCAGCGGTTTGGTCAGCTTGGTCAGTTAAAGACCAGCGGTTTGGTCAGCTTGCTCAGTTAAAGACCAGCGGTTTGGTCAGTTAAAGACCAGCGGTTTGGTCAGTTAAAGACCAGCGGTTTGGTCACCTTGGTCAGTTAAAGACCAGCGGTTTGGTCAGCTTGTTCAGTTAAAGACCAGCGGTTTGGTCAGCTTGTTCAGTTAAAGACCAGCGGTTTGGTCAGCTTGGTCAGTTAAAGGGAGAATTTAGCATAAGATTAATCTTGGTGAGTAGTCCACCACAGTTTGACCAGTTCAACTCTCTCTGTTCAGCCCGACCCTCCGGCCAGACCACAGCGACGTTTGTTGCGTGTATATACACGCCTGCTGTTGCCTGCTGACCGCTTGGTGCTTGCAGCTTGATTGGCTGTCTTGCTGTATTTCCGTCTTCAATTGGTCAATTTCAAAATGGCCCCTCCTCTCGGCGCTGCCGTCCGCCGCTCGATGCCTTGCAAAGCATGCTGCGATACCTGGCTATACGCGATCCAATGCAAAGTGAATGGGCAGCAGCGACAGCCTGCGTCAAACGTCGCGCAAGCGTGGTCGCACCGTGACT
>NC_139644.1:39166600-39171600 GCF_964638095.1 Poromitra crassiceps | reverse complement strand
TTCAGTTCAACTTCCTCCTTCACTTTTCTCCAAACCCTCTGCTTGTTGAGGCTGGTGTCGTATTGCTGCGTGCAGTGGCAACCCACAAGCTACTATCTGTTCATCGCAGGTCTTTTGTGATTGGCCGTCAGGGTCAGCATGGCAGAATCTCAACGCTGATTGGTTCTCGTGACACAGCGTCACGCAAATTCTCTGCTGAAGTTGAAGAATGAGTTCAACTGGAGCGAAGGACGCAAGGCGAATTTCGCCGCACCATTCACATCAATGACGTCGCTCGTGGCGAAATCGCACCTATACTCGCTCGCTCACCTTGCCTTTTTATGTAGCTAATCTCGTCGCCCGCGAATTTGAAAAAATGGCGCACGCAGTTAGAGAGGTGCGCCGGTCACCGGTCGAGGCCGATCACGTGAAAATCGGCCATTTCCGGTCACGTGCCGATCGATCGGTGCCTCCCTAGTGTGATGAGGCCTGTGCACATGTGTTACAAGTCATGCATGGGTTTGCGTATATACGTATATGTGTACGTGTGCAGTGAGCTCTGACACATCACCTCCATTCCATATGAGGTTGCACATCATGACGCCTGCAGGTCCCCACAGCTTAATGTGTTGCAGACAATTTTTACATGACATGCACGCGCGCACACACACACACACACACACACACACATGTGCACACACACACACACACACAGGCACGCACGCGGGCGCACACACACACGCATACACACGCGCGCGCGCACAAGCATACACACACACGCATACACACACACGCATACACACACACACACACACACACACACACACACACACACGCGCACGGAGCAGTGTCACAGGACGGTCATAATATCCTGCTTAGATGTGTATCTCCTGCAGTGATGTGTCACAGAGTAATGCTCTATATTTAGATTGGGTTGTTTCTCTTCCACAAACTTCTGCAGGAGTTACCGCTGCAGCATGTCGCTAGGTGTTACCGCTGCAGCATCTTCGCTAGCTGACTATCTTTCTCCCTCCCTTTCTCCTTATCTAGGGAAAATGAAAATACCGTTTTTCACCATCATCATTTTTAAATGATGTGCTTCCTGAAGATCGTCGTTAAAAATCGAAAACGCGGAGAACCCATAGTCTGTCATCTTTTTATTTACAGAGGAGAAGGAATGGTTACTGGAATCCTATAAATTGCAATTTGCAGAGCAGGCCTCTTCATTTGATTTACCGATACCTTATTATTGTAATGCGATGCATCGTTTGTAGCAGTGTTTCATTGTTAATTACGTTTCATTGCTGTCCCGTTTTATTGAGCCGTGTCAGAATAATCAAGCACGGCCCTTTTAATAATAATAACAATAATACATGTGGCGGCCGCTTTGATCCAAAACACTTGAAAATGACACGAGGAGACTGGTGTTGGAGGCGTAATGGAGTGCTGCCTGCGACTCCACGCCAGATCATGTCATTTCTCTGTGAATGTGAGCCATGATGGTGTCTGGAGTCAGGCAGCGTAGCTGAGCTAGTGCTGCACTTACTGTAAGCTGCACTTATGCTCTTCAAGATGGACTGCTTGGTGGGAGGGAGTCACATTTTTCTCTTGTGGAAGTTACAAGAAATGCTGCTTCAGACATTATTATGAGTATGATTATGATTATTTGTACAATATATTTTGGTTAGTTTATTTTATTTTTTATTTTATCGTTGTGGTTGAGGGAGTGAGTGATTTCCTGTGCTACTACATTTGCAATGGCTGCGATGTCCTTACAGTTGGGCTCTGGAGGTTGGGAGTGAGGACACCTATTAGCTTGGCAGCAGTGTTGGTTCTGCGTGTAAATTTAACCTGGTTTTTGACAGAGTCGAGAGCATGTTAAAGAAACAGGTGGAGCAATAGAGCAGGATGGCTTGGATAATACTTTGGTACAGCAGTAGAGTAGGAGGAGATGAGGGGGCGACATAGATACTCCCTATGGGTTGAGAACATAATAAAAGATATTGTAATAAATTATAATCTAATATAATTAACCAATTAGCGATTATTACATACCAAGCGGTATAACATATCTGTTACACTGATTATGACTTATTGATATTGACTGTAATGCAATATCTTGCAAGAATACAAAGAATGAAAAAATGATAGTCAATGTTATTAAATCATCAGTTTGTTTGTTTTGTACATCCCGTATGAAATAACAATTGTTGGATAACGCTAAAAAGCCGAGGGACGTCAATTTTAAAATTGAAATATCCAGCTCCCTGGAAGCAGTCATCGCCCACTCTTTCAAGTTTGGGGTATTTTCTGGCACCTGGTATTCCTCTGATGTGCTAGACATTCACAGTGACTCATAGCATGGACGCATGGAGAAGCCGGGGCTCATAGTGTTCAATGGTTAAAACTGTCAGGTTGCTTCAGGGAGACCCAATTACTGTTGAACTGAAATTGAACAGTGGCCCTTTCTGGCGCCGTGACAATTCAGCTCCGATTATGAACTGAAGTGAAAAGTAAATTCAGGACGAGGGCCAGAAAAACTCCACACACACAAATTCATTGCGCGGGTGTCTGGTTTTGAGTTTGATCAGTCACGACTTCTGCTGCTTCTCACCGCATGCGTGATTAGGCCGTCTAACAGCATGGACAGAGTCAGTGTGACGCCACCCATTGGTTTTTGAAGCCGAGTGTGGTCGGCGCCATCTTGGGGTTCTTGCGCAGCTCGAAAGAGACCGGGGGGTTTAGAGTCGCAGCTCCGCCCGCTATTGGTCAGTGATCGGCAAGCTGCGCGATCACTGGACAGACGACCTGTCAATTACATCTATTTGACTCTAAATGGGTGAGTTATATAAAGATTCAGCCTGAGCTTTGAACCAGGCTGTAAACATGCTTAATCCTGTTGTAAAGACGGGCATTTTGACATGGGGTGAATGGGGAACGACTCCCTTTTGGAGCCAGCCTCAAGAGGCCATTCAAGAAGCTACAGCTTTCAGTATGTATAAAAGCCTGAGCCTGTCGCCTGTAGCCTGGTTTTGTGTGTGTGTGTGTATGTGTGTCTGTGTGTGTGTGTGTGTGTGTGTGTGTGTGTGTGTGTGTGTATGTGTGTGTGTGTGTGTGTGTCTCTGCGTGCATGTGTGTGTGTGTGTGCGTGCGTGTGTGTGTGTGTGTGTGTGCGTGTGTGTGTGCGTGTGTGTCAGAGGAAGCTCATTGTGCGTGTGTGACACTTATGTGACTGATGCGTGTGACAAGAAAGAAACAGTGAGAGAGAGACTTGAAAGTCTTCAGTCTTTGTTGTTGACTATCTATAACGATCGTCTCTTCCTCAGGAAAAATAACTGCAAATTGAGCATAGCCTACTGTCATTATTCATCTATTTTTGTCCTTTTCTATTGATGTCCAAGCACAGATTTTAAAGTGCTGGTGATAGCTCACAAAATAATGTTTTGTCTATTTTTATTTCTTTATTTATGTTGAGATAACAATTATGATAATTGTCATTTTCATGACAATGCAAACGTTTTCTGGTCATAATAACTTGTGTGTTAACACGTTCACTGCCAAGGACGTGTTAACACGTTTTCAGAATCCAGCTGTTGACTGCCAACGACGTGTTAACACGTTTTCAGAATCGATTTTTTTTTTGACGGTGGGACGTTGATCTAACCCTTTTACGTCTCCTACACCAGAATTGGAGGTATTGAATGTGTATAATCTATTTTACCGACCCACTGAGTGTCGACATGTCTCTCCACAGTAGAAAGAGGCGACCCAAAACTGGAGGGAAAAGTGCGAGGAAGCCGTTCTCATACTGTAAAATTGATGGCGAAAACGCTTTCACTTTCGCGCTGATGCACAGCGGTGGCAACGGTGGGGGGTTCCAAGAATAGATTGGATGCACACTTTGAAACACGCAGCATAAATATGACCAGAATCGCATCAAAGCTCTCAACCAAAACTCCACGAAACGAGCGAGTCCACCCAGACTTCCTCAAACAGCGGCCGCGCAAACAGGCAGCAGCCAGGCAGCAGCAACTTCGTTGTGACACGCCCGCTGGAGAGCCAGGGAGGCAGGAGGAGAACACACACGGAGGGAGGAGTTGGAAGCAGAGGGGGGTTTCCTGCTGTTATGGAGGAAATTACTGTTCAAAACTATTGTTTAGATGTCTGACTCTTACTGATGCCAAAAATGAATGGTTAAAGTGACTGTTCTATCGAATTTCACAAAAAGCCGTTTATCGCTGAATAATTTTTCTGACGCTGAAACCATGCTGTATTCAACTGCTAATGCTTACATAACTACTAACTCTACAAACTAACTCTTTTAGACAGAGAAAGCACACATTCTATTAGTTCTTTTGAGATATTGTGTGTTCACAAAATCTTAGCAGAAAAGAATCCTCGGGTCTTGAAAGATGAGCCAGAATCCTCAAAAAAACCCTCTGGCAGAAGCTAACTACAGTAAAAAAAAAAACGTCTGGCAGTGAATGTGTTAACTTGTGTCGGATCGGTTGCAGGTTGGGGGAAAAAACGGACCTGTGCGTCATTACTGCACACTCACGTCCCGCACTTGTTATTTTTGTTGGTGTAACTCGATGGCAGTCAAGGCTCCGCCTCTTTCTCTCGCTCTTCCTTAGGGCTTAGGCTACTCTGTCTGTAGGTCGCTGCTCCGCCAGCGAGGCTCCACAGTCTGAAGTCTTTTTCATCTGGAAAGAAGAAAGATCATTGAAAACATTGGAGGAGAAAGTGGAAAAGCACTGAGGCAAACATGGTTAGATGACGTTGGGAAAATGTTGACTTTTATCGCAGCAAGAGACAACAGCAATATCAAACATACGCAGATGCACACGCGCACACAAAGACACATGGGCATTCATACACACACACACACACACGCACACACGCGCACACACGCGCGCACGCACGCACGCACACCCGCACGCACGCACACGCGTGCGCACACACACACACACACACACACACACACACACACACGTACCACCCATGTAGTGAGTGTGATTTAA
>NC_139644.1:39151600-39161600 GCF_964638095.1 Poromitra crassiceps | reverse complement strand
GACGCATGATTTCACTGTCAGATACGGGACAATTCCGTATTTTAAGGGACGGGTGGCAACCCTAGGTTTGAAGAGAAGGGTTTGAAGAGAAGGGGCTGGAAGAGAAGGGTTTGAAGAGAAGGGTTTGAAGAGAAGGGTTTGAAGAGAAGGGGCTGGAAGAGAAGGGTTTGAAGAGAAGGGTTTGAAGAGAAGGGTTTGAAGAGAAGGGTTTGAAGAGAAGGGGCTGGAAGAGAAGGGTTTGAAGAGAAGGGTTTGAAGAGAAGGGTTTGAAGAGAAGGGTTTGAAGAGAAGGGGCTGGAAGAGAAGGGTTTGAAGAGAAGGGTTTGAAGAGAAGGGTTTGAAGAGAAGGGTTTGAAGAGAAGGGTTTGAAGAGAAGGGTTTGAAGAGAAGGGCTTGAAGAGAAGGGTTTGAAGAGAAGGGCTGGAAGAGAAGGGTTTGAAGAGAAGGGTTTGAAGAGAAGGGTTTGAAGAGAAGGGGCTGGAAGAGAAGGGTTTGAAGAGAAGGGCTGGAAGAGAAGGGCTTGAAGAGAAGGGTTTGAAGAGAAGGGTTTGAAGAGAAGGGGCTGGAAGAGAAGGGTTTGAAGAGAAGGGTTTGAAGAGAAGGGCTGGAAGAGAAGGGCTTGAAGAGAAGGGTTTGAAGAGAAGGGTTTGAAGAGAAGGGCTGGAAGAGAAGGGTTTGAAGAGAAGGGTTTGAAGAGAAGGGTTTGAAGAGAAGGGTTTGAAGAGAAGGGGCTGGAAGAGAAGGGTTTGAAGAGAAGGGTTTGAAGAGAAGGGTTTGAAGAGAAGGGGCTGGAAGAGAAGGGTTTGAAGAGAAGGGTTTGAAGAGAAGGGCTGGAAGAGAAGGGTTTGAAGAGAAGGGTTTGAAGAGAAGGGTTTGAAGAGAAGGGTTTGAAGAGAAGGGTTTGAAGAGAAGGGGCTGGAAGAGAAGGGTTTGAAGAGAAGGGTTTGAAGAGAAGGGTTTGAAGAGAAGGGTTTGAAGAGAAGGGCTGGAAGAGAAGTTCTGGAAGAGAAGGGCTGGAAGAGAAGGGGCTGGGAGAGAAGGGGCTGGGAGAAGAAAGGGAGGGAACTAGCAACCAAAGCAGGACGCAGAAGGGTCTGGAAGAAGTTTGTCTAGTTGGAGAGATTAGAGAGTGGAGTGCAGGAGGCAGAGAGAGACGGAGGAATTGAAGAGGCTAAGTTGGGGAGGTATGCGACCATGAGATACTACACAAGGTCCGGTTATCTCCTGAAGCACCCGGTAAAGAGGCATCAATAATGTCGAGCTGACGGCACAGAATATATATGAGACTTGTGGGGATGTAGAGGCTAAAAGGTAAGGAGGGATGAGTGTGCGGACGTGTGTGGGTCGATGCTGTGCACACCCTCCCCAGAAGTACATGCTGCTCAAAAATGAAAGGTTGCGAAGCAGAAATTGAACAGAAACTTTGGAGGCCGATCTGTAAAAATAATTGAAATCACCATCTCTGTTTTGAATCATTGCACATGTTCACCTTTTTCCTATTTTTGTAAGGAACATGATTCTGTTTGATGATGTTTTATTCCAAAATGCCTAAAGTAAAAAAAAAATGGTTGTTGGTACGACACGCAGTTATGAGTCATCCGAATACTGTACAAAATAGCTCTGTGGATGGAATGGTCTTTTTTTATCCTTGCCAAATTAAACCAATATAAAACAGAAACTTAACTTAAAGGGATAGTTCTTTTTTTTAAGTCCAGCCCATTTGCTATACTTAGCAATGATGATTTTGATTGGTAGAGTTCTTTCTCAGCGCAAGCCGCACTGTTTCTCATAGTAGCTCTGGAAAGTTGGCGGGGGGTGCGGGGGGGGGGGGTACTAATGCAAGGTCAATGAGGGGAGAGACAGGGGGGGGGAGAGACAGAGAGAGGGGAGAGACAGACGGAGAGAGAGAGAGGAGAGAGGCAGAGAGAGACAGAGAGGGGGGAGAGACAGAGAGAGAAGGGGAGTCAGAGAGAGAGGGGAGAGACAGAGAGAGAGACAGAGAGAGGGGAGAGACAGACAGAGAGAGAGAGAGAGAGAGAGAGAGAGAGGAGAGAGAGACAGAGGGGGGAGAGACAGAGAGAGAGGGGGAGACAGAGAGAGAGAGATAGAGAGGAGAGAGAGACAGAGAGAGGGGAAAGACAGACAGAGAGAGAGAGAGGAGAGGGAGACAGAGAGAGACAGAGAGAGAGAGAGGAGAGGGAGACAGAGAGAGACAGAGAGGGGGGAGAGACAGAGAGAGAGAGGGAGACAGAGAGAGAGGGGAGAGACAGAGAGAGGGTAGAGACAGACAGAGAGAGGGGGGAGAGACAGAGAGAGAGAGAGAGGGGGAGACAGAGAGAGGGGGGAGACAGAGGTGGCATTGTGTTTGCTATAAGGAGCAGGGCTGCAGTGTAATTAATCACAAAGAATGGTGATTTTAGACAAGTTATCTGTTCCCCCTCTGCCCCCACACACACACACACACACACACACACACACACACACACACACACACACACACACACACACACACACACACACACACACACACACACACTGATGCACACATGCGCAGGCATACACACACTGAGCCATGCTCATACAACAGAAACTGCATCTCTAAAAGGGCTCCTGAGGTAGAAAAAAGGATAGGGAGAGAGAGAGAGAGAGAGAGACAGAGAGAGAGAGAGAGAGAGAGAGAGAGGGAGAGACAGAGAGAGAGACTAGAGAAGCAAGAGAGGCAAAACAAGACTTGCTAATTAACCTTCCACCTTGCCTCACCCTTTTCTCTCTCTCTCTCTCTCTCTCTCTCTGTCTCTCTCTCTCTCTCTCTGGATGGACAGATTAGGGCTGGGGTGGTTTACTTTTTTCCCAGGCAGGCAATTGAATACAGAATCACAACACTTCACCGCACTACGTACACGCTGCACATGCTAAGTACCTCCATCGGAGAGGGAGGGAGAGAGAGAGAGAGAGAGAGAGAGTGAGAGCACGAGAGAGAGAGAGACAGAGAGAGAAGGTGGAGAGGGTGGGGAAGTAAAAAGAGAGATAGGAGAGGACTGTTAAAATAACTAGTTTGGTTTGATATCATGCCTCAATAATTCTATTTATATGTGCATTTTAAAGCAATCTGTTAATTATCGTTATGGACTATAACTGCAGCAAAAGGAGTATAGCCTATGTTACGTGTTTCCTTGAACACTACCGCCGGAAAAGCACTGCCACAGTGGCCACGGTAATGTACTGCCACGGTAATGTACTGCCACGGTAATGTACTGCCACAGTGGCCATGGTAATATACTGCCACAGTGGCCACAGTAAAGTACTGCCACAGTGGCCACAGTAAAGTACTGCCACAGTGGCCACAGTAAAGTACTGCCACAGTAATGTACTGCCATAGTAATGTAATGCCACAGTGGCCACAGTAATGTACTGCCACAGTGGCCACAGTAATGTACTGCCACAGTGGCCATGGTAATGTACTGCCACAGTGGCCATGATAATGTACTGCCACAGTGGCAACGGTTAAGTACTGGCACAGTGGCCACAGTAATGTACTGCCACAGTGGCCACAGTAATGTACTGCCACAGTGGCCATGGTAATGTACTGCCACAGTGGCCATGGTAATGTACTGCCACAGTGGCCATGGTAATGTACTGCCACAGTGGCAACGGTTAAGTACTGGCACAGTGGCCACAGTAATGTACTGCCACAGTGGCCACAGTAATGTACTGCCACAGTGGCAACGGTTAAGTACTGGCACAGTGGCCACAGTAATGTACTGCCACAGTGGCAACGGTTAAGTACTGGCACAGTGGACTTTTGGTTTGTGCCAGTCCAAGACGTCAAATGAAAGCTGATAATACACAGATTCCATAATAATTCAATAATTCTATTTATATGTGCATTTTAAAGCAATCTGTTAATTATCGTTATGGACTATAACTGCAGCAAAAGGAGTATAGCCTATGTTACGTGTTTCCTTGAACACTACCGCCGGAAAAGCACTGCCACAGTGGCCACGGTAATGTACTGCCACGGTAATGTACTGCCACAGTGGCCATGGTAATATACTGCCACAGTGGCCACAGTAAAGTACTGCCACAGTAATGTACTGCCATAGTAATGTAATGCCACAGTGGCCACAGTAATGTACTGCCACAGTAATGTACTGCCACAGTGGCCACAGTAATGTACTGCCACAGTGGCCATGGTAATGTACTGCCACAGTGGCCATGGTAATGTACTGCCACAGTGGCAACGGTTAAGTACTGGCACAGTGGCCACAGTAATGTACTGGCACAGTGGCCACAGTAATGTACTGCCACAGTGGCCGCAGTAATGTACTGCCACAGTGGCCATGGTAATGTACTGCCACAGTGGCCATGGTAATGTACTGCCACAGTGGCAACGGTTAAGTACTGGCACAGTGGCCACAGTAATGTACTGCCACAGTGGCCACAGTAATGTACTGCCACAGTGGCCACAGTAATGTACTGCCACAGTGGCAACGGTTAAGTACTGGCACAGTGGCCACAGTAATGTACTGCCACAGTGGCAACGGTTAAGTACTGGCACAGTGGACTTTTGGTTTGTGCCAGTCCAAGACGTCAAATGAAAGCTGATAATACACAGATTCCAATGGTATTAGTCTGATCATGCTACGACCAAAACTCACAGAACTAGCAGCCGAAGATAAACACTTACTCACTGCCTATATTATCTTTCTTTTCTTCTTTCTTTTTTTCACATACCCCTAAAAGAGAATTTTGGTATTTTTCAACCTGGTACCTATTTTTGTAAATTTGTCTATAAGTAACTAATTGGAGCAGGGTTTTTTAAAACATTGCAGTATTGACCGAGACCCCTTCAGCTGGCAGGCACTTTGCGCACACGGGGGCTCGAGCCTGCGACCTCCGTGTTGGTAGGCAGGGAATCTACCGCTGACTGTACCCGGGCGTCCAAAAGGAGTATAATTGTTGCACTGGCAACAAGTATTATTGGGGAATGACCTCACAGGCACGAACAGGCGATCCCTAGTGCAACTTTGACCTACCTAAGACTACTATTATGTGAAGACCACTGAGGGTCACAGAGAGGCAACCTCCAGACGGTCCTTATTACCTTTCTCATCTGCAATAATGATGGGGCTCGATAAATCAGTGTATTTTGACTCCCCGGGAGTGAGACCCGGTTGGCAATACAGCTAGATGTTTATTATGTAACTAATTTAAATGGTTTTAAAAGCCAACTGTTAACATGTATGTTACATTCTGATGCCATGATAAAACACTTGCTTCTATTATCAATTTATTTTGTCTAAATTCAGAATTTTATTATTTTGAAAAATAAATAGTCAGATAGTCACAATAGATAGACAATAGTCTGGAAACAAATATTTTTCCATACTCTCCCTTCCTTTTCCCATATGTGTAGGAACCCTGTCATGTTTTTATTATTTTGAAAATGTATTTTATATTTAGAATGTAAATTGTCTATCAAATATAATACATCAACATTTTTTTTTGGCGCACGGCCATCCATCCAGATACATTTTTGGCCCTTCATAGGAAAGAATTTGTGCACCTCTGCTCTATGACTTTCCTATCTCTATCCACCTTATTTTTGGCGGCCATTTTTGCCTGATCTGCTGATGGGTGCTTCTTCCGGTGTGATCCTCCCAGCCTTGTTGCTGACAGCTTGACACCCGTCTGGGCGAACGGAGCAAATCACTAATCAGGTCCAGCTTGGCAAAAATCTCGTCGATAAATATCCCTTTAAGAGCGCAGTGCATTCATGGGTAATCGCCTGCTGTGGCCAATATTAACCATTTCGAGTAACACTGTTTCCATACGGATCACCGGCGTTAGTTTGTTGTTTATAACGTGGCTATATTCATAACGTTTTCTATCTCGGATACGTTATTTCGAATCGCACATAGGTTACGCCAAACCCCACATAGGTTACGCCTCGAATCCCACATAAGTTACGCTAAAACGCACATACTTTACGCCTCGAATCGCACATAGGTTACGCTAAAACCACCACCGCAAAGCGTGTGGGTTTCAGGACGAAACACACTCGAGCCACTAACGTCATCTTAAGAGCACAATATTCCTGGAATGCAAGTTTACCTAAACAGTTACATGTCCTCTGCATTCTACATAAAATTAAGATATTACGGGTTGTTTTATTTTGTATGTTACATACTTATTGACCAAGTTATGTTCAATTCAGCCAGGGTACAAGAGACTGAGTGTAGGTGGCCATCTTTTCAAATCAAGTAGAATACATTAGGAAATGGCAAGCTGCAGCAATAGTCACGTTAAACCGGACCTTGTACGCACAATTATTTTTTACAGTGGGGCATTCAAAAATAAGGTGGATAGCTATGGCCCCTTTTCACTAGCCCCACCCCCTTTCCTTACCACACCCCCTCCACCACCCAGATACACATAGCTCCTCCCCCTACCCACCCCTCGAACACCGACTCTACGAGCTTCCTATCCCTAGCTACGGACCCTTTTCCCTGGCCCCGCCCCCTTTCCTGACCATGCACGCTCCCTCTCACCACATTTAGTTATTAGTTATTTGGTTATTTACCTGAACATAACCAAAGTGGTTTCATTTTGCATTTTATGTTGGAAAGGCAGCTAGGATTTCAAATTAACTGCCGTTTTGTTTCAAATTTGTAGGTTAGCAGAAATGTAAAATGCCACAATTAGAAATGTATTTTGCCACTGTTTTGTTTCAAATTTACATTGAGATTCGATGTATCTCTGGTTTGCAGACATGAAGCCACATTGTGGCGACTGGGTCGTCTATTTAAATTCATGTGCACGTGCGGCTGCTGCTCTATGCATGCATTAATAAATGTGCCTATCTACACGAGTGTGTGTATGTGTGTGTGTGTGTGTGTGTGTGTGTGTCTACTCTCAGAGGTCAGCTCCCAGACACTATTGATGAACATATTGAGCAGATAATCTTTAAACAGCTCATTATTGATTGTGCCCGGATAATTGAATAATCACAAAGACCTTTTCCACATCTGTTTCCCTCTTGATTTCTAACAAATTGCTGTCATTCTCCCTCGGGGACAGCGGTGGCCTAAAGGTCAGAGGTTGCGAGCTCCACCATTGTCTTCACTGGGAAGTGACCGCTGCCATGACTGTTGTCGCGATGATGCGTCTCCGGATTATTACCATTTGCTACTGTGATTGGTCACCGAGTTTGATCATTGAGGACTAACAGCAACCAATCGGTTGGGGCAACCGAATCCATTGTGGATATAGGCTGTGGGCAAATTCGAAAAGTGCCGAAATGTCATGTGATTCATATGGAGCTACCAGGCTAGTGCACGGACCAATGCAAACGTTTTAAAACAGACTGCCAACAAAATAATATGCAATACGAGGGATCAGCCGAGCAGCGGGAAACAAACCACTGGGTGGAAACGGCAATAAGACCCTATGGAGCATGAGTGTCTGACTCTAGCCGGCTGACCCTGTTTACATTTTATAAACTGCGACAGTTCACACAACTTTCACACGACATGCATATATTATACATCAAACTCTTGAGCTACTTCTGCTCTCACTCAGAATGTCAAAATATAAGCGATGTACAGTTTTTGAGATATTGAGATCATTTGTTTGGCACAACTCATACTAGTCGCGCAGTAACTGCCGCGGGGTTCCGCATTTCTGGGTGGTTGTGACGTCACACTGATTCAGCCTATAGGAATACAGAAAATCTATCAGAACCACATTTATTACATCATCATCAGGATTGTTGGAAACTTTTTTCTTCCATTATCCAAACAACCAAAGTTCATGGTAGATCTCGTACTTCATGCATCTTAAAAACACGACAATCCATTTAGGAGCTACCGCTCTGTTTATTCAAGCGCTGTGAGTTGTACCTGAAAATAAGCTCTGAAGCCATGTCTTCTAGCTCATAGAATATTCAACGTTCTCTCCTCACATTTAACAACCTTTTAGGATTAGTTCATTTATCATCACAGGAAGAAGATAAAGTGAAAAGAGTAACCCTCCCTGCCTCTTCAAAAGTGTTTTTTATTCCCACAGAATGGAGCAATGGACAGAAGGTAGGAGCAGGTGAGCGAGAGAGAGAGAGAGTAGGCTGAGTGCCGTGTGTCATTCTGCCAGTCACACCGTTTCAACTTTCCCCGCACGACATTTGAACAAACACACGAATGCACAAGCACATTTACGTACAGACTCGCATTCGCGCTCCCACCCTCTCTGCCAGCATTTATGTCTCTCTCTCTCTCTCTCTCTCTCTCTCTCTCTCTCTCAGACAACACACATGCAGGTGAGTGAGTGTCTCTCTCTCTCTCTCTCTCCTGCTCTTAGACAACACACATGCAGGTGAGTGAGAGCCAGCTGGCGGCCGCTGATAACAAGCCGGAGGCTGAGTGAGAGAGAGGCTGAGGAGGCGCTGCCGCTACCCAGGCTCGCTGGCCCGATGCTGGGACAGCTCACCAAGCAGATAGGCCCCTCTGTGTTTCGACAACCTATCACCGAGGCTGTTGGAGCAGAGGAGGTGTAGCACTCAGGCTGTTGGAGCAGAGAAGGTGTAGCACTCAAATTCCATTAAAGTCACGGCGTGTCATTCTAGTGGCTAGTTTTCAGCAGAGAGGCAAAGGGCTTTTAAAAAGTGAAGAAAACTCTTGTAAGTTCATAAGATGTCCATGAAATTAAGCAGAAAGGGCAAAAAAGGTCCAGCGTAGTTAGGAGTATATAACCTTCATTAGATTTCACCATTCAACTTCTTTTGTTGAGTCAAATATTCTTGCATGACTATGACTACTATACTATATATATACTATATCAGTGGTTCCCAAATGGTGTGCCTAGGCACTCTGGTGTGCCTTGAGGCAAGTCCAGGTGTGCCTTGGGATTTTGCGACAACCATACATGATTGGAAATATAGCCTAAAACTATACAAAAAGTAGGTGTGTTGCTGCTTTGATGTAGTCATTTTACGTTTCTAATTAATTCCTGAATTATTTTGTTAAGTATTTCTATATATAATGTATGTATAAGCAAAATTGTTAACTCAGTAATGCAGCAGCACTTGGGTTTATAGTCTCTGTAGCTGTGTCCCTCAATGGTATATTCACTGCAAAGTTTTTGGGATTGATTGACAGACAGAAGGACTTCTACTCGCTCATCCACTCATAACAATTATAGCCAACAAGAGGTGGAAGATGAAGTGGGGACAGGACAGAGAGTGGGGGAAACAATGCCATGCTGCCAACTTACTACAATGGGAAGGAAGTGTGGGACGCGTGGTCTAAAGGATTCAAAATAGAACCAATTTTGGTGTTCATTTTCCAATATGCAATGCAAATGTACTATTCCATAGTTCTGTAAAAAGTGCTCCCAAAGGAACCAAGGGAGGGGAGACAGGAGAGAGGGAGGGGGAGAGAGGGAGGGGTGAGAGGAGAGAGGGAGGGGAGAAAAGGGAGGAGAGAGGAGAGAGGGAGGGGAGAGAAGGGAGGAGACAGGAGAGAGGGAGGGGGAGAGAGGATGAGAGGAGAGAGGGAGGGAAGAGAGGGAGGGGGAGAGAGGGAGGGGAGAGAAGGGAGGAGAGAGGAGAGAGGGAGGGAGGAGAGAAGAGGAGAGAGGGAGGAGGATAGAAGGGAGGAGAGAGAAGGGAGGAGAGAGGAGAGAGGGAGGGATGAGAGAAGAGGAGAGAGGGAGGAGGATAGAAGGGAGGAGAGAGAAGGGAGGAGAGAGGAGAGAGGGAGGGATGAGAGAAGAGGAGAGAGGGAGGAGGATAGAAGGGAGGAGAGAGAAGGGAGGAGAGAGGAGAGAGGGTGGGATGAGAGAAGAGGAGAGAGGGAGGGGGATAGAAGGGAGGAGAGAGGAGAGAGGGAGGGATGAGAGAAGAGGAGAGAGGGAGGGGGATAGAAGGGAGGAGAGAGGGAGGGGGGAGAGAGGGAGGAGAGAGGGAGGAGAGAGGGAGGGGGATAGAAGGGAGGAGAGAGGGAGG
>NC_139644.1:39141600-39146600 GCF_964638095.1 Poromitra crassiceps | reverse complement strand
TCGGAGGACAAGTTATTTTATGTGATGTGTGTACGAGACTATTATATTAATGTAACAGACTAAAATTATGTTGTGTGTGTGTGTTGTCTATAGGCTGTAGCCTATGGCTTCAGAGGTTAACTTCATTTAACACCAGAGACTGAGGAGGTACACAGAGCCTCGTATACAGTCTGTACAATAACATAGCGTGCCCAGAGCACCTCGTTCTGCACTTGGTGCAGACCGGTGCAGACTTGCTTTGGTCTAGTCTAGTCAGTCACGGTTAGTATAGCTAGCAAGTAAGTACTTGCGTTACTGCGTTGCTGCAGGAACTGAATTCATTAACCATAGTTGTGTCCTGGAAGCTTTTTGCTGGCACCACATAGCCTATATAGTCCCATATTTATGATATTTCATGTGACATAAAATGCGTTGAAATGTAGTTTTCGTATAGACCAGATTTCAACTCTCAGTTACACAATAAAATGGACAAATGCCAATTCACACACTATCAATATTGCCTCTATTCCAAGCTACAACAAATGTTTTAACAATATGATGCACCAAATTGTGTTTTTTTACACGTTGACGTTGTAACCGCATTTTAGCCGGTTGAAAAGAGGGTGAAATTAGGTCTTAGACGTTCAAACCCAATATCACCCAGATTTCAACTAAAAATCAACGTTGAAAAAACGTTTTGTGCTCGCTGGGTTATCTGCACCAGCAAACACTGCTGTAGGGTTAACGTGCATATTATCTGCACCAGCAAACACTGCTGTAGGGTTAACGTGCATATTATCTGCACCAGCAAACACTGCTGTAGGGTTAACGTGCATATTAACTGCACCAGCAAACACTGCTGTAGGGTTAACGTGCATATTATCTGTACCAGCAAACACTGCTGTAGGGTTAACGTGCATATTAACTGCACCAGCAAACACTGCTGTAGGGTTAACGTGCATATTATCTGCACCAGCAAACACTGCTGTAGGGTTAACGTGCATATTATCTGCACCAGCAAACACTGCTATAGGGTTAACGTGCATATTAACTGCACCAGCAAACACTGCTATAGGGTTAACGTGCATATTAACTGCACCAGCAAACACTGCTGTAGGGTTAACGTGCATATTATCTGCACCAGCAAACACTGCTGTAGGGTTAACGTGCATATTATCTGCACCAGCAAACACTGCTGTAGGGTTAACGTGCATATTAACTGCACCAGCAAACACTGCTATAGGGTTAACGTGCATATTATCTGCACCAGCAAACACTGCTGTAGGGTTAACGTGCATATTAACTGCACCAGCAAACACTGCTGTAGGGTTAACGTGCATATTATCTGCACCAGCAAACACTGCTGTAGGGTTAACGTGCATATTATCTGCACCAGCAAACACTGCTGTAGGGTTAACGTGCATATTAACTGCACCAGCAAACACTGCTATAGGGTTAACGTGCATATTATCTGCACCAGCAAACACTGCTGTAGGGTTAACGTGCATATTAACTGCACCAGCAAACACTGCTGTAGGGTTAACGTGCATATTATCTGCACCAGCAAACAGGGACATGTTCACACATTACATTGCCTTAATTAAGTATACTCATAAATGTTGCGCCTCGTCTGTAATTGGATGTGTGTGTGTGTGTGTGTGTGTGTGTGTGTGTGTGTGCGTGCGTGCGTGCGTGCGTACTGTAGATGTGTATGTTCAGCTTACATTGTCTGCAAATGGACTTGTAAATTGACTGAGTCACTTTTTTCCAATAGGACGAATCAGCGTGACGTCACTGCCACCCAGAAATGCGTAACCCCGCGGCAGTTAACTAGTATGAGTTGTGCCAAACAAACGTTAATATCTCAAAAACTATACATCACATCGCTTATATTTTGACATTCTGAGTGAGAGCAGAATTAGCTCAAGAGTGTGATGTATAATATATGCATGTCGTGTTGTAAATTGTAAACACGGTCAGCCGGCTAGAGTCAGACGCTCAAACTCAGGCTCCATAGGGTTCCATTGCTGTTGCCACCCAGTGACGCGGTTTGTTTACCAAAATGCTGCTCGGCTGATCCCTCGTATCCCCTTAGTTTCTATTAGGCTATCTGTGCTCTCCAATAACACTTCAATATCAAAAGAAGAAGAAGAAAAGTTTTCAAAATGTTGTGAACACAGCACGCCCTACAGGTCTAATACGCTTTTTGCATGCTGAAAATATGATGCCTTTTAAAAGTCAGGGCTATTATAATTATATATATAAGTACTTAGTTGCCCTTAGGGCTATTATAAGTACATCTCTATAAATGAAGTTATATTAGCCTGCAAGGTTCTGTTTAAATCAAACCTCAAATAACTTTTAAATTGGCCTGGGATCCTACACTTCATTTCAATCATCAATGCCAAGTATTTTATCACAACCCACAATGTTGCCCAAGCCTCATTCAATCGTGTGTGTGTGTGTGTGTGTGTGTGTGTGTGTGTATGTGAGAGAGAGAGAGAGAGAGAAAGACAGAGAGGGTGGGTGGCATAAGGGCACTGCAGGCATGGCACATATGAAATATCTCTCTCTCTCTCTCACACACACACACACACAAAAGGATGTGTTGATGAGGCTGCCATTTGCCTGCTCAGTCATGGGGCGTATGCACACCTTCCTAATTGGCCGAATGCTGCAGGCTCTCTCAGTCTTTATGGTTTTTGTAGCCTGGCTTGGAAGGTTTGTCTCAATCTTCTTTTTGTCTCTGCTGTAGTGGATTTGTCTTTCTGTCTCTGCTGTAGTGGATTTGTCTTTCTGTCTCTGCTGTAGTGGATTTGTCTTTCTGTTTTTGCTGTAGTGGATTTGTCTTTCTGTCTTTGCTGTAGTGGATTTGTCTTTCTGTCTTTGCTGTAGTGGATTTGTCTTTCTGTCTTTGCTGTAGTGGATTGGGGCTTTTATAGAATATTGTTGTGTTGTTGAATAGAACTTGAATGGAATGCTGAACGCTCAACAACATCAACAAGCGTGGCATGCACCATTCAGAATCGCAATTCAGATCCTAGGAACTGGGAGAGAACCAAATCTACCTTCTCATTAGTTAGACAACCTGACTTCGTCCTGTCAAATGACAGCCCACACGTTAACACTGAACCCAGTGTTACGGTGCAGGCAACTAGACCTGTCAAATAGGCCTACACAATACAGTAGCTCCGTCTAGGGGTATACTAGCCCCAATGCCCGTAACATGAAAAGTGAACAAGGATACAAGAAATGGAGGCTG
This sequence comes from Poromitra crassiceps, assembly GCF_964638095.1. NCBI lineage: Eukaryota > Metazoa > Chordata > Actinopteri > Beryciformes > Melamphaidae > Poromitra > Poromitra crassiceps. The sequence goes on along the minus strand of NC_139644.1, from coordinate 39,143,359 downwards.
TTCATCGAGTGAACCTGTTAGCTTAGCTGATGTAGCTTCCAGGCAGAGCTCCTTTCTTGCACACCCAACCACCCACCACCTTAGGTTCAGTCACTATGAGAGCAGGGCGGACATGGTGCAAGGGGGAAAGGATAGTGCTCGCTCACGTAACAATGACTGAGTGTCATATTTAGAATTCTACAGAAGCCCAGTATGGACAAAAGGCTCCTTCTATACGAGCAGACATCTCCCATTTGATAAACAGCAAAGGAATATGGAAATGAACATCATAGATAAGCTGGAAGGGGTGACTGTAACCATGACCGCTGAGACATCACTGATGATCTCATCTGTGGGATTTATGACATCACTTATGAATTTATGACATCACTGATGATGTCATCAGTGGGACAGACAGAGAAACAAACAGACAGAGCCTTAGCTCCCATTTATATACTGAAGATGATGATAGATAGATGAAACACGTACAATAGACCTTTGCAGTTACTATCATGTATTAAAGGAGAATTTCGGTTTTTTACACCACGGTCCTCATTTCCAGCTTAAAATATTATGTTTTACTCACCGAAATAGTTTGGCTTCATTCGGATGCCCACGGAAGATTTTAGCTCCGAGTAGTCTCCTCAAACAGGCTATAACGAGAGCCTGCGGCGAGTGCGGGGCATGCTGCACACGCTCTCTAAATGACACTTTTTCTGTCAGATCACGGTTCATTATGGTTGTAAATATAATTATTTAGCTAATAGCTAGAAGCTAAGCTAACATCAACACAACAGTCAACGTTGATCTGCCCCGGATGGGGTTACAGTGCCCATCTTCCCCCTGTGAAACCACACTTCTTCAGAGGAACCACAGAAGGGGGAAGATACGCACTGTAACCCCATCCGGGGCAGATCAACGCCGACTGCTGTGTTGATGTTAGCTTAGCTTCTAGCTATTAGCTAAATAATTATATTTACAACCATAATGAACCGTGATCTGACAGAAAAAGTGTCATTTAGAGAGCGTGTGCAGCATGCCCCGCACTCGCCGCAGGCTCTCGTTATAGCCTGTTTGAGGAGACTACTCGGAGCTAAAATCTTCCGTGGGCAACCGAATGAAGCCAAACTATTTCGGTGAGTAAAACATAATATTTTAAGCTGGAAATGAGGACCGTGGTGTAAAAAACCGAAATTCTCCTTTAAAGAGCTGGACAAGAGATTGAAAATGGCCACCTATTCATTCGAACGTAAGCGCTCACCAGCGCATGAAGCATTTTGCCGGGGGTTTTCTTCCTGGTTTCACTTCCGTGATGTGCGGTCCACGGTCATGTGTGCATGTATGCCATGATGTCTGCTTAAGTATTAGTGCTCACCTGAACAGCTTCTAGTGGCCAGAGCCATAGAAAGAAAGACCTCCAGAAGAAAGCTCTTGGTGGCTTCTGAAGAAAAATTGACTAGTTTTTGACTTTGAGTGATTGATACCCAGAGTTTTACAGATTTACAGCTGCTTCTTTCCCCATGTAAGTGAACGGGGAAATCTCTTTTTTGGGCCACAGGGTGTCACATGACTTGCAATACCAAGCTTGGCCACCATGTTCAATTTGCTTCAAGGCTGAGACCTGACGCTGGGGGCTGGTTGCTATGGATTATATTCACTTCCGGTATATTGTGTCTCCAAAAGAACTAATGATTGACCGAGGGAAAATGAAAGTTGGGACATCATGTGAAGGCAAATGGTAGTTCAAATGTCACAAATGTGCAAATGTTTACAGTTTGCA
>NC_139644.1:39099100-39136600 GCF_964638095.1 Poromitra crassiceps | reverse complement strand
AAATCAGTTTTCACCAGAGTGAAGCATGTTAAAATCAGTTTTCAGTTTTCACCAGAGTGAAGCATGTTAAAATCAGTTTTCACTAGAGTGAAGCATGTTAAAATCAGTTTTCACTAGAGTGAAGCATGTTAAAATCAGTTTTCACTAGAGTGAAGCATGTTAAAATCGGTTTTCACTAGAGTGAAGCATGTTAAAATCAGTTTTCACCAGAGTGGAGCATGTTAATATCAGCTTTCACTAGAGTGAAGCATGTTAAAATCAGTTTTCACCAGAGTGAAGCATGTTAAAATCAGTTTTCATTAGAGTGAAGCATGTTAAAATCAGCTTTCACCAGAGTGGAGCATGTTAATATCAGCTTTCATTAGAGTGAAGCATGTTAAAATCAGTTTTCACCAGAGTGGAGCATGTTAAAATCAGTTTTCACTAGAGTGAAGCATGTTAAAATCAGTTTTCACCAGAGTGAAGCATGTTAAAATCAGTTTTCACCAGAGTGAAGCATGTTAAAATCAGTTTTCACCAGAGTGAAGCATGTTAAAATCAGCTTTCACTAGAGTGAAGCATGTTAAAATCAGTTTTCACTAGAGTGAAGCATGTTAAAATCAGCTTTCACTAGAGTGAAGCATGTTAAAATCAGCTTTCACTAGAGTGAAGAATGTTAAAATCAGTTTTCACTAGAGTGAAGCATGTTAAAATCAGTTTTCACTAGAGTGAAGAATGTTAAAATCAGTTTTCACTAGAGTGAAGCATGTTAAAATCAGTTTTCATTAGAGTGAAGCATGTTAAAATCAGCTTTCACTAGAGTGAAGCATGTTAAAATCAGTTTTCATTAGAGTGAAGCATGTTAAAATCAGCTTTCACTAGAGTGAAGCATGTTAAAATCAGTTTTCATTAGAGTGAAGCATGTTAAAATCAGTTTTCACTAGAGTGAAGCATGTTAAAATCAGTTTTCACTAGAGTGAAGCATGTTAAAATCAGTTTTCATTAGAGTGAAGCATGTTAAAATCAGCTTTCACTAGAGTGAAGCATGTTAAAATCAGTTTTCACTAGAGTGAAGCATGTTAAAATCAGTTTTCACTAGAGTGAAGCATGTTAAAATCAGTTTTCACTAGAGTGAAGCATGTTAAAATCAGTTTTCACCAGAGTGAAGCATGTTAAAATCAGTTTTCACCAGAGTGAAGCATGTTAAAATCAGTTTTCACTAGAGTGAAGCATGTTAAAATCAGTTTTCACTAGAGTGAAGCATGTTAAAATCAGTTTTCACCAGAGTGAAGCATGTTAAAATCAGTTTTCACTAGAGTGAAGCATGTTAAAATCAGTTTTCACTAGAGTGAAGCATGTTAAAATTAGTTTTCACTAGAGTGAAGCATGTTAAAATCAGTTTTCACTAGAGTGAAGAATGTTAAAATCAGTTTTCACTAGAGTGAAGCATGTTAAAATCAGTTTTCATTAGAGTGAAGCATGTTAAAATCAGCTTTCACTAGAGTGAAGCATGTTAAAATCAGTTTTCATTAGAGTGAAGCATGTTAAAATCAGCTTTCACTAGAGTGAAGCATGTTAAAATCAGTTTTCATTAGAGTGAAGCATGTTAAAATCAGCTTTCACTAGAGTGAAGCATGTTAAAATCAGCTTTCACTAGAGTGAAGCATGTTAAAATTAGTTTTCACCAGAGTGAAGCATGTTAAAATCAGCTTTCACTAGAGTGAAGCATGTTAAAATTAGTTTTCACCAGAGTGAAGCATGTTAAAATCAGTTTTCACTAGAGTGAAGCATGTTAAAATCAGCTTTCACTAGAGTGAAGCATGTTAAAATTAGTTTTCACTAGAGTGAAGCATGTTAAAATTAGTTTTCACCAGAGTGAAGCATGTTAAAATCAGCTTTCACTAGAGTGAAGCATGTTAAAATTAGTTTTCACCAGAGTGAAGCATGTTAAAATCAGTTTTCACTAGAGTGAAGCATGTTAAAATTAGTTTTCACTAGAGTGAAGCATGTTAAAATCAGTTTTCATTAGAGTGAAGCATGTTAAAATCAGCTTTCACTAGAGTGAAGCATGTTAAAATCAGTTTTCACCAGAGTGAAGCATGTTAAAATCAGCTTTCACTAGAGTGAAGCATGTTAAAATCAGCTTTCACTAGAGTGAAGCATGTTAAAATCAGTTTTCATTAGAGTGAAGCATGTTAAAATCAGCTTTCACTAGAGTGAAGCATGTTAAAATCAGTTTTCACCAGAGTGAAGCATGTTAAAATCAGTTTTCACCAGAGTGAAGCATGTTAAAATCAGTTTTCACTAGAGTGAAGCATGTTAAAATCAGTTTTCACCAGAGTGAAGCATGTTAAAATCAGTTTTCACCGGAGTGAAGCATGTTAAAATCAGTTTTCACTAGAGTGAAGCATGTTAAAATCAGTTTTCACTAGAGTGAAGCATGTTAAAATTAGTTTTCACTAGAGTGAAGCATGTTAAAATCAGTTTTCACTAGAGTGAAGAATGTTAAAATCAGTTTTCACTAGAGTGAAGCATGTTAAAATCAGTTTTCATTAGAGTGAAGCATGTTAAAATCAGCTTTCACTAGAGTGAAGCATGTTAAAATCAGTTTTCATTAGGGTGAAGCATGTTAAAATCAGCTTTCACTAGAGTGAAGCATGTTAAAATCAGTTTTCATTAGAGTGAAGCATGTTAAAATCAGCTTTCACTAGAGTGAAGCATGTTAAAATCAGCTTTCACTAGAGTGAAGCATGTTAAAATTAGTTTTCACCAGAGTGAAGCATGTTAAAATCAGCTTTCACTAGAGTGAAGCATGTTAAAATTAGTTTTCACCAGAGTGAAGCATGTTAAAATCAGTTTTCACTAGAGTGAAGCATGTTAAAATCAGCTTTCACTAGAGTGAAGCATGTTAAAATTAGTTTTCACCAGAGTGAAGCATGTTAAAATCAGTTTTCACTAGAGTGAAGCATGTTAAAATCAGTTTTCACTAGAGTGAAGCATGTTAAAATTAGTTTTCACCAGAGTGAAGCATGTTAAAATCAGCTTTCACTAGAGTGAAGCATGTTAAAATTAGTTTTCACCAGAGTGAAGCATGTTAAAATCAGTTTTCACTAGAGTGAAGCATGTTAAAATTAGTTTTCACTAGAGTGAAGCATGTTAAAATCAGTTTTCACTAGAGTGAAGCATGTTAAAATCAGCTTTCACTAGAGTGAAGCATGTTAAAATCAGTTTTCATTAGAGTGAAGCATGTTAAAATCAGTTTTCACCAGAGTGAAGCATGTTAAAATCAGTTTTCACTAGAGTGAAGCATGTTAAAATCAGTTTTCACCAGAGTGAAGCATGTTAAAATTAGTTTTCACTAGAGTGAAGCATGTTAAAATCAGTTTTCACTAGAGTGAAGAATGTTAAAATCAGTTTTCACTAGAGTGAAGCATGTTAAAATCAGTTTTCATTAGAGTGAAGCATGTTAAAATCAGCTTTCACTAGAGTGAAGCATGTTAAAATCAGTTTTCATTAGAGTGAAGCATGTTAAAATCAGCTTTCACTAGAGTGAAGCATGTTAAAATCAGTTTTCACTGGAGTGAAGCATGTTAAAATCAGTTTTCACTAGAGTGAAGCATGTTAAAATCAGTTTTCACTAGAGTGAAGCATGTTAAAATCAGCTTTCACTAGAGTGAAGCATGTTAAAATCAGCTTTCACTAGAGTGAAGCATGTTAAAATCAGTTTTCACTGGAGTGAAGCATGTTAAAATCAGTTTTCACTAGAGTGAAGCATGTTAAAATCAGTTTTCACTAGAGTGAAGCATGTTAAAATCAGCTTTCACTAGAGTGAAGCATGTTAAAATCAGCTTTCACTAGAGTGAAGCATGTTAAAATCAGTTTTCACTGGAGTGAAGCATGTTAAAATCAGTTTTCACTAGAGTGAAGCATGTTAAAATCAGCTTTCACTCGAGTGAAGCATGTTAAAATCAGTTTTCACTAGAGTGAAGCATGTTAAAATCAGTTTGCACTAGAGTGAAGCATGTTAAAATCAGTTTTCACTAGAGTGAAGCATGTTAAAATCAGTTTTCACTAGAGTGAAGCATGTTAAAATCAGCTTTCACTAGAGTGAAGCATGTTAAAATCAGCTTTCACTAGAGTGAAGCATGTTAAAATCAGTTTTCACTAGAGTGAAGCATGTTAAAATCAGCTTTCATTAGAGTGAAGCATGTTAAAATCAGTTTTCACTAGAGTGAAGCATGTTAAAATCAGTTTGCACTAGAGTGAAGCATGTTAAAATCAGTTTTCACTAGAGTGAAGCATGTTAAAATCAGTTTTCACTAGAGTGAAGCATGTTAAAATCAGCTTTCACTAGAGTGAAGCATGTTAAAATCAGCTTTCACTAGAGTGAAGCATGTTAAAATCAGTTTTCACTAGAGTGAAGCATGTTAAAATCAGCTTTCATTAGAGTGAAGCATGTTAAAATCAGTTTTCACTAGAGTGAAGCATGTTAAAATCAGTTTTCACTAGAGTGAAGCATGTTAAAATCAGCTTTCACTAGAGTGAAGCATGTTAAAATCAGTTTTCACTGGAGTGAAGCATGTTAAAATCAGTTTTCACTAGAGTGAAGCATGTTAAAATCAGCTTTCACTCGAGTGAAGCATGTTAAAATCAGTTTTCACTAGAGTGAAGCATGTTAAAATCAGTTTGCACTAGAGTGAAGCATGTTAAAATCAGTTTTCACTAGAGTGAAGCATGTTAAAATCAGTTTTCACTAGAGTGAAGCATGTTAAAATCAGTTCTCACTAGAGTGAAGCATGTTAAAATCAGCTTTCACTCGAGTGAAGCATGTTAAAATCAGTTTTCACTAGAGTGAAGCATGTTAAAATCAGTTTGCACTAGAGTGAAGCATGTTAAAATCAGTTTTCACTAGAGTGAAGCATGTTAAAATCAGCTTTCACTAGAGTGAAGCATGTTAAAATCAGTTCTCACTAGAGTGAAGCATGTTAAAATCAGCTTTCACTCGAGTGAAGCATGTTAAAATCAGTTTTCACTAGAGTGAAGCATGTTAAAATCAGTTTGCACTAGAGTGAAGCATGTTAAAATCAGTTTTCACTAGAGTGAAGCATGTTAAAATCAGCTTTCACTAGAGTGAAGCATGTTAAAATCAGCTTTCACTAGAGTGAAGCATGTTAAAATCAGCTTTCACTCGAGTGTAGCATGTTAAAATCAGCTTTCACTAGAGTGAAGCATGTTAAAAATCAGTTTTCATCCTAGTGAAGCTGCAACCCATATATCCATACGCTCTTCAAATACCCTGATGTTTCATGCCCCAGAATGCTCCAAAAGGCCACTGGTCTGCATTATGTTAATTTCCTTCTCTGTCTTTGAGGCGGTTATTATAGCTTGACAAGCTCTCTCACTCATATTTAACAGCCCTAGAATAAAATTATACTGCCCATATTCCTAAAGGCCTAAAGATGCCATTCTGACAGTGGCACAGCATAAATCAACTAAGTGAGAGCAGAGGCTTGGAGAGAAACTGCTCCAAAAAGTAAGTGTAAAAGATCAGACAAGAACCAAGAGGAACAGCACAGACCAAAAGACAACACACACAATAGAACCAATCACAACGTTTGTTTACAATAACTTCCGGGTAGAAAACTCCCGTGTCATGTCGCGTACATACAATTGAACGGGTATGAAGATATCAATAGGAGGTATAGTCTAAAATGCATGTTGATGCTTTCATATCTCATGAAACGTTACAATAGAAATAAACAATAAGCGAATTTGACGGTATCGCTATTGTCCTTGCTACTCAGCATTCTGTTTTTGCGATTTCAGATTCTGTTCTTGGTCTAACCTGTCTCTGCGTGTTCCTCCAGCTCTGCCAGCTCTTAAAGTCGAGCTGAACCCAAAAATGACTTTTCTTTTCTTTTAGTTCAAATACCTGGGTATGCAGTGCACCTATTTAATAATGTATGCAAAGAAAATCACAACAATCTAATTTCTTTAGTTTTTTTTACACTTTTTCACATCAAAAGTTCATTTTTCAAGATTTCATTGATAACAGTAATGTACAGTTTGCTGACGTCACCTAGTACTATCAAATTTCTACCCCATTTCAACCAATCATATCACGACATGCAGCTGTCAATCAAATCTTCATTTCAGGATCATTTTCTCTTCCAAATTAAGTAGAAAATGGCGCCTAGTGCCTGTCATCTGGCAGAATTCCTATCCCATAAACTAACTACCGGTACTAACTTGGCCAATTGTTAGAAACATGAACAAAAAACAAAAACTATAATTTCTAAAGCCCATGGCACACCAAACGAACATTCTCAAACAAACACAAACAAACACGAACAAACACGAACAAAGACAAATGTTCGTTTGGTGTGCCATAGCTGTCTGTCCTTGTCTGTTCGTGTTCGGCGATGTTCTGTCATGTTTGCCAGGATTCGACTTGTTCAATCCGGCGTTGTTCGCTGTTCGCTGTTGTCTGGTAACTTCCCATGTTTTCAGTCGCGTATCCATGGAAACGGAGCCGGTCAGAGGCAGAGCCTCTAAATTAACGTTACACGCGACGCAGCAAACATACGTTTCTCTGCCAACCATGTGCCATCACACTGGGCATCAACAACACTAGCGGGAGACTTCTCCCATGCACTCCCGCAAATAAGTAATGTTATGCGCAGCAAGGTTACATAATGAGGGGAGAGAGAGAACATCCATGACGGCTAACAGCGAGCTATGCTAATAACTAGCTAGCCGTTCAGAAACACATGTAAACAGCCGTGTGATCACTGAGAACGTCAGTAAAATAAGGAGAGAGCTGCAGGTGCTTATGCAGAACTAGTGCACGATTAAGTGCACAGTGGGTAATGACCCGCTGTGGTGAAGAATATAGCGAGATTAACCAGGTTGATAGCAGAGAAAACACTGTTGCAGCGGCCATCAGCAGGACCTCCAGGCTTTAACTAGCGTTGCCTGTCACATGACGCCTTCAAGGTCCCTCGATAAAGTCTGCAGAAAGATGCAGTTACCTCACCTCTCTCTCAAGAAGCGTCACGTGAGTGTGGCGTTTATGGCCATCTGTCGCTACAAAATAAATAAACTGGGTGTATCATTGTATTACTCGACAGATGTATAACTAACTTTGTCAGTCTGAGCCATCTTCTATGTGCTGTAACACAGTGCAGTTTCTATTTTTCTGGTGTTTCTTTTTTACATGTTTGGGACTGTTGTGCTGAATATGTTTGGTCGGTGTGCCATGCTTTCAAACAATCTCCAACATCTGCCAACATTCACAGACAATTGTCTGTTGGTGTTTGTTGGTGTTTGTTTGAGAATGTTTGATTGGTGTGCCATGGCCTTAAGAATGCAAAGAAATATAACTGGCTCGTTAAAACGCGCATTCCAGGGATATCGTTACAGCAGGAATGATGGCGCGCGCATCCGAGAGCTTGGTTATCAGGGGTTGCACCTCGGAGATTCCAGGCCGACGTGCTGCACTCTCCGCTCGGCAACACGAAGGCAGCTGGTTGCCTGTGGCTCGCTGAGCTCCACTCCTCTCGTCAAAAGGCTCTTCCCGAGGGGAGCGCCACAACACACTGAATCCCATTTGATTTGGAGGCGGAACACGCCAGGATTGGCCAAAGCCCAATCCAGTCCCCAGAATTGTCAAATAAAATCATCGACATGATACTATGACCCGCCTCTCAACCTGTCATCTTAGACAAACTATGTTTTCAGTCTGAAACGGACTCATATGCACGTGACGAACGGGTTCAGTTCGACTTTAAACACCATTTTCAGAAAATGCTTCAAAAGTCATAAAAGAGGCCCTCAATTGTGAAGATTATCTTGCAGAACACAAACTTTGCTGTTTCATAAACGTTTGTTAACCACATACTTTATTTCATGCATTTAACCGAAATCCCTAAACGAAAATCTCATTGCCTTTTCCCGCTATGATATGTGATTTCTGGATAAACCTACAAAAAGACGTCATCCCTGCTGTACTCTATAGAGACAGTCGGCTGGCACGCGAGTGGCGTAAAACCGCCCATGTATCTCAATGGGCTGACAAACCAAAAGGAAGGTGCTGTGCCTCTAAACTACAGGTTTGGGGATTCTAGAGCAGAACACAAGACGTCTGTTCAGATGTACATTTACTGCGGTGGTTGAATCCCTGAAGCCTGGGCTGGGCTAGCAGCTAAATTCTAACTTTGCTGAATGGATAGAACGGGGGATTTACCCCACCCTGACCACGCCCCCACCCAGGCGGAGCCAGCTAACCCAGCGTCTATGACGAGACATCGCCTCAATCTATTGTCCTTTGTAAAGGAAGGAGGGAGCATTGCATCATATCATTTCTTAGTAAGTATTTAGACCTATGAGCATGTTGTTCATTACAGAAACAACACTACAGTGCGTGTGCATGCACACACTTCGCTTGGCTGATAGTCGACCCTGCTCTCCCTTCTCTCTCTCTCCCCCCTCCCTCTTATTTCCTCTGTTTATCATGATTTATCTTCTCTGTATTTTCTCTCTCTCCTTCCTTGATTAATTAGCCTGATTCCATGTTCTTGCCCTCTCTGTCTGGATCATTATTTACTCTCCTTATCCTTCTACCCCTCTCTTCCTGTCTTTATTTATCACTTCCTTCTCTCTCCACTGTCTCTCTGTCTCTTGCCCACTGTTCTCCTTCCTCCTCTTCTATTTTATGCCTAAACCTAACCAATCATCACTCTTGCCTAAACCTAACCAATCATCACTCTTGCCTAAACCTAACCAATCATCACTCCCCATGCCTAAACCTAACCAATCATCACTCCCCATGCCTAAACCTAACCAATCATCACTCCCCATGCCTAAACCTAACCAATCATCACTCTTGCCTAAACCTAACCAATCATCACTCCCCATGCCTAAACCTAACCAATCATCACTCCCCATGCCTAAACCTAACCAATCATCACTCCCCATGCCTAAACCTAACCAATCATCACTCCCCATGCCTAAACCTAACCAATCATCACTCTTGCCTAAACCTAACCAATCATCACTCCCCATCCCTAAACCTAAGCCAATCAGAGGCAGAGTAGGGCGGTCATGCCTGGGAGAAACATTCTAACCCCTAACCCTGAGGGAACCTACTGTATGGCCTCATTTGGATGGGGGGATTCATGAGGGAACATGGGGCTGAGGAAATAAAGGGATGGCCCCACTATTTCAGTGGCGAACTGTAAGGGCCTTCTAGGTATTCACTGAAGGCCCAAGAAGAAATTGAAAAGAAAATAATTTTTCCCTTAATAAATTATTTGTATTTGTTATTTATTAGCTTTTATTCACTGAAATACCAGTAATAATGTCCCTAAATTGATCTTGGACTCACTTTGTTTCAGCAAATATGGGGTTAAATATTTGGAGCCTCTACCGGCAAATGGCATTTGATTGACAGCAAGCCAGCAACCCTTCGCGAAGACCCACTCTGGTCATGAAATGGGGACGACAATTTTGATGACAGGTGTTTTAACCAATCAGAATTACATTGAGTTGTGGAGTTAGCCAATCACAATTAGTTGAGTTGTGGGTGGGAATATTTCCAGGCATTCGCGAAGACAAGCCAACCAGGAGACAAGACGAACGAGAAGGAGGGAGGAGTTTATGATGATGTGGAAGCTTTGTGTGCAAGGAGGAAATGGACGCGCGCAGCGGTACTTTTCAAAGGATTTAATCTGGAGCTGTCAACTGCAAAAAGCTATAAAATAAAATAAATAGAAAATATTATTTTCGCCATTTCCAGGCTAGCAACTGGGAACTTTACGCTTCGTTTACATGCAGTTCGCCACAAGATGCTCTATATTACTCTATATTACTGCAATACTGCTGTGTGCTCGGAGGGTTTGCTTGTTGCTTTTCGGGAGGCTGGTTTTTGTCATCAAGTGAACGTCATTTGGTAAGTTAAACATCTTTTTGTATTGCTGGTGGCGCTGGGGCAGCTGAGTTTTGGAGTCTTTCTGTGTATTGAGCTCATTGTTAAAACGGTGGTTGTGTTACTGACAGTGACATCCATATGCAATGTCATTTTAATAGCTGAGAGGAGTAGTGGAGTAATTATTGTGTGTAACGATACAGCGACCTAAAGAACCTGGCTGTGGAAGACAACTCATCATAGTCCGCTCTCACCAATGCGTAAAGACGCACGCAGTTCGCACAGAGACCTCAGACTTGCACGTACAGTAGGCTATATATATATATATTGTGTGTGTGTGTGTGTGTAGGGGGGGGGGGGGGGGTTACGGCATAGAAGGCCCGGTTCTGATAGGCACGGTTCGCCACTGCACTATTTCAATAGCTCTATCATACTGTATACAGTACATGTATAACTTAATCTATCATACTGTATACAGTACATGTATATCTTAATCTATCATACTGTATACAGTACATGTATATCTTAATCTATCATACTGTATACAGTACATGTATATCTTAATCTATCATACTGTATACAGTACATGTATAACTTAATCTATCATACTTTATACAGTACATGTATAGCTTAATTTATCATACTGTATACAGTACACGTATCTAGAAACGTGTTGTACAACATATTTGTGATATTCTGCGTATCTGTGGATTACAGAAACGTACAATGTTGACATTTGATTCTGGTGACCACTGACCAGGCTGGAGAGAAGTGAAGGAGAGAGGGATAGAGGCTGATTGAAAAAGGGAAGAGGAGAAAGGTAGACATGTGAATGATGGGGTGATGATTGAGAGGAGCAATAATACATCATGGAGGAATGGATGGATGGAGTGATGAATGGAGGTATGGATGGATGAGGGGATAGACGCTGGAAGGAGAGACTTCAGTGGAAGAAGGTACATCTCTTTGCAAAGGAGGATAAACGAGAGCTTGTGTGGGAATACAGAGGGAAAACAGAAATACAGTAACCAGGGGCAGGCGTTAGAAATAAAGACAAAATGACCAAAAATAGAAACAAGGAGTGACAAATGTAAGAAAACACAATGAAAAATCTATATTGGTGAGGAGTAAAAAGGATAAAACTGCAAAATATAGGGACATTAATTTTCCTTCCGTATTTTTTTTAAATTGTCATTCCTCTTTTGCGGTTGCCAGATTCGTAAATGCTGACTGAATTGTGCTGCTGCAATGATTGTAGTTGCTCTGGATAAGCACATTAGTTCATTGTAACTTGTGAGGAGAGAAATGTTATGACCCAGTCTAGGGGTTTGGACCATAACATAAACTTAGACAAAAGGCAACAATGAAAAGTTACGTGTGATTTATTGGTCACTAGGGGTGTCACAATATATCGTCCCACGAAATTTCGTGATAGTAAAACGTCACGATATGCATCGTTGAGATGAAATCTCATATCGCGATTTTTTTTTTTTTTCCAAAAATACTAAGAAACGTCTTTGTTTGTTGGAGTTCAATGTGTGGAAAGTAGTTCAGTTGAACAAGTCTCTGAAGAGACACATGAGAAGTTATACAGGAGACAAACCATTCAATTGAGTTTCTGGCAAAACTGTTTACTTGACAGGAAAAACTGAAGATGCATAAAAAATAGACTAAGAAAAGTCTTGTTGTTTGAGTTTGAAGAAAAACTGAAGATGCATAATGAGAATTTATACTGCTGAGAAACCTTTTAGTTCAAAGTAAATCTAAGTGACGGTGTAACTCATTCTATTTCAAGATAAGCCTTATCTCCAATCTCATGTTTTTTCTAGTTGTTATTGTAATAACAATTTCCCACAGCAGCATGTTTTGTATTTGTGCATTTCAAATAAAATACTACTTTTCCAGTCATATATTGTCATTATTCAAGTTTAAAAAAATATTGTTAAAATCGTATCGTATCGTATCGTTATCGTGAACCCAGTATCGTGATACGTATTGTATCGTGAACTGAGTGTATCGTGACACCCCTATTGGTCACACATAAAAGGTGACAAACTGTGATGCTGGCTCATTACACTATACAGCTAACAGTAGCAAGCTAATCTAAAGCCTGTGGGGTAGGACTATAGCCTACAGCTAACAGTAGCAAGCTAATCTAAAGCCTGTGGGGTAGGACTATAGCCTACAGCTAACAGTAGCAAGCTAATCTAAAGCCTGTGGGGTAGGCACTATACAGCTAACAGTAGCAAGCTAATCTAAAGCCTGTGGGGTAGGACTAATAGCCTACAGCTACCAGTAGCAAGCTAATCTAAAGCCTGTGGGGTAGGACTACAGCCTACAGCTAACAGTAGCAAGCTAATCTAAAGCCTGTGGGGTAGGCACTATACAGCTAACAGTAGCAAGCAAATCTAAAGCCTGTGGGGTAGGCACTATACAGCTAACAGTAGCAAGCTAATCTAAATCCTGTAGGGGTAGGACTATACAGCTAACAGTAGCAAGCTAATCTAAAGCCTGTGGGGTAGGCCTATACAGCTAACAGTAGCAAGCTAATCTAATGCCTGTGGGGTAGACACTATACAGCTAACAGTAGCAAGCTAATCTAAAGCCTGTGGGGTAGGACTATACAGCTAACAGTAGCTAACTAATCTAAAGCCTGTGGGGTAGGCACTATACAGCTAACAGTAGCAAGCTAATCTAAAGCCTGTGGGGTAGGCACTATACAGCTACAGTAGCAAGCTAATCTAAAGCCTGTGGGGTAGGACTATACAGCTAACAGTAGCAAGCTAATCTAAAGCCTGTAGGGGTAGGACTATACAGCTAACAGTAGCAAGATAATCTAAAGCCTGTGGGGTAGGCACTATACAGCTAACAGTAGCAAGATAATCTAAAGCCTGTAGCGGTAGGCACTATACAGCTAACAGTAGCAAGCTAATCTAAAGCCTGTGGGGTAGGCCTATACAGCTAACAGTAGCAAGCTAATCTAAAGCCTGTGGGGTAGGCACTATACAGCTAACAGTAGCAAGCGAATCTTAAACCTGTAGGGGTAGGACTATACAGCTAACAGTAGCAAGCTAATCTAAAGCCTGTGGGGTAGGACTATACAGCTAACAGTAGCAAGATAATCTACAGCCTGTGGGGTAGGCACTATACAGCTAACAGTAGCAAGCTAATCTAAAGCCTGTAGGGTAGGCACTATACAGCTAACAGTAGCAAGCTAATCTAAAGCCTGTGGGGTAGGACTATACAACTAACAGTAGTAAGCTAATCTAAAGTCTGTGGGGTAGGCACTATACAGCTAACAGTAGCAAGCTAATCTAAAGCCTGTGGGGTAGGCACTATACAGCTAACAGTAGCAAGCTAATCTTAAGCCTGTAGGGGTAGGACTATACAGCTAACAGTAGCAAGCTAATCTAAAGCCTGTGGGGTAGGACTATACAACTAACAGTAGTAAGCTAATCTGAAGTCTGTGGGGTAGGCACTATACAGCTAACAGTAGCAAGCTAATCTAAAGCCTGTGGGGTAGGCACTATACAGCTAACAGTAGCAAGCTAATCTTAAACCTGTATGGGTAGGACTATACAGCTAACAGTAGCAAGCTAATCTAAAGCCTGTGGGGTAGGACTATACAGCTAACAGTAGCAAGATAATCTACAGCCTGTGGGGTAGGCACTATACAGCTAACAGTAGCAAGCTAATCTAAAGCCTGTAGGGTAGGCACTATACAGCTAACAGTAGCAAGCTAATCTAAAGCCTGTAGGGTAGGCACTATACAGCTAACAGTAGCAAGCTAATCTAAAGCCTGTGGGGTAGGACTATACAGCTAACAGTAGCAAGCTAATCTAAAGCCTGTGGGGTAGGCACTATACAGCTAACAGTAGCAAGCTAATCTAAAGCCTGTAGGGTAGGCACTATACAGCTAACAGTAGCAAGCTAATCTAAAGCCTGTGGGGTAGGCCGAAGCCAAGGCTGGATCAGGCATTGTCATAAAAGCTAATACATTAAGTAGAGCCCAGCAACACAACAACTAATACAAAACCAAATACCAACATTAACACTAAAACTGTTTGCTAACAAAAAAGTGTATGGATCAGTTACTGCCTGCCTCTGATTTACCAACTTCAGTCTGGAGCATGTATGAAGAAGACTGTGCCAATCAGCTGCCAATCAGCAACAGCCACAGCAGTTCTCAATCTCCAATCTTCTCCCCAAGCCAACCAATCCAGACAGGAGGTGACTCTGTAGGAAGACAGTCAAAGAGAAACTACAAAGACCACAGTTCCCCCACAGTTCCCACACTGAGCTACAATTTCCCAAAATGGCGACGATGAGCAAAACTCAACACAATAAAAGAAACGGTGCCAGCCGTAACACAGGGCAATGATGAAAATGCAATTTTTGGTTATAAAATTCTTATATCGGCCAGTGGGAAGCAGACAGGCACATGCAGGAGAGATGATGGATGGATGGATGGATGGATAGATGAAGGTATGGGAAAGAGATGGCAATTGAATATGAATATGCATTCAAGCTGAAAAACGATGAGTCCACGGTTCAAACTGAAAATGATGTAATAAACTTAATTCAATGCTAATACAGTACTTAATATGCCCCTCTGCTCCATAATGAATCTGACAGCCATCTATTCTGAATGACACCTGTCCTCATCAGAGGACGGTGGCTGAGAGAGATCATTTAGATCACACCTGAAACTAATGAGTAACATGCATGAAATACATTCAAGGACGTATAGATTTATGTTATATCGTATTCATAAATTTTCCATGGCTGCAATTTGCAGCTTCATAGTTGGATGGATGCACCTCACATGGATCAGGCTGTTGTCAGTCACTGTTCTTACTTATTCCTACGGAAAGTAATGCACTATAATTCATATATAACCCACGTAATGTATGAAGGCGCAGTAACCAGCACGGGGCATTATAGGCACTAGGTGCCTGAAGTAAAATGGTTGCCAGTAAAGGCGCTGTGGTCGGGGCTGTGGTATACGTTTACCTCAGATGTCAAGGACCGGGGTTCGAGTCCCAACATGTTCAAATTACCATATTGTTCAACTTTTAAGAACATTTAAATTCTTAATAAATGCGTTTCTTATAACCATGACCCAAACATAACCCTAACCTGAATCACTTTGTTCTGGCTGTGAAAAAGCAGTGGTTCTCAAGTGGTCTAGCCTCATGACCCACATGACTTTTCCTTAGTCGTTAAGTCGCGACCCATTTTTTTTTATGCTTTTTAAAGACCCAGACTGGGCGGCCTGCGGTCGGACGCTTTGCCCAGAGCCCAGCGCTTTAAAGACCCAGACTGGGCGGCCTGCGGTCCGATGCTTTACCCAGAGCCCAACGCTTTAAAGACCCAGACTGGGCGGCCTGCGGTCGGACGCTTTACCCAGAGCCCAACGCTTTAAAGACCCAGACTGGGCGGCCTGCGGTCCGATGCTTCACCCAGAGCCCAACGCTTTAAACAAGTTTAAACTGGTGATGCTCACAGCTAGCATGACATGTTTGGTACCAATGGATGCCTTAAAGTCGAGGTGAACGTTTGTCATGTGCATCTGAGTCCGTTTCAGACTGAAAACAAATTGAGAGGCGGACCTTATACGGTGTCGATGATTTGATTTGACAATTCTGTCGACTGGCTTTGGCATCGGCCAATCCTGGCGTGTTCCACCCCCAAATCGGGTGGGATTCAGCGTGTTGTCGTGCTACGCCAGTGGGATCCGCGGAGCACCAGGCAGCCACCGGCTTCGTGCGGAGCGAGCGGACAATCCGATGCGTAGGTGCTGCCTGCCCGCCTGGAATCTCCGAGAGACGACCCCCTGACAGCCAGGGAGGCTGTCGGGCTCGGAGGCGCGCGCCATTATCGTTATAAATGTAAATAATATTCCTGGAATGCGCGTTTTAACGAGCCAGTTACATTTCTTTGCATTCTTAGAGATTATAGTATTTGTTTTTTGTTCATGTTTCTAAGAATTGGCCAAGTTAGTAGTTAGTTTATGGGATAGGAATTCTGCCAGATGGCATGCACTATAGGCGCCATTTTCTACTTCATTTGGAAGAGAAAATTATCCTGAAATTAAGATTTGATTGACAGCTGCATGTCGTGATATGATTGGTTGATATGGGGTAGAAATTTGATAGTACTAGGTGACGTCAGCAAACTGTACATTACTGTTATCAATGAAATCTTGAAAAATTAACTTTTGATGTGAAAAAGTGTGAAAAACTAAAGAAATGAGATTGTTGTGATTTGTTTGGCATACATTATTAAATAGGTGCACTGCATACCCAGGTATTTGAACTAAAAGAAAATAAAAATCATTTTTGGGTTCAGCTCGACTTTAAGCCTTCTAGTTTCAGGATAGCATATCTGGCTTTGAAAATGAGCCTGCTACACCCTCTGAAAGACAGTCATGTTGGCCGTTGATGCCGGCATCCTCAAGGAGAGGAAAACCTTTTTTCATGCACACATCCACGACCCACTCAAAACGGCCCCGCGACCCACTGTTGGGTTCCGACCCACCAGTTGAGAACCACTGTGATAGAGGGGGCTTGAGCACTGATCGTTGGTGTTGCAGGGGTGTAGATATCATACAAACAATAGATGAGAATGTTACATGGATGAACAATAACAAACAGATACATTTACAACTGAAATGAAGATTACATTTGGACAGAAATCAAAAGAGGAAAATGTGTTATTAAGAGGCACTAGCGCAATACCCGTGCAGTGTATCGAGTGTGATGTGTTTACCTGTGTAACCAGTCTGCGCAGGATTGCAAGTTCGGCCATTACCCTAATACCGAATTAAAGAATCTGGCTCCGTTAGGTCACCCGCAGGGCTGCTCTTTACACTTCCTGAAAGATTCAGCGCGATCGCACGTATAACGGCATAGCTGTGGCCGAACACAATTTTGCTCACTCACTCACTCATATACACTCGCATACAGAGACGTCGCACTCTTATAATAGGATTAAAGAAATCCTGATTGTTGACGTTTCATTTTTGCATCTCATGCCAAGGATGAATGCAGAAGCTACTTATCACCAGTGGTACATTTTCGGTATCTTGCCCAGTTGATGACATGCTGGTGTTCGTGTTACAGTAAAACAGCTGGATAGCAGGTAGAGAGGAGGGTGATGAGCTGGGATGATAGATCGGGATGCCGACTGTCTCACAGACTCCATCTGCTGTAAAGCCATTCAGTAGCATCCCCCACCGACACGCACGGAGAGGAGCGCTTGTGTCAGTGTCTGAATCTCATCTCATCTCATCACTCAACTCATCACTGCACCATCTGTGGGCACGCGTGTGCACTGCAGTACGTGAGCATGTGCAGGCAAGTCAAATGTCGATAACGTAACTGTGAATGTGTGATTTGTGGCCACCTTTGTGTATGTAGGCTATGTGAACACACACACATCGGTGCATACTGGCACAGATTTATGTGCGCACAGATTGTGTGTGTGTGTGTGTGTGTGTGTGTGTGTGTGTGTGTGTGTGTGTGCGCGTGTGCGCGTGCGTGTGTGCGCATCCTGCATGCAAACACAAGTGTAGGTTTGTTGTTTGTGTGTGCGGTATGAGCTTATAGACAATGTGCATGCTTGGAGGTGCTTAAGGGCTGTGTGTGTGTGTGTGTGCGTGTGTAAATGGAGTCATTTAAGGAGGCTATATAAGTGTGATGATGAAGTGTGTGTCTTCAGCGTCAGTGCTAATCTCCATGACGCCTCAGGATGCACGCTACATTTAGACGTCCTCACTGCTAAAGTGATTTATCAATATAATGTGTCTGTGTGAATGTGTTGGCTGTGTGACTGCATGTGCATGCACTACAAGTGTTTACACGTGAGTGTCTGAGTGTGTGTGTGTGTGTGTGTGTGTGCGTGTGTGTGTGTGTGTGTGTGTGTGTGTGTGCGTGTGTGTGTGTGTGTGTGTGTGTGTAGTTGCAGACAGCTGTCTGGGCATGGGGGTGGCCCTGTCTCTGCTAGCAGCCCCCCATCCAGACCGACAGTACACCTACACCGCCCACCAACACAGCAAGTAAACACGTCGTTCTCATGGACTGGAAATCATATGGACGTAGCACTTCGGTTTTGAGACGGTCGATGTTTGAAGCCTAGTGTGGCCTGTGGCCATATTGGGGTCCTTGCGCAGGTGAGGGGTTTCCCAGAGCCGCAACTCTGCTTGCTATTGGTCCTTGAACGGCAAGCTGCGTGATCGCTGGGCAGGCAAACTGTCAATCATGCCCAAAACATGGTCTTTTCTATAGTCTATTTGACTCTAAACAGGTGAGTTATCCTCCTTTTTTTAATATAAAAGGGAGTAAGTGGGTTCTGTGATTTTAGTCTTTTGGTCACGATTTTGGTTACACTCGTGCAATTGTGATGTCACGTCTATGACATCATCAGTGATGTCACTCAAGCAATTGTGGTTTGTCATCAGTGAGTGATGTGTCAGTACAAAAATTGTTCGGCTCCAATTTCAGATCGGGCAGGCATTTGATTGGCTGTATGTTGGGCACGTGGTGGGATTAACGTGGGCAAAATGGCCGACAGTTTTAGATTAGCTAACAAGCTAACGCTAAGCTACTGATGTTATCAGACATGATAGACATCAAAAATATTAATCGGGGTTAGGGTTTGGGTTAGACTCCATTGTGGACAGAATCAGTAAGCCGAGTATCCTGTACCTGCGTAAGCAAGCTGCAGGCCAGCTCGGCGAGCTGCAGGGCGGGTGAGGCCGCCAGTGGCCAAGCTGGAAAGCCCGTGCAGCGGGTGAGCCTATAGACCAATTATACGCCTACGTCACAATGACAACAAACAGCGTCAGATGCGCAAGACGGAGGCAGAAAGACAGACTCCGCGCAGCCCTGTCAAGTAGTTTTCCAGTGGTCCGAAAACTATTCGAGCAAGACATGTCTTCGTGTTGTACAGTGGGATGCCAGAATCGGAAAGCTATTGTAGCAGAGTATTCGGGTCCGCCTATTCACACTTGGTTAATAAAATAATAAACGATAGAGCCAGGCTGTAACGTTATAACCAGCTTCACCTTTATTCTCCCCACATATCCTGTTCTACGGCAACCGGAGGGAACATACACAGCCTCGCACACACGCAATAGAACACAACACAACACTGAACAGTCTGTTACACTATCAACAAAGCAAGGACTAAAGTTTTACCGAATCCCGTCAACTCATACTGCTTTTAATGCTAACCGTAGGTGTCTTTGGTTGCAAGCCCAAAGAGGAAATCGTTAAAAATGCCCGACTTTACAGTGCTCGCTCATTTCATATCAGGTATGCTGTAGTAGGCTGCTAGTGACAGCCACATCGCTCGGTTAGTTAACAACCAAGTAACGTTAAATCAAATGTCATTATTGAGTTGAACTGATTGGAACGAGGACATCATTAAAAATGCCCGAAATGTAGTGCTCTTCATAATCAGGTAAGCTGCCTGAAACTGTAGGCTGCTCAGCCACATCACTCGGTTAGAACGACCAAGTAACGTTACATAATGTCATTATTGAGTTGTGTGCATTATCAACATAACAATATATCTTTGCAAGTTACAGAATAATTATCTACGCTATCCCCAGTTATAAAGGAATGCACGATATATGTATTGCTGGCCACTCTAGGCTTGGCGAATTGACAGCGCCAGTGCGTATGGTTTGGGTCTGTAAGACGTATCCCATTAACCAACGTTAATTTCGATGCATAACATTGCTTATCACTAGGCGATAAGCTGTGGTAGTAAGCCGAGAACTGCATTTTAAAACTAAAATCTAACTGTGTGGGAAAGGGGTGTGACAGCCATGTGCACACTATTGGAGGGTCACAATTTTAAGTCTTTCGAGAAGTGTAAAACCGAATTTGATCTAGAAAACTGGGACTTACTCAGATATCTTCAGTTGTACCCTGCTGGTCCACCCAGCCGGTGCGAAGCAATAATCGCGTAAGTGTAATTTGGAAAATCCTGGAGCGAAAAGTGTAAGATTAAGCACAGGTTTTTTTTATGGTTTATTATGGTAATTCACGTTGAAAAAATTAGAAAAACATCGTCCTGGCACCCAGAAACTCAAATAATCCTTAAACGTCTGCTGGGGTCCACCGGCACGCCCATTGACTTCCATTAAAACCACCTTTTTGAGACCTCCAGGACATTCTTACAAAATTAATGTATTTAATTTTTTTCAGCGGGCATCCTGTACCAAATACCTTGAAATTTGACCTTAATATCTAACCTTGGGGTTGATTGAACATTTGGTTGAGTTACAAGGCTTCAACATCCATTGCATAGTTTTCCCATTGACTTCAATGTTAATTTTGCAAAAAAACAAAAACAAAAAATTCGACTCCCAGCCACTTTCCCCAAAAATAATTATTTTTCTGATCTTACACCTCTCAGTTCGACTCAAGACATCAAATTTGTAGTTTCTATTGTGTTTGCCCCCCCCCCCTATTTCCCCAGCACATCACACAGCACAGCACAGCAACCAATTACATGGAGATTTACATGAAATATACCCTGCAGTTATCAATCATGTAAACATGGTCATATGACCTGGGAACGCGGATTTTCCGGTGCAAACTAATGATTTGAAGCTTGGCCCTTATTTGATTCCATAGGATGAAGCTCATTTGTGTTTCTTGTGAAAACTAGCTGGAAGTCGAAAATGGGCAGTTTCATGTTTTTTTTTGTAAAACTTACCTTAGTTGAAACTACATCGTATCTCCGCGCCCGTTCGTTGTAGAGACTCGTGACGAGCATTTTCGGAATCGGCGTCAAAAAGTGACTCTAGATGTGTAATCTTGTCGCGATCAATGCCGTTCTAAGAGGTTTCAATGACTTCCGCGTTGAGACACGCAAAAGCGGCGAGGCGCAGCGGGCCACAGTAACATCCGATGCCCACGAAGGAGCGCCTTGGGCGGCGGAGGCGGTCAGAGCGTCATCCATGGAGGCCAGTTCTGTGCTCCCTCGCTCATGGCCTAAATGGTGTCGCTCAAGCGTGTGTTTTGAGCAGGATGTTCAACTACGCATATGAGGTGGGAGGAATGGAATCAGGAACGGATATGGATCGATAAAAAATAAGAAAATACTTACTTATAAATATAAAAAACAAGTACTAATATCAAGATCCATGAAAGTTAAAAAAATGCAAATTTGCAATTCTCAAAAGATGGAAGCTGGAATAAAGTAATTATTCCGTGAAAAATGTGACCAATCCATAGCTATGATAATCCCACCACAGCGCCACCAGGTGGCATTCATGGGAAGGGAAAAAAATAATATTTTGTGTTTTCTACTGAAAATTTTATTGTACAGTAAATACAGTAAACTGGCATTTGAGGGGTTAAAATTCAGTAAGCATGAAATGTTGATATGAGGTATGAGAGATGAAGTTACCAATGGATAAGAATCAATAAAAAATAAAAAAATAATTAATTAAGACTATCAAAAATAAGAATTAATATCAAGGTCCATGTACATGGACCAGCAGACGTTTAAGGGTTAGCGGATTAGCAGGGTACAAATGTTAAGACACTTCTTCGATACAGAAATTAAGAAACAAATCTCAGATGAAGGAAATGAAGTGATTGAAGTATTTTTGGGAGCATATAGTCAAACCCCAGCTAAAACTGTTTCTAGATTATATAGAAGTTTGCATAACCGTAATGGGAATAATTCACTGTATGTTAAATCGAAATGGGAGCTAGAACTGGGAATTAATCTGTCAGAGGATGATTGGCTTTCGATATGCGAAACACAACAAACTTCAACAAGCTCCAGAGGATGGAGGGAATTTGGCTGGAAAAATCTGATCCGCTTTTTTATCACACCTCAAATCAAAAACAAACAATTAGGTGAACAGCAGCCCTGCTGGAGACAGTGTGGGGTGGTGAACGCCAATCATTCTCATATTTTCTGGTTTTGCACAAAAATACAATCTTTCTGGGTCACAATTAATCAAACTGTAAAAGAAGTCTTGGGTTACGAGTTCCCTAGGGAGCCACAGGTTGTATATCTTGGGTTATCACAGAAGAGGACATACATAAGGAGGACTTCTATCTCTTTAAGATTCTCACTCTTGCGGGGAAAAAGGCCATTACGAGGAATTGGCTCAAAGAAGATCCACCAGGAGTAGATCAATGGTTGGCCATAGTAGAGGAGATTCACTCCATGGAAAAAATGACTTTTCGCATTAGAACAAAGGCCAAGATTCTGGATCGCCGATGGGAAAAGTGGACTGCCTTCAGAGCAAGAGGCGAGCAGAATCCAATAACGGACTAAAAGGAAGGACCCGAGAACAGAGAAGCGTAACCCCCAGCTGCGACAGTTTTGTTTTTGTTTGTCTCTTTCTGTCCCTGTCTTCTTTTCCTTTCAAGTGTCTATGTACTTTTGTTAAATCAAAATAAAGAGTTAAAAAAAAAAAAAAAAAATCTAACTGTGTGTCGCAGATGAGCACAGAGCAGTCCTGACAGCGGCGTCTTTCACACAGCTCTGTCTGTGTCAATGAGCGGCTCCGGGCTTTTTGCCTACACGATGCGCGCGCAGCTCCATGTTGACAAGCTGTATAAGGGGTCTATAGGAATTGAGTATTCGTACTCGTAGTGTGCGAGATGGCTGGTAAAATAAAAATCACCCCCGTACAGTTGTCATAAAAGGTGAAATTAGCTATATAAGCCAAAATCATGTTTTGAACCAGGCTGTAAACATGCTTAATCCTGACTCCCTCCATGGATACAGCCTCAAGTGGCCATTCGAAGAACTACAGCTTTCAGTGTCACTTCCATGGCTTCCTCTGTCAAACCCTGAGCTAGCCCACTGGTTGTCCGCTAATGATGCAGGCACACAAAACTTTGATCTTTCAGTTAGAAATGTTGACCTTTTGGCCAGCCAGTGGAATTTTTTAAGATAGATGGATTTGTGTAGTAGCAAGTTTCATGTTAATTAGATTCATGGTGCAGGATATACAATTTTGACATAGCGCCCTCGTTAGGCCAGTAAGTGCAATTTGCGAGCATGGTTGTAGCAAGCTGTGCCAATCAGACCTTTCAACATTTGAAATTTTGACCTTTAATCATATTGTCCAATCAGTGTCATGTAAATGCTAGAATGCCAAAATCATTCATCCCTCTAAGTTTTGTCAAAATCAGGCCAGCAGCGATGGTGCAGTTTGGCCTTTCAAAGTTCATCATTTTGACCTTTAATAACTATAATGCCACCATCAGGCCAACCAAGTATCAAGCACTGCAACACAGTGTGAAGATGAGTAAAAGCTCCATCAATATCAGGCTAGTGGTGTCTGAGATCTGATCTGAGATATCATGTTTGATAAGAGCTGCTAGTGGTGTCTGAGATCTGATCTGAGATATCATGTTTGATAAGCAGAGCCTGGTCGGCTCCACTTCCAGAAATCGATCAATAATGAAATGCACTTTGTTTATTTGATTTGATTTGAAAGTCATACAACAACTACATATAGGCCTCTGAAACATAACACGGTATTATGATACTTCAGGCCTTTGATGGAAAGAAATGTTAGTGACTGGACCTGCTTGAATTTGAGTTGAATACCCCTGCATCATCAAGGCACCAAAGACCAGCCAATAGCAGATTTCTTTCTTTCTCTTTCTTTCTTTCTTTCTTTCTTTCTTTCTTTCTTTCTTTCTTTCAGATTTGCATACAGATGGACAGACAGACCTCTTATAGATGCCTCGGCCTCATGGCCACGTTGTAAAAATGGAAAAGGGACAATCTGAATGAGCTTCATATGACTGCCAGCTGACTTATTGAGTGGTGGTGTGAGGTGGGGGGCCCCGCCCATGTGTCAGTCCATCTCTGGGGTCTCTTGTTTGACATAGCATAAGTGGTGGTGAGGTAGGCTCGCTCACAGGTAGGTAGGTAGGTGAGGCAGGCTCACAGAGGTAACAACCAGCACGGCCGAAGGCACCAAACCCAGCTCTTTGAGGGGCTTCTCCATGTCCAGCTCTGTGTAGACGTAGCGGGGGTAGGGCGACAGCAGCTTGAAGTCCTGGCCCTCGGGCATGTTGCCGTTCATCTGCACGTAGACGCGCACCGCCGCCAGCGGCTCCTTGGCCTTGAAGAGCGCCGTGAGAGCCGAGCCGTCCAGCAGACGAACCTGGATCCTGCACTCGTCATACTCCTTCTTGGTGGGCGGGGCCTGACTGGTGGGCGATGAGGGGCTGGGCTGGGCAGGAGGCGGGGACACGGCTGTGTTGGTGGATCCACTGCCAACACACTTTTGCGCTCTCTCCTCTCTGTCACGTGCGATCTTCTCTTTAACCCTTTGCTTGGCCAGTTGGTCCTCCATCTTCTCTTTCCTGCACTGGTCAGCCAGCTTCCTCATCTTGTCGTTTTGCAGCTTCTGTTGGATCTGCTGGAGCTCCTGGCCCTGCTTCCTCCGCTGCTTCTCCCTCTCCACTTCCTCTGCCCGCTCCCGCTCTCTCCGCTCCGCCTGCTTCACCTGCATCATCTCCTCTAACCTTTTGACTTGCTCCCGTTTCTCGTCCTCTGTCATCGGCAGCTTGCTACCCCCCTCCTCGTTCTGGTCCATGTCTTCTCCATCCGCTCCCCCTTCAGCGGTGTCTACTACTGTGGGCTGGGCTTGGCTGGGCTGGTCTCCTTTGCCTCCCAGGACGTTCGTCTCAGGAGGCACGCGGGGCTCATCATTCTCATGCTCCATTAACCAGTCCATGGCTCTTTCTATCCCCTGGTTCCCTGTGGTGGCCACCGCCTTCTCTGCTCTGTTTCTGTCAAAGCCCATCTCCACCAGGCTCTGTAGAGTTGTTAACTCTGCCATCTTATCAGGGAGGCAACAAGGGGTGTTGGACTTTTATATTCTGAAGGGCTTATTATGACATCACCGATGAGGTCACAATGTCTATGACATCACTGGTGATCTATGACATCACTGATGATGTCACAATGTCTATGACATAATCAGTGTCTGTGAAATTGATGATGTCACATTGTCTATCTATGACATCTACATTGTCTGGCTTCTTCACTTCCACATGCCTGCCCATTCCAATGTCCTGTCCAATGCCCATGTGCAGTTTCAGATCGATTGGCCAACCAGAGATAAATGCATTCAGAAAGGAGAGGACAGCGGGGAGTGGACAGTTGTTCCTTCATTCTATAGTAGAATAGTAGGATTCAGAGTGGTACAGTATCAAACAATTCCAGTGTGAAATCATCAGTGATGTCATGAATCCCTCTTATGCATAGTGACATCATCAGTGATGTCAGACACATAGTGACATCATTAGTGACAATCCAGAAGGCTGAGCACTGTAAAGTGTGTTCCTCACAGGTATCTCACCTAGCTAAGTTGTCACTCAAATTATCCTCGTTTCTAATTATTAGGAAACATGTCTAAGGGACCAGCAGTTGGCATCGATCTTGGGACCACCTACTCCTGTGTGGGTGTGTTCCAGCATGGCAAAGTTGAAATCATTGCCAACGACCAGGGCAACAGGACCACACCCAGCTATGTGGCCTTCACTGACTCTGAGAGGCTCCTCGGAGATGCTGCCAAGTGTCAGGTTGCCATGAACCCAACCAACACAGTCTTTGATGCGAAAAGACTGATTGGCCGCAAGTTTGATGATGGAGTTGTGCAGTCGGACATGAAGCACTGGCCATTTACAGTCATCAATGACAACACCCGCCCCAAGGTTCAAGTTGAGTACAAGGGTGAGACCAAATCCTTCTACCCAGAGGAGATCTCCTCCATGGTGCTGGTGAAGATGAAGGAGATAGCTGAAGCCTACCTTGGAAAAACTGTAAACAATGCAGTCATTACTGTGCCCGCCTACTTCAATGACTCCCAGCGCCAGGCCACCAAGGATGCTGGCACCATCTCTGGCCTCAATGTTCTACGCATCATCAACGAGCCAACTGCTGCTGCCTTCGCCTATGGGTTGGACAAGAAGGTTGGGTCTGAGAGGAACGTTCTCATCTTCGATCTTGGTGGTGGCACCTTCGATGTGTCAGTCTTGACCATTGAGGATGGTATCTTTGAGGTAAAGTCGACTGCCGGAGACACCCATCTTGGTGGAGAAGATTTCGACAACCGCATGGTCAACCACTTCATCGCAGAGTTCAAACGCAAATACAAGAAGGACATCAGTGACAACAAGAGAGCTGTCCGTCGTCTGCACACCACCTGTGAGAGGGCAAAGCGCACCCTGTCTTCCAGCACCCAGGCCAGCATTGAGATTGACTCTCTCTATGAAGGAGTTGACTTCTACACCACCATCACCAGGGCTCGCTTTGAGGAACTCAATGCTGACCTCTTCCGTGGCACCCTGGAACCTGTAGAGAAGTCACTCCGCGATGCCAAGATGGACAAAGGACAGGTCCATGACATTGTCTTGGTTGGTGGCTCCACCCGTATCCCCAAGATCCAGAAGCTGCTGCAGGACTTCTTCAATGGCAAGGAGCTGAACAAAAGCATCAACCCTGATGAAGCTGTGGCCTATGGAGCCGCTGTCCAGGCCGCCATTCTGTCTGGTGACAAGTCTGAGAACGTCCAGGACCTGCTTCTTCTGGACGTCACCCCTCTGTCCCTGGGTATCGAGACAGCTGGAGGTGTCATGACTGCACTGATCAAACGTAATACTACCATCCCCACCAAGCAGACCCAGACCTTCACCACCTACTCTGACAACCAACCTGGTGTGCTCATTCAGGTTTATGAGGGTGAGCGTGCCATGACTAAAGACAACAACCTGCTGGGCAAGTTTGAACTGACCAGCATCCCTCCTGCTCCTCGTGGTGTTCCTCAGATCGAGGTCACATTCGATGTTGATGCAAACGGTATCATGAATGTGTCTGCTGTCGACAAGAGCACTGGCAAAGAGAAAAAGATCACCATCACAAACGACAAGGGTCGTCTCAACAAGGAGGACATTGAGCGCATGTTGCAGGAGGCTGAGAAGTACAAGGCTGAGGATGACCTCCAGCGTGACAAGGTGTCTTCTAAAAACTCTCTGGAGTCTTACGCCTTCAACATGAAGTCCACTGTGGAGGATGAGAAACTTGCTGGCAAAATTAGTGACAAGGACAAGCAGAAGATCCTGGATAAGTACAACGAGGTCATCAGCTGGCTGGACAAGAACCAGACTGCTGAGAAGGATGAGTATGAGCATCAGCAGAAGGAGCTGGAGAAGGTGTGCAACCCCATCATCACCAACCTGTACCAGAGTGCTGGTGGCATGCCGGGCGGTATGCCAGAGGGGATGCCCGGAGGCTTCACTGGTGCAGCTGGTGACGCTCCCGGTGGCAGTGGATCCGGCCCTACCATTGACGAGGTGGACTAAACATTCCATTGCTGCACTGTAGGGGACCCCATAGGACCTATATGGGTTTTTCAATGGCCAACGCAGATATTTCGAGAGCAGGACGGCCGATGGCCAATCTTTTTTTTTCTTTGCATGTGATAAAATACTATTTAAATATGATAACGAATGAGACACAAAATTGCTGAACTTTAACACTAATGTACTTGCACACAAAAAAACACCAAAAATGACCATTGTCTCTGTTTGGTCTCTGTAGGAAAAAAAGAGCGGTAATGTAGCCCAGAATTCCATTATCCATCCATGCACAATAAAAGACACATGGTTATCCTAGCCAGTAATGCACTGTTTTGGATGTATTTTCTATTAGTATTATTATTATTATTATTAATTAATGATGAAATAGAAAAATTCATTGGGTGATGCTGTAGATTTCAGAATTGAGCCTTCAAAATAAAATACAAAAATACTGCGTCATTCTATAAACTGCATTTTTCCATACATTAACCATAAATTGCTCGCCAGTGTAAGCTATTTCTATGGAGTTTATTAAGTTGCCTCGTATCGGATAATTTATTTTACAGCTATACAGTACAAAGCAGTATACTGTATTATATTGTGCAGACATTAGAGTGGAAGCGCTGCTGGGTCTCTGTAGTGATCACTTACAGGTGCTCTTTGGATATTTCAGGTGTACTGTGCTCATTCCATCTTGTGAAGGACTCTGCATGAGTGATATCTTGGTCAAATGTAAAAACTGCAAGTTGCCTTCAAAAACAATCCAAGGCACACTGTAGGTTGGAATAATTAAAATGCCTTTATTTTGCATGGCAAAGAAAAACGTTTAAAATGAAGACCAACACGTTGCGACCTACAGTGTAGGTCTTCATCAGGGTCAGGCTCATCAGGGCTTACACACCTATATTCTGTTCCACTAATGAATAGAATGGGGGGATGGTTCTCCATCAGTGTGCAAGCCTATTGGTGAAGAATATGGAAGTGATGGAAGAAGAGGGAAGGGGGGGAGGGGAGATGAGAGCAGAGGTAAACTCAAGTCATTAAAAATGACAATAATGATAATAACAAAAACAGGAAGGCCCATATAGCCCTAATTCATAACTACAAACATATTGGCTAAAGAGTCACCTTGACGTCACCCTCAGTAGTTCCACATATTAAAATATTCTTTCAGTAAAACATTTTTTAAGTATTATTTTACAGAAATGGAGAAAAACCTATCTCATCATTGAGGCCGGGGTATTTGGTTGCTTTCAGTTGTACAATCCAGAACGTCTCACGGTGGAGTAGTCTTTTTAGGCGGTCACCTCCTGCCGATGGCATTTTTATGTTCTGCAACTCGGTCTTTTAATCTTCTTTTTGTTCATCCAATGTAGAAAACAACCACAGGGACACTCCAGTTTATATGCAACATGTGTGCTGTTGCAATTGGCAAAGTATCTCATTTTGTATCTGTGGGATGTGTACATCTTGAAAATGATAAATTTTCATGATATTATCGCAATGTTTGCAACTCCCACACTTAAAAGTTCCAATCTGTTTAATCTGTTTCCACTGCACGTATCGCATTTTCCTTTTATGGAAACACCGACTTTTCCACCTCCCTCAAGCATGGAAACGTTTTTGCGATATTTGGAGGTTTTTGCGAATTTTGCAGCGTTTCCACTCCGTTTTTTTTATGCGCAAATTGAAATTTTGCATAAAAACAGGTGGATAGAAACCCGACTACTGATGACATCACTATTGCTCAAGCGACATCACTGATGACATCATCACTGCCATCATCACTGATGGCCTCACAATTGGTCATTTAAGTAACATGCTTTTCAGTTTTCACCATTAGATGTTTTCCAACATTCATTCTCATTTACCATAACATGAATTAAGGCTCTCAACTAAGCAAAGACAAAGGAGTTGTTTACCCGCATGCACCCATGTCTTCCGCTTAGGTTGGAAAATAAGTGTACTGCCCATAAATATTCATGACTGGGGACAGCCGCAGGTCGATGTGGACTGTGCTTCTGTCAGGTTAATCATAAGACCAAAAAATGCTAATCATATATTTATGTTAGGTGAATTGGGGAAATCCTAAATATTCATCAGTCAATTTGCATATCATTTACATTCCTTCCGCACCTAGTGTGTCAATCCTATCCTGTGTAGCTGTCTTGTAATGTGTCAGCATCAATGAACCACGTCACATTCCTGCTGAAGGAGAGCCATTCACGTTTCAATTGTGATGGACACAGACTCGCCAAGTTGATCAATTTCTTGCTCTCCCCAGACAATGAGGAATATGTTATTTGCCACAGAGCCACTGTTCAATCAATTGCCTCTGTTGATTGAAATTATTGATAATTTTTGAAACTGCCAGATCACAATGGCAAGACACATCATTCATCCAGTAGTTTGTGTAATATCACATCAATATTGTAACACACTGAGAACATGTATAACATTAATTAACTATATAGTTAATTAATTTGATTAACTCTATATCATTAATTAATTTGATTAAATAATAGTTAGTTAATTACATCGACTTGGTGTCAATCTGACTGTTTTGAATATGCATTGAAAATATATTATCTTAGCTTTCAAAATGTCCCTCCGCAACTTTTCTTAGACTCAATGTATGCACAAAACTGTAGATATTCAAAATCACACATGGTAATAACAGTTATGATTATATTAACCCTTTCCATTTCCAGCTTGTTGGCCTTGTCTTATAGACTCCGCAAATCTATTGGCATTTGAACCTGTTTTTAGAGGATGCTACCAACATGGCGGTATGACAGCTTCAAGCCGTGTTTTGGGTTTGGCACTTTCACAGTGAGCTTGAGAACAAGGTGAGCTCTTCTATAACCTCCACCTCTACTTCCCACTTCCTTCTCTCTCCTCTCCTCCCGTTGACTCCTCAGTAAAGAAACATCTCCTCTCCTCACTTTCTCTGCCTCTCCATCTCCCCATATTCTCTCTCTCTCCCTCTCCATCTCTCTCTATCTCTCTCTCTCTCTCCATCTCTCTCTATCTCTCTCTCGGTGT
Organism: Poromitra crassiceps; assembly: GCF_964638095.1. Lineage (NCBI taxonomy): Eukaryota > Metazoa > Chordata > Actinopteri > Beryciformes > Melamphaidae > Poromitra > Poromitra crassiceps. Next base: position 39,106,285 of record NC_139644.1, on the reverse strand, counting down.
GACCTAGTTTCCAGACATCTGGGCTTCAGCTCACGTGCCAGAGAAGGCATTACACCCCTGCTGGAGAGATTGGGGGGGGGGGGGGGGGGGGGGGGAAGAACGAGAGGAAACAGGGAAGAGGAGGAGAGTGATGCAGAGAAAGAGATAGACAGAGAGAGAGAGGGAGAGAAAGAGATAGAGAGAGAGAGAGAGGGGGTAAAGGTGGAGAGAGAGAGATGAAGCATTTACAGTATGGGGAGGGAGGCAGGGTAGAAACTGTTTGAGGTGAGCAGGGATGGACTCAAGTGAGGGAGACTGTGTGGTGGGATGCCTTGGCGGGGATGAGAGAGAGAGAGAGAGAGTGACAGAGAGAGAGAGAGAGGATGACAGAAAACACACACTGCATGCCGCACACAGTTTGACACAGGCGGGCAGCTGGCAGCATAATGGTTATTAGCGATCAGAGTTAGCATGTCTTAGCGGGGTCACAGTAGCAACGCAGGCTAAGTCCCTGTGTAATCTCTGTGTTAACCACAGATCATGTCATGTGCGCAGATCCGCCAGACACACACACACACACACACACACAACTACACAGTGGTAGAAAAGAGTACTGCGATGTCCGTCCCATTCAAGTAGCCTATACTACTGTTCATTTGCTGATATGACTTTCTGTAAGTAGAGGTAAAATAACTGCAATTCTGAAATAGCTCACACTATTATTTTACCTGCAAAAACAGAATTTCAAAATAAAATTCACAAAGTAAAGCCACATTCCTCATCTCACTGTGAATTTGCTCCACAATTTGTCAATCGATGTTGTTCCAGTTTGTGTTGCTGGAACACAAACGCAAAGTTCAAAGCTGAACTCCCCCACCCCCCATAAAACTGTAACTTAACTCATATCTAATTGAATGCCTGTTTAACTGGGACTGTAAATTCATGTAAATTCCCTGCACATTGAATTTAACTTAGACTGTGAATTTGATTTACATTCCCAATGTAAACTCTTATTTAACTCCGGGTGTAAATCCATGTAAATCCACTGCCTATTTAATGCCTATTTAACTCAGTCTGTAGGCCTATGTACTAAAGTGAAAATAAAGTCAAAGTAAAACTGATGACTTGAAGTACACAATAAAGTGACTCAATTACATAATTAAGCTAATTTGTTACTTGTGCGATTGCAAATACACGCCATAGACACGTGTGAATGCATGCCTGCATGACCAAGGATGGTCAGAAAAGAAGTAGGCTACATTCACACACATACACATACACACACACACACACACACACACACACACACACACACACACACACACACACACACACACACACACACACACACACACACACACACACACACACACACACACGCACACACGCATCCCCAATTCTTTTTGCCCCATCTCAGAGGAGCCACCGCTACTTCCTGGTAGCCGGGCCGGGTAGTGAGTTGCGGGAGCACTGCGGCTCCCAGCCCATTTCGGCCCAGTTATGTGTCATGGGAGCCACAGCTCGAATCGCCGGTTAAGTTATAGGCAAGTAAAACATCTTGGTTGGGTTTAGCCAACAAAAGCAACTTGGTTTGGTGTTAGGCCCTAACCTAACCCCAAACCATTAGGGTTATGGTTTGGGTTAGGCCCTAACCTAACCCCAAACCATTAGGGTTATGGTTTGGTTACAACCACTAGGGGTCCACCAATCCCACCCGTACCCGTACGGCTCATTATGTCATAGAGTCTGGAGGTCACAGTGTATAACGTTAATTATTCACGTTTCTAGAAATGTAAAAATGCTATGTGTTTTTGTTCAGAAATGTCCATATGTTCAATTTCTTTGGATTCTAAGAACGTACAATGCTGAGATTTTAATCTGGTGACTGCAGCACATGTAGACTGTCGAGAAACATATATTACATTCTCTCTTTCATTATCTCTCTCTCTCTCCTCCCCTCCTCCCATGTGCTCTCTCTGTCTCTGTCATTCCGGAGCAAGACGTGTTTCCTGCCATGATCCGTACAACTAAGTCGCCAGAAGAAAATGTTGGCAGTTTATTTTTCAACTAGAGTTAGCAAATTTCATGCATTTTCCTTAACCATTAGTTGAACACGTTAACGATCAATTAATCGGTTAATCATTGACGCATCATGTCCTTTCCGCGAGTTCTTATTGTCTCTGCTGCACGCACATCACTAATAGGGCTGGGTATTGGTTCAAATTTCATGAATTGATTTGATTCCGATTCACAAGGTTCCGAATCGATTAATCCCGATTCGATTCGATTCCGATTCGATTAATTTCAATATCAATTTAGTTAGTGATACTAAAACATGTTTTTTGAGCTGTAACCTGAATTACATGACTGTCCAGTTATGTAACACAGGGGTTCCCAACCTTTTTTGCGCCAAGGACCGCTAGATACATGGGAAAAAAAAGTTGCGGACCGGTTGTCAATTTTAATGGTTTTCGTTACACATATTTACTCACCAGGTGGTGACAAAGGGTAAATAACAGCCTTTTCATCTGTCAATAAAGACACTTTCACAATTATGCACAGTGATTTGATTTCAGCCTATATAATTTCTAAAAGTGGATATTAATGATCAAACATTTCCATTTATGTAGCCTACAGTATTTATGTTTTTGTTTAAACTACAAACATAAATAAACGTCAACTTGAAACTATCTTTCAACTACCACACACAGCCTATAATATTATAGCCTATGTTTATTAAAAAATAAATAATAATAATAATAATTAAAAAAAAGCGATCTCTGGACATATGAATCGATATCAAATGATTAAAATAAAAATCGATTAAAAATCGGAGAATGATTTTTTTTAACCCAGCCCTAATCACTACAGCTTCTTCTAACACAGTCACAACTTTTGCCTCACACTGCAACCTTTATCACAAAAAATCACTCACAAAAAAATCATTCATCCCATCCGCAATCACCGCCCTCAACCTTTTAAAGTAGGAACTACATTTTAACTTTTTAACATTTTTTAACCTTTTAACTACTGCACTTTGACTCCCCTCCAGTATTGTTTTTTAAATGGGCACTGCACTTTTAACATCTTAACAACACTGTTTTTGTCAGTTTTGTTTTTTATTATATGTGTCTGTGTTTTTAATGTGTTTTTGTAACATGCGCCTGAGCCTGGTCAAATGAAACATTTCTGTTGCGTTGTAACAGACAATAAAGTTTTTGAATCTTGAATCTTGAATCTTGCGTTGGGTACAACATTGGCGATGCAGGCTCCTGGAGCTGTATTTGAGAAGCATTGCAATGTAGCCTACATTTCACATTGTCCTCTTTTACCGTGTAATGCTCCCATGCTGGACCCAAGTTTTGACCGCTTCCTGCCTCCCCATTTCTGTTTCCTTGGCCCAGCATGTAAGCATGTAAGTCCAGACATGTAAGTCTAGACAGTGACCGCTAGTTTGGGCGGAGTAACATTACGCCATCTGCTGGTATAAAAGTGAACGTAGCCTACAGTATGTGAGCTCCGCCGCAGAAATGATGCACAGAACAGCTTGTCGGTTAATCAGTTAATACATTTTTAATCGGTGAAATCGGTCAATTAGGGTTAGGGTTAGTGACGGTTAATCATTAACATCCCTATAGTTTCAACATAATATTCAACATAAATACGTTGCATATCAACATTTCAAATTGACCGAGATTTGTTGTGTAATGTAAATTAGAACATGTGGGTTAATTTGAAAGCATTACATAAGGTTTAGGGTTGTGGTTAAATAAGAAAGAAAACGTGGGATCGAACACTCAGGTGTGAAAGGCAAGGGCTTACGTCCTCCATCCACCCCGACCACAACGCCCTTATTGGGCACCGCACTATTTCAATAGCAGACTCTATGACATGTATAATGTATGTACATATACATGTATCTAAAGATGTTGAAAATGCAGCAACATATTCTGGTTCACAAATGTTGGCATTCATAGTATCTGTGGTTTGCAGAAACATAAACTGGCAACATTTTATTCAGGCGACCAGACTGGATCCGTACCAACTAAAACATTTTTCTTCCAATTAATCTTTCCTGGAATTCTGTAAGTATCTCTCTCTTTCCGGGGTGAGAGTATGTAGGAACCGGGCCTATTTGTCAACCCTATTGTGCAGCGTTATCTAACACGAGACAGTGGTAGATGCTGTGAACGCAACCTGTACTGGCATTATTCGGCCGGAGACAGATTAGGTGTAGTAAAATGGAATCCTGCGATTTCTGGCATAATTCAGCTGACAAAAAGACGGATTATCGCTCTCCTCCCCCAAAAACCCATTTAATGTTGAACATTTCCCTATCGTTTCTCTCTCCGTCTGTCTCCCTCTCCCTCCCTTTCTCTCCCTCTCTCTAGTCTCTACCTCTCCGTTCTCTCTCTCTCCACTCTGGCTAACCTCGGCGCCCCCCCGCTCCAATCCTCTTTCACATTCTGTCATCCTCTCATACTTTCTTCTAATATCTGTCTCTTCCCCTCTCACCTCCCTTTTATTCCTGTTCATCTCTTGTCATTCCTGCGTCACCCCCCGGCGATCCCTCACTTCTTCCATCCTCGCCTCCTGCCTCACTGTTCCTTCTCATCCTCAGTGTTCCTTCTCATCCTCAGTGTTCCTTCTCATCCTCAGTGTTCCTTCTCATCCTCAGTGTTCCTTCTCATCCTGTGTTCCTTCTCATCCTCAGTGTTCCTTCTATTTATTTTATTCGTTTATTTGGACGGGACAGTGCAAAATTAATGAACACAGAAACCACAGAACAGATAGTAAAACCTGGAACATAGTAAAAGTGTAAAAATTGCCAGATTTAGCACAAGGCTAATTTCCATCCGTTGTCTCATCCTCACCTCCTGCCTCGTTGTTTCTTCTAAAAAAAAATATTGCGGCTGACCTTCACGCAAAAAAAGCGCAATCTTTTTTAATTAATTCTCAATCTCCGTCCCTCTCACACCTAATCATCACATACATATGCACCGAGATGTCTTGTCTCTGATGTGCTTGTTTGTTTATTTGGTTCAGACCCGGGGTCAACTATGAATTGCAAATGATTATTATTTTACCAGATCAGTACTGTAGCACCAGATGGCTATGTAGGAAGTTTCTACAGCACAGAGGCATTTTTAGAACGGATATGACCCTTTATCTCAAATACATGTCTAACATGCTCCAGTGGAGTTTTAATGTGAGAGAGATTTGGCTCCAGGGCAGAGAACATGTACATAAACAAAGCTATTTTATCTACAACACTGCAGCACATACACACACACACACACGTAGAGTGCCAAGGACGAACATGTTCGTCAATTTGCGTTTTTTGACGGGGGGATGTCGATCTAAGCCTCTTACATCGCCTCTTACAATATGGGAGCTATTGAATGTGTGTAACCTATTTTACAGAACCCTTAGGTGGCGACAGTGCTCTCCAGATTACAGAAAGGCGATGAAAAAACAAAGAAGAAGTCGCTGGGGAAACGGAAATCGCATCGCATCCGTATGCATCCATATGCATGAAGCATACATAACGTTAGCTGTGCCTGCAGCAGCCAATCTGCTCCCACAATTGAGCTCCTCCGTGTCCGCTGCGACAGCCCATCCGCATGATCAGCCGTGGAGTTGTTATTATTCTCAACTGGAAGCATGCGAGCCGGTGACAAACACACGCGGAACGCTGTAAAAAAGCTGGATGTCGCGCACCCTTCACTGTGCACAGCAAACTCAGCAGAGATCCACCAGAGACACTCCCATACGGAGGAGGAGTGTGCAGTTGAGGGGTGGGAGGGGAAGGGGGGGGCACGCAGAGCAGCACACAACACCCAGACAGACCCAGACAGCAGGACAGGATTGGCAAACGCAAGCCAGAATATCCGATGCCCACCAGCAGCAAATCAAGACCAGCAAGAAGCTGCAACCAGCAGTGCACGCAGGGGCCAGCGCTGCTGGTTGCAGCTAAAAAATATTATTCTGCCAAACAAAATTCCCTGGCCTTCAATGTTTTATTGAAGGAAATTACTTTTGAGGTGTGACTACATTAGAAAATATTAGCTTCAGAGTCAGTGATGTGCTTGAAATGTTTAATTTCACAAAAGGCTCATTATCTCAGCTTCTAGAAAAAAATGGCTGTTTTTGGTTAAATCAAGCTATCTTCTCCGGCTCATAACTAAAGAACGGAAAATGGGATCAATAAACTTTTTTTTGCAGATGATAGAAGAGAGTCTCATCGTTCTTTGTGCGTGTTCAGTGTTTACATAGTAATATCACACAATATTCTCTGGGCCTCGAGAAATCACTGAAAACGCTCTGAAACTCTGGCACTGGGAGCGTCCGTTCTCCAAAAGTGGCTGGCACTCAATGAGTTAAGGGCCGACCATAACGCGTTTTTTTTTTATCGCGTTAATCGCATGCCGCTATTTTGTCCCTTCGTTGCACCCGTACTTGTAGTCAAGCCGTTCGCAGCGGCTTCCTGTCTCCTGCCTGTGCATGCATGGAAGAGAAAGACAGCAATACGCTTCTAAATGGCTCGTTTTACTTTAAAAAACTCCCCAAATGGCACAGTGGACAAGTCAAGAGCAGTAGTTTGCACCTTGTGTAAAACGGGGATTAAAATATCACCGAAGTACATCGAGTTTGAGCTATCACCTAAAAGTTAAGCATACCGAGCAACTAGTGGCCAGCTAGCAGCCAGCTAGCAGCCAGCTAGCTAGCGCGAGACTCATCACTCATTCTTCCTTCAGAGTCTCGGATGCGCGGGTCCTCTAACCACTGGGAGGTCGGCTCCAATGGCTTCACGCGATATACAAGTTATCAATACACAGTTTCCAATACCGAGCCATTATTCACATGGACGAGCCAAAGTTTTTAGCTCAGACACAGCCTTCTTCGGCTGTGTCATTTTGGGTTTAGACTGCTCCACAGCGCTGCCGCCGGAAGTATCGGTTCTGGAGCGTAATTTTGTAGACATTGTTACCTCCTGTCTACATTGCACTTCTATTGAATTGAAAATAAATCTAAAATTCAAGATCACAAAGTACATTTATTTGCATTAATTTGATTCCCAATCACGACACACTGGTAAGAATGATCTAATTAAAAATGCTTAGAAATGCAAAATAATGGCATTTTAAACATGCGATACAAAGATGCGATTAAGAAAATTAATCATTTGACAGCCCTAATATATAT
>NC_139644.1:39076600-39091600 GCF_964638095.1 Poromitra crassiceps | reverse complement strand
TGTGTTGCTGTTTTTCAGTTTCAGAATGATCAGAAAGCTACTGTAATTTGCAATCCATGTCCCACACAGGTAGGGTTGCCACCTTTCATGTAGAAAAATAAGGGACGCCCCCCGCAGCAGGGGCCCCGCCGCTCCTCGGGGCCACGACCACCAGGGCCGAGGGCGGGGTGGGGCGCCAGTGGTAGTAAATCATAACTGTTTCAAGAAAGCATTTAGATTGATACTTAAAGTCTGTAGTGCTTAATTAACAATGAACTAATAGATAGCGTTTCAGCTATAAACTCCTAACTAAATGGGTAGCCTATTTGAGATAAATATATTTGGTTAAAAATATTTACTTTCTCTGTGAACACTTTTTTTATTTAACTTTTTGTCTGTTAATGCATTAGTAGCCTATTGAAAAATGCATTTTTCCAGATTGGTTGAGCATACTATGAGAGTTGTTTACTTTCCTCTCATGTGCACTATATTGATTAATGTAGATTAATGCTTATGTATTTGACTAAAACTCCCATATCACATCATAATAATGTAGCCTAGAGAAGCACCTCAGCAGCCAAGATTTATAGCAGACAGTACATCTATTTATTTCCTAGTAGCCTAAATACAACTGGATAGGAAATCTAATTGATCAGATTCTGATCAATCAGCACATGATGTCCAGAAGGGATTAAAAAGCTGTCATTACTGTCATTACGTCTGCCAGGCCACCATGCTGCACCACCACAGAAAACACATGCTTTGCAGTTGGCTAAGTCAAATCTGGTATCTCCGCAACCGTAAAAAAAGTACATTATAGTCCTTTAAAGGCATCGAGATCTGACCTTCTGTTTCCCAGAAAATCTGAACATTTCTCTGATTGGCTAGTGGGAGGTCGACGCCAAATTTTTATCCAATCAGAGAAATGTTGACATTTTATGGTAAACGGAAGGTTAGATCGCAATGCCTTTAAATAAGTAGTATTTTTTCACCCCAAATCCAATGCCGAGTCTCTACGAGTTACGGTTGTGGAGATACGTCCGCCCTGCATGCAGGACTACAGGAGAGAGATAGAGGACAGTGGGGGCTTGGGGACTTCAAGTCACTGACCAAACACTCTATTTCAGTGATTGCTGTCAGAATATATAGAGCCATTTAACACTTATTTTAACATAAAAACATCGCTGAATGCAGCTTTAACATGTTGCCGTATTCAGCTTTAGCAAAGACGATGGGATTTAAGCAAGACGGCCCAACTTCAACTCACTTCCTGTCATTTTGTCACGTGGGTTTTGCCCATGGTTGTCCACAGACATGCCCACTTAGGAGACTTTCGGCAGGTCTGAGTCAAATTTGTGACCACGCCCATTTAGGAGACTTGCTGCTACCATTTGTTAGAATTGGCGGAGCCTGCGATGACCCATCTATAGTCATATAATATCTATGGCTTTACCCCCCCCACTCAGATCATTCTCTGCTTCCTTCTCGCCCTCCCCCCACCCCCCACCCCCCACTTCCTTTACTTCTCCCGCAAAATTATATTTGGTTCTAGTAAAATATTCATGCCTGAGTCATAGAGTCATGAATCATACATCTGAAAAACTGGGAGAGCGAGAGACGTGGGGAAGGCAAGGGGAGAGAGCGAGAGACATGTGGGGAAGCCAAGGGAAGAGAGTGAGAGACATGTGGGGAAAGCAAGGGGAGAGAGCGAGAGACATGTGGGGAAAGCAAGGGGAGAGAGCGAGAGACATGTGGGGAAAGCAAGGGGAGAGAGTGAGAGACATGTGGGGAAAGCAAGGAGAGAGAGTGAGAGACATGTGGGGAAAGCAAGGGGAGAGAGTGAGAGACATGTGGGGAAAGCAAGGGGAGAGAGTGAGAGACATGTGGGGAAAGCAAGGAGAGAGAGTGAGAGACATGTGGGGAAAGCAAGGGGAGAGAGTGAGAGACATGTGGGGAAAGCAAGGAGAGAGAGTGAGAGACATGTGGGGAAAGCAAGGAGAGAGAGTGAGAGACATGTGGGGAAAGCAAGGGGAGAGAGTGAGAGACGTGGGGAAGGCAAGGGGAGAGAGTGAGAGACATGTGGGGAAAGCAAGGAGAGAGAGTGAGAGACATGTGGGGAAAGCAAGGGGAGAGAGCGAGAGACATGTGGGGAAGGCAAGGGGAGAGAGCGAGAGACATGTGGGGAAAGCAAGGGGAGAGAGTGAGAGACATGTGGGGAAAGCAAGAGGAGAGAGTGAGAGACATGTGGGGAAAGCAAGGGGAGAGAGTGAGAGACATGTGGGGAAAGCAAGGGGAGAGAGTGAGAGACATGTGGGGAAAGCAAGGGGAGAGAGTGAGAGACATGTGGGGAAAGCAAGGGGAGAGAGTGAGAGACATGTGGGGAAAGCAAGGGGAGAGAGTGAGAGACATGTGGGGAAGGCAAGGGGAGAGAGCGAGAGACATGTGGGGAAAGCAAGGGGAGAGAGCGAGAGACATGTGGGGAAGGCAAGGGGAGAGAGCGAGAGACATGTGGGGAAAGCAAGGGGAGAGAGTGAGAGACATGTGGGGAAAGCAAGGGGAGAGAGTGAGAGACATGTGGGGAAAGCAAGGGGAGAGAGTGAGAGACATGTGGGGAAGGCAAGGGGAGAGAGCGAGAGACATGTGGGGAAAGCAAGGTGAGAGAGTGAGAGACATGTGGGGAAAGCAAGGAGAGAGAGTGAGAGACATGTGGGGAAAGCAAGGAGAGAGAGTGAGAGACATGTGGGGAAAGCAAGGGGAGAGAGTGAGAGACGTGGGGAAGGCAAGGGGAGAGAGTGAGAGACATGTGGGGAAAGCAAGGAGAGAGAGTGAGAGACATGTGGGGAAAGCAAGGGGAGAGAGCGAGAGACATGTGGGGAAGGCAAGGGGAGAGAGCGAGAGACATGTGGGGAAAGCAAGGGGAGAGAGTGAGAGACATGTGGGGAAGGCAAGGGGAGAGAGCGAGAGACATGTGGGGAAAGCAAGAGGAGAGAGTGAGAGACATGTGGGGAAAGCAAGAGGAGAGAGTGAGAGACATGTGGGGAAAGCAAGGGGAGAGAGTGAGAGACATGTGGGGAAAGCAAGGGGAGAGTGAGAGACATGTGGGGAAAGCAAGAGGAGAGAGTGAGAGACATGTGGGGAAAGCAAGGGGAGAGAGTGAGAGACATGTGGGGAAAGCAAGGGGAGAGAGTGAGAGACATGTGGGGAGAGAGTGAGAGACATGTGGGGAAAGCAAGGGGAGAGAGTGAGAGACATGTGGGGAAAGCAAGGGGAGAGAGTGAGATACATGTGGGGAAAGCAAGGGGAGAGAGTGAGAGACATGTGGGGAAGGCAAGGGGAGAGAGCGAGAGACATGTGGGGAAAGCAAGGGGAGAGAGCGAGAGACATGTGGGGAAGGCAAGGGGAGAGAGTGAGAGACATGTGGGGAAAGCAAGGGGAGAGAGTGAGAGACATGTGGGGAAAGCAAGGGGAGAGAGTGAGAGACATGTGGGGAAGGCAAGGGGAGAGAGCGAGAGACATGTGGGGAAAGCAAGGTGAGAGAGTGAGAGACATGTGGGGAAAGCAAGGAGAGAGAGTGAGAGACATGTGGGGAAAGCAAGGGGAGAGAGTGAGAGACATGTGGGGAAAGCAAGGGGAGAGAGTGAGAGACATGTGGGGAAAGCAAGGGGAGAGAGTGAGAGACATGTGGGGAAAGCAAGGGGAGAGAGTGAGAGACATGTGGGGAAAGCAAGGGGAGAGAGTGAGAGACATGTGGGGAAAGCAAGGGGAGAGAGTGAGAGACATGTGGGGAAGGCAAGGGGAGAGAGCGAGAGACATGTGTAGTAGTAGTAGTAGAATCTTTATTTATCCCCCTTGGGGCAATTCATATGCAGCATAACGAAAATGTAATTAAAAAAAAAAAAAAAAAAAAAAAAAAAAAAACACATACAGACATGAAACAGTAAAAAGTAGGGATGTCTTAAAACATAATACATTTAAAAGGACACAAAACCATGTAAATTAAAACAGTAAAAGGGGCATGAAGTAGGCTACTATTGAATTCAACAATTCAGACAGCGAATAGCCTCAGGAACAAAAGAATGGCTGTATCTGTTCCTGCAACAGCGGGGCATCCTATACCTGCGCCCAGAAGGAAGGAGAGAAAACTCAGGGTAAAGAGGGTGCTGTGGGTCACGCAGGACACCCTGAGCCTTCTTAAGAACCCTCTTCTTATATAGAAGACAGAGGTCATTCAAGTTACAGCCAGTGATTTTGGAGCTCATCCTGACAATTTTCTTTAGCATGTTCTTGTTTGTCAAGTTTATGTTCCCAAACCAAGAAATAAATGCAAAGGTGAGGACTGACTCAATACAAGAAGAATAGAACATTTTCAAAAGTGACTTGTCTACGTTAAAACTTCTTAGCTTGCTTAGAAAGAACAAGCGCTGATGGCTTTTCTTTAGAATTGCCTTCACATTAGGCTCAAAACTCAGTTTGTCGTCCAGAATTGTCCCCAGATATTTGTACTGGCTGACCACTTCTACCTGTTTCCCGTTTATAAGGGTAGGTGATGGGGGGATGGGAGCCTGTCTGCGAAAGTCGATTGACATTTCTTTTGTTTTTGACACATTAAGTTTAAGAAATGACTTTTCACACCACTGTAAAAAATCATCCACAATTGTGCCATGACCAGTCTCATCATTTTTGAGAAGACTCACTATCACAGAGTGATATGTGGGGAAGGCAAGAGAAAGGGAGACAAGGGACAGGGAGGGAAGGGATACAGATGAAGCAACATGAGGAGGGGGGAGAAGACAGGGGAGGGAGGAGAAGGGAGGGGCATGAGCATAGACAGTCTATGGACAGAGTCAGTGTGACGTCACCCATTTTTTGGTTTTTGGACTCCCATTTTGAAGCCTAGTGTGGCCGTGGCCATCTTGGGGTGCATATAGCTTGCACGAGACGGCACAAGACCAGGGGATTCCCACAGCCACAGCTCCGCCTGCTATTGGTCCGTGATCTGCAAGCTGCGCGATCACTGGACAGGCGACCTGTCAATCATGCCCCAGAACGTATAGGGCCATATTTTGCAGCAGGGGCAAGGCCTTATCATTGCTGGTTATCTCCCTTTTATTCTTGAATTACCACTGGATCCGTACATCAATGGATGCGTTCAGCAACCCAATGGTAATTAGAAAAAAATTGAGATTTTGAGTGCTAGAATGTAGCAATGATAATGATAACGGCCCGTTTTTCCGTTTTTCTAGTATCAAAGAAAACTCATTTTTCGTTTTTTGTTTCACAATTTCAAAATGAAAAACGGATGGCCGCCAAGTACACGGACTTTAGTAGCAAGTCGCAAATCAAGTCATACTCACATACTTAAAAAGATAGGTTACCGGGCTCGTTCCATTCGCCGCACAAGGTGCGTGACAGAATGGTGATATACTGTATTCACGCAGCCGGAGTGAGAAGGGGCTCGTGCTATGCATTTGCGTCAGCTACGCCAAACGGAAACACTACTCACTACTAACCAGCAGGGGTCACTGGTCCAATTCATGGAACTACCACTTGTGGTGTCACAGGGATGCAAACTAGTCACCTTTAGGAGACGGTCACATTTTTCAGCCAAAATATGAGGATTTCTGAGTGGTCTTATGTCTGCCCTGGTATCTGTCACCTTTTTTCACTCTCAGTGACTTTGCATCCCTGTGTCAGCCCCAGCAGAACATTCTCCTCTTGTGATGTCACTCCTGTTGTTATGTCACACGCCCATTTATAAAATGCCACCTTTTCCTCCATATTTATACCCTGTGGGCCTGTGGGGGGGGGGGGGGGGGGGGTCTTTGTCTTTTTGGAGTATTTTCACTGTAATCATGAGCCCAAAATGTAAATTCATATTATTATTTTTACCTGCACCATGCTCTTTAAGGGGATAGCCGCATGTCCTTGCTGAGTTCTCAAAACCCACGCAACGGATTTCAACATGGGTGGTACCATTGAAATCAGCGTGACTCGTACTTGCTAACCAGCTAGTTTTTCAGTCATGTCAGTGGCGTTTTGAGTCCGGCGTATAGCTTAGTAGCAAGTGGCAAATCAAGTCATACTCACAAACTCAAAAAGACAAAATAACACAAGTTGTACCATGGTGCTGTCGTGCTCTAAGCCCTGTATGAATGGTCAGGGCAGAGGCGGTCCTTGAACCAGGCCGAACAGGCAGCCGCCTGGAGCCCCGTCCACTAGAGGGCCTTGCAGATTTTTTTTTTTTTTTTTTTTTTTAAATATTAACTGATAGACCGACAGCAATAACCGAACAACGACGTTAGCGACGGTTAATCGATTAACGGTTAACCGTTGACATCTCTAGTCCAAGGAACAAGTGAGTGTTATTATTTGTTGTTGTCTGTGTGGAATGACGTTTATACTGTGTTCTACATGCGGTGGATTCGTCCGCCATGTGGCTCCTTGTTCATGCTAAATTGCAGTGCCCGTTCGCTGTCCACTGATAGTGCCTTCATTTGAGTTATTGATGTTTCTTTGTATTGTGGGAGTGCCTTATTGTTTACTTATTATTTACACATTGATGTTTATTTGTAGATTGATGTTGAGTTGAATGAGTGATCTATATTTGGTTTACTGTATAAAGATGACAAGTGACAAAGATAAAGATATGATTATGAAGATTACAAGTGATAAAGATATAAAGATGACAAAGATAAAGATATGATTATGAAGATTACAAGTGACAAAGATAAAGATATAAAGATGACAAGTGACAAAGATATAAAGATTACAAGATTCACAAAGAGAATGAGAGAGGATGCAGAGGGTCATGCCCATTGAATCTGTGGGGGGATGTAACTTCAAACAGCCTCTAAATATGGCAAAAATACGTCCAAAAAAGGTCAAATTTCCTCCTTCGTGGCTTGGCCTGGAGCCTCCAGATGCCTAGGACCCCCTCTGGGTCAGGGTGAAAGCATACTCCACTCACTCACGTGCTGCGGTGCCAGAGTGGGGGCGCTAATTACACACCGTAAAAAAGAAGTCCCCAAAAGTGAGCCGAGTAGGAACAGGTGGGCAAAATAAGTCATTGAGCACAGTGGTGTGAGGAAGATATGACATGATGGCGCGTGGGTGCGTGCGGCAACAGGCCTGGGCGGTTGTTACACACTGCGGCAGTCCCAAAAGCCTCATACAAATAAGGTAGAAGAGAGCCTAAGCATATGACAGCTTGCAGCGCATATCGGCTCTAACAGTAATGACTGTGTGTGCGTAACGTGCCCACAGCTGACTGCATGTCGCTGGTCGCCAAACAAGTTCAATACTGAATGAGTTCAGAGAAAACTCAGGCGTATCAGGCAGAGAACCCAATAAGAGCAAACAGTGCAGCCCATGATACTGCTATACATGTCTCCAGCTGCCATGCCTCTGAGGAGAGCTGTGGAGGAGGACAGAGTCCTCATAGAGTGGGCACAAATACCCAACTGCGTCATATGCCTTCAGAAACAAAACAACTTCTAGAACAGCCATTCCCAACCTGTGGGCCAGGGCCCACTGGTGGGCCACGGAGGTATTTCAGGTGGGCCACCAAATCATTTAACACATTCACTGCCAGCCGTTTTTTTTTTACTGTAGGTAGCTTCTGCCAAGCCGTTTTTTGAGGATTCTGGCTCATTTTACAAGAGCCGAGGATAATTTTCTGCTTGGACTTTGTGAACACGAAGTTCACAAAAGTACTAATAGAATGTGTGCTTTCTCTGTCTAAAAGAGTTAGTTTGTAGAGTTAGTAGTTATGTAGATATTAGCCGTTGAGTACAGCATGGTTTCAGCGTCTGAGAGAGGAAGCTGAGATAATCGCAGTTTTGTGAAATTCAATCAAACAGGCAGAACAGTCACTTTAACCATTTATTTTTGGCATCAGTGAGAGATCAGACATCTGAACAATATAGTTCTGAACACCCTCTCCTTCAAACTCCTCCCTCCGTGGGCGTGTCTGGTGGCGTTTGTCACAAGCCAGTTTCTCCTGCCTGTCTGAGCAGTGAGCAGCCTCCCTCTCTGGCGGCCCCTCGTCGGCGAGTGTGGCGAGTGTGGACTGTGGATGGGACTCAATCGTTTCTTGGATTTTCGGTTGAGAGCTTTGATGAAGCTTTGTGCGATTCTAGGCTTTATGCTGCCCACCCAGTCTATTTTTGGAACCCCCCACCGTTGTGCGCCCGTGTGCAGCAGCGTGAAAGCGTTTTCGCCTACAGTATGAGAATGAGGCTCGTTCGTTTCTGGGTTTTCGGAATGCGTGCGATTCTGGCCTTTCTGCGGGTGTTTCAAAGTGTGTTTCACCCATAATCTATTATGCAAATTTGCAATCCCCCACGCCAGCACCGCTCTCCGCTCTCGGTGTGCTGCTGCTGGCGCGGCCGCTCTCGGGTGAGTCTGGTGACTGATGACTGTAAAATCGCCAAGCCATTTCCTTGAGAATGGCTTCCTCCCGCGGCTGTTTTTGGTTGGCTTTCTCTCTGTCGGGAGAGCACTGTCGCCACTTAGTTGGTCGGTAAAATAGATTATACACATTCAATACTTCCAATATTTTTATAGGAGACGTGGGGGGCATTGATCCACGTAGCACCGTCAAAAAAAAAAAAAAAAAAATTGACGAGTCAACTCGTCATTGGCAGTGAACGGTTGGATTGTGTTTGACGAGTCAACTCGTCATTGGCAGTGAACGTGTTAACATGACACTTTTCGTGGGGGGGAAAGTTGTTGTTGTTGTTGTTGTTGTTGTTGTTCTTCTTCTTCTTATTATTATTACTAGTATTACTATAGTGCAACGGAGAAAAGAGGTGGAAATAAAGATGATTGACAGTAGAGGGAGATGAAAGTCTAGAAAGACTTTTTCTTCAACATGGCCAGCCAACTCCATCACAACCAAAACAGAGGATGACACGGCTGTAAGTGCTGAAAGGTTCGTTTTTGATCCAATCTGACTTTTTGTCCTTCTGACAGATCTGGACACATATTTGACTCACATCATATCAGATCAAAGGTCGATTACACAAACTTAACCTTTCTTAAAGGTATATGCAACTATTTCACACACAAAAATTCCTTATAGAAAAGTTCCCTGTCAAAAACATCAATTTTAACCCACTAAATACTGTGGCAGTGTGTTTGTGGCCAGATGCTGATTGGGGCTGTTTACATGCAGTATTGTTTGGCTGTGCCGGGATGTATTTGGGTGGATACTTTGTGTAGAGGTCGATGTGGGGCTGCATAATGCCCAGCCAATAACATCGCTCACAGCGCAACAGCCAGCTAATAGCATCGCTAATGGAGGAAATACCCTAGCCGACTTGAAATCTTAACTGTGATTATGAAGAGACTGGGGAGTTTACACTACGCGACTGGTTCATTAAGACTTTTGATCACGACTGAAAAACTCACTGAAATACATTGATTACACGCCTGGAATCACAGATCAAAATACACTACCCGACTGTGCGCCCAGCAAACTCACGTCTTTCAAGTTAGAAGACGGTATCGTCTTGAACCCACAACACAAATAACCATCAAACAGATGTGACCATACTAACCATACGGAAGCTAGACATCATTTTAGTTTCAAAATAAAAGCGCCAATGTATTACTGCATGACTCACTACAGGTTCAAATTGACTTTTCGAAGCCACAACATTACGTTCATTTAAAGCAGGTTTCTACATTTCGATCTTCACAGGATCTTTGTCAAGCAGAATTTCGGATCACACACACAAAACGGTTGCAATGGTATACTTTTATTTTGAAATTCGTAACTGGAAGTTTCGGTTTTATTCTTTCTGACTTGACCGTGAACAACCGGCATATCGTCTTTGCTTCCCTCATTCACGTGTGCCTTGGTATCAGAAATATCTAGCCTATTGTATGAAGACTAGCGTTGAACCAGTTTACACTATGCTACAAGAGAAATTCAAACATGTTTGATATAATCGTTGTCTCTCCGACTGGCTCTGACTGGAGTCGGGAGGCAGTTTACACTCGAAGATTAGAAATCTGTACCCATAATACACTAACAGATGTTGCTGCTAATTAACATAACAACTGCCCACAACAACTGTAGTCTACAGTCAACAAAGACAGACTGAGCCCAACTGGAAATCCTATGTCAAATCCTATGTCAAATCGGAGGGAAACTCTTGTAGTGTATTTTAGGTATAAGATGTTCTGAGAGGAATCCCTCAGCAGAGCGGAGTCAGTGCGGACTAAAACCAGGAAATAGAGCTCCTTCCTAGATCAATGTTTGAGCTGCTTGGCACTCATCCCTCGATGGTTTGAAGGTGTGTTTATTTGTTTTTATAGCATAACCGCTGTGAAACTATCAGAAAATAACGTTTGAACGGTTTACCGGCGCTCTCTCTCTCACATAAACACAACCTCGCTCGACCACATAAACGCAGAACCCAGCAAAACAATGTCCCATCACTAAGATACACACAGGCCGCAGCGTCTCTCAACACCAACACACTGCCACACTATTATATGGAGCAGAAGTGATTGTTTTGAGGGGAAACTTTTGTCTAATTATATGGTTTTATTTATGAAATGCATAGTATACCTTTAAAGTCAGTTTTCCTACCTATATAACCATTGGTGTTCTATGAAAACGTTCTAATATATGTTTTTCCTGTCTCCGCCCAAAGTGTTGTTGCTGATGAAAAATTCAGCGTGGCGGGGAAACCGAGATCCGTCTAGGAGCGAGTATCCCTCAAGCACCACAGAAGACCTGCGTCAGCTCTTCTGAGGCAGAGAGAGAGCGCGCGAGAGAGAGAGAGAGAGAGTGAGAGTTAGGGGGAGAGAGAGCAAGAGAAGGCCAGGTGAAATAGGGTCAATGCTCATCTTCCGCTGAACCTTATAGCCTATGGGTTTATCTCCAACCTCCACACACGGGGGGTGGTGGGGTGGGGTGGGGGGCTATATGCATTGTACATGCGCGCCGCGCGTGTGTATGTTTCTCTCTCTCTCTCTCTCTCTCTGCAGCATGATCCAAGCTGACATTCTCTAGCTAGCGGCTATGTGCTTACCCTCTCCTCTCTCCATCTCATGAGTGAAAGCAGCTCATAGACATCGCTAATAAACTCGGCACGCACACATGACAGAGCGAGAGCGAGGTTTACGGCGGTATGTCATCCCACAGAAAACATGTTTTGTGTTTTTATCATAATAGTGTTTAGAGAGAAGATGCAGAACAGCCTGTCCGCCTCTCGCCCGTAGCTGTCTAGCGTGTGCATATGTGTGCTATAGAATAAAGCGTACCCTTTACACTGAGTCTACCCTCGGCTTATTGTGAGCTGAGCTGTAGGGCTGTCATGTTTAAAGCCTATTTCTGCAAATGCACAACGTTATGTGGTGGCTCTGTACGGTTGTACTCTAATATCATCACGGCTGTGATTCGGTCGCAGGCACAAGGCTGCATAACAGCACTCCCTCTCATGTGATATTGCTTCATTTGAAACATGATGTTCAGGGAGAGAAAGTGCTTGGCATTTCTATATCGCTTGATGACGTCAAGACTAAAATGTTTCCGTTTTCGATGAGGTATAAGTCATGTGATTTTGAAATCGTAATGTGATTTTGAAATCGTGAACTTGGCGTATAGTTAGAGTGAGCAAAAGGAGGCAAATCACTTTTTTTTTCCCCCCATTTCAGACTGTAACTGGTTTTGTTTCTTATTCCTGCCGTGTACAGTAATTGAAAGGAGAAACCCAGAATAACATGGAAAATGGCAGCTACACTCATGGCGGTTCCACTCGCATGTTAGGTGAAGTGACTATACACCGATATATATGTCCCGGATTTTCTGCAGGAGAGAAAAAGCTTTGTAGAAAATGTATTCTCCCCGTTTGAAGTGTATCTGACGATCTGCTCTACAGTACGAGACGCTCTGCAAATCACCAAACAGAGACATCATTACTCTGAGTTGGTCACTAATGTTTATACATTTTCTAGACCCCTTTCATGTTTTCACCACGACTGTTGATTTGAGCGCAGCGTAACAGCGGGCTGCACTAAAGATGTGAAATATGAATATTGTCTCATAGCGGTATTAAAGGCACTGAGGATGATTTTAAAGATGACCCCTCCTCCCGAGATCAACAAGATGCGAACGCTGCTGCCAGAATGGTTCAAGTTGCATTACCGCCTCCTCCTGGATTTATCCATCCACTGTTCCCTACATTCTGTCCCTCCTCCCTACATGCCATTCATTCACCATGTGTTGTTGCATGGGGTTTTTTCAGGCCACCACACAATCATCGGTGATGATGTGTCACTCGACCGATTGTGATGTCATAGGTGATGATGTCATCGATGATCATCGGTTAGTTTAGTGTCCTTGAGGGGGGGGCCTGTCCAGCTCGCTCGATCACTCTTTTATACAGTCTGATGCTGCCCAAAGGCTGACAACATGCAGGAATTAGGATAATCCGTGCAGTCTCTTTGCAAACACACACACTGTTACCAGAACATGCCCACAATCTGAGCTCTCCTGTGTGAAAGACAAGGGATATAGACTATGCCCTTAGCCCCCACGCCCTTAGGCCTTGGCCACACTGATCTGTGGTGTCTGTCCGTGTGCGTTCATTTCTCTGTTCACTTCCATTCATTTTCAATGACAGCTGTCCGACTGTCCGTGGAGCACTCAGAAGCGTACGTATCCAGAAAATTTGCATACGTTTTGATGGACAGAAAGTTGAAGAGGGATGAACTTTTTCTGGATGGACGTATCGGATGGTCGGATAGTCACTGTCCGTTTAGCCAATCAGAGTCGAGGTCTCGAGAGGAGGCGTTCCGAGATTTGTTTC
This sequence comes from Poromitra crassiceps, assembly GCF_964638095.1. NCBI lineage: Eukaryota > Metazoa > Chordata > Actinopteri > Beryciformes > Melamphaidae > Poromitra > Poromitra crassiceps. Next base: position 39,078,797 of record NC_139644.1, on the reverse strand, counting down.
AACTTTTCAAAGAAGTTGGCGGCCGAGGCGTTGAAGGAGGCTATAATTAATGCTGTGTACACAATCCCGCTGTTGTACAACGTGATAGTCAGTGTCACCGTCTGATTTCACCATCTAATCTGGTCATTCAGTGGCATTTTATTGCAACATAAGTAACGTAGCGCACAGAGCTAACAGCTAGCTGACGGCAGCTTTCTTCTTCTCTCGATTTATAGGTGGGTCGCTGACACCTTCAAGGTGCTTACAGCCACCTGCTGTACAAGTAGGTTACTTGTACATGCAACGGATATAAATCTATCCGTCTATCCGTTCTGTCCATTTTCGGACGGATCAGTGTGGCCAAGGCCTTACTGTAGCGAGCACCGACTTAGCTGACTGTCACTCTCCCGTGACATCACTTTCAGATGCTGTGGGAGTTCTGCCTGACTACCCTGCACCTCCAAAAAGGATGAAAAGGGGAAGCGTTCACCTGGCCGTGGGTACAGCGTGGGTACAGCACCTGGGCGTGGGTACAGCACCTGGGCGTGGGTACAGCACCTGGGCGTGGGTACAGCACCTGGGCGTGGGTACAGCACCTGGGCGTGGGTACAGCGCTGGGAATGAGAAGGGACTGGAAATAAGTGGATCGCATGTACAAGGTGCAAAGCATGGCTGAATCAAAGGGAAGCAGTTCGAGCATCATGCTGTAGGGGGCACACCTCTGAATGTTCTGCTTCAACTTCTTTCAACTGCTCTGCTCCTCTCCTCGCACCGTGTGGACATGTGACCTCTCCTCGCACCGTGTGGACGTGTGACCTCTCCTCGCACCGTGTGGACATGTGACCTCTCCTCGCACCGTGTGGACGTGTGACCTCTCCTCGCACCGTGTGGACGTGTGACCTCTCCTCGCACCGTGTGGACATGTGACCTCTCCTCGCACCGTGTGGACATGTGACCTCACCGTGTGGACATGTGACCTCTCCTCGCACCGTGTGGACATGTGACCTCTCGTCGCACCGTGTGGACATGTGACCTCTCCTCACACCGTGTGGACATGTGACCTCTCCTCGCACTGTGTGGACATGTGACCTCTCCTCGCACCGTGTGGACATGTGACCTCTCCTCGCACTGTGTGGACATGTGACCTCTCCTCGCACCGTGTGGACATGTGACCTCTCCTCGCACTGTGTGGACATGTGACCTCTCCTCGCACCGTGTGGACGTGTGACCTCTCCTCGCACCGTGTGGACGTGTGACCTCTCCTCGCACCGTGTGGACATGTGACCTCTCCTCGCACCGTGTGGACATGTGACCTCACCGTGTGGACATGTGACCTCTCCTCGCACCGTGTGGACATGTGACCTCTCCTCGCACCGTGTGGACATGTGACCTCTCCTCGCACCGTGTGGACGTGTGACCTCTCCTCGCACCGTGTGGACGTGTGACCTCTCCTCGCACCGTGTGGACATGTGACCTCTCCTCGCACCGTGTGGACATGTGACCTCACCGTGTGGACATGTGACCTCTCCTCGCACCGTGTGGACATGTGACCTCTCGTCGCACCGTGTGGACATGTGACCTCTCCTCACACCGTGTGGACATGTGACCTCTCCTCGCACTGTGTGGACATGTGACCTCTCCTCGCACCGTGTGGACATGTGACCTCTCCTCGCACTGTGTGGACATGTGACCTCTCCTCGCACCGTGTGGACATGTGACCTCTCCTCGCACTGTGTGGACATGTGACCTCTCCTCGCACCGTGTGGACGTGTGACCTCTCCTCGCACCGTGTGGACGTGTGACCTCTCCTCGCACCGTGTGGACATGTGACCTCTCCTCGCACCGTGTGGACATGTGACCTCACCGTGTGGACATGTGACCTCTCCTCGCACCGTGTGGACATGTGACCTCTCCTCGCACCGTGTGGACATGTGACCTCTCCTCGCACCGTGTGGACGTGTGACCTCTCCTCGCACCGTGTGGACGTGTGACCTCTCCTCGCACCGTGTGGACATGTGACCTCTCCTCGCACCGTGTGGACATGTGACCTCACCGTGTGGACATGTGACCTCTCCTCGCACCGTGTGGACATGTGACCTCTCGTCGCACCGTGTGGACATGTGACCTCTCCTCACACCGTGTGGACATGTGACCTCTCCTCGCACTGTGTGGACATGTGACCTCTCCTCGCACCGTGTGGACATGTGACCTCTCCTCG
>NC_139644.1:39071600-39074100 GCF_964638095.1 Poromitra crassiceps | reverse complement strand
TTGTCTCTCTACACAGGATGTGTGTAGATACAGACAGTAGGTTGTCTCTCTACACAGGATGTGTGTTGATACAGACAGTAGGTTGTCTCTCTACACAGGATGTGTGTTGGACATGATATGACTTGACTCAATCACACTCAGGTCATTACAGTGCTTTGATTGGCTCCTACACTTTAACATGTGTAAGTGCTGTTTGATGTGACGCTGCCAGATGGTAGGTTACACAGAACCATCTGCCCACTGCGTGTCAGAAAATAAGCTATTGACACGCATTACACATGCCCCTATTTCCTCTGTTCCAGGCATTACACATGCCCCTATTTCCTCTGTTCCAGGCATTACACATGCCCCTATTTCCTCTGTTCCAGGCATTACACATGCCCCTATTTCCTCTGTTCCAGGCATTACACATGCCCCTATTTCCTCTGTTCCAGGCATTACACATGCCCCTATTTCCTCTGTTCCAGGCCGCTTGCTGCTCGGTGCATTAGCTTCTTCATACTGCATCGATAAAATAAAAAAAATTAAAAAATAAAGAAAATCAGGGTGAGTTACAAAATCATAATTAAAGCTGGAAATAAGGTCCACGTTGTAAAAAAAAAAAAGAATTATCATTTAATGATTATATGAGTATGATGTAGATGCAAGCGGGGAGGGGAGGGGGCAGGAAAGGAGGAGGGAAGGAAGGAAGGAAGGATGGAAGACGGAGTGAGCGAGGGAATAAACGAGTGGATGTGATGTGATGGGGAGCGATGGCCCCGTAACACCGGTGCACGGAGAGACCGAGGGAGAATAGCCGGAATGATCCTGTAATCATCGATCACTCACACACTGACACACACACACACCCTGAAGCATATACACAGAAAGACACACACGGATGCAGAAAAACGCACGCACGCACGCACACACACACACACAAACAACACACACACACCCCCTGAAGCATACACTGACAGACATGCACGGATGCTGAAAAACAGACACACACACACACACACTTGCGAGTGACGCATTCCCCTGCACATTCTATTTATCCCTCAATCCCCTCTCTCATCCCGTTTTCTCAAATTTCCCATGGAGGAGCGAGTTCAGGACGCTCGGGAATCGCAGGAGTAAAAAAGTGCCGCGGGGAATCTGTAAAGGAAGTCATCTCTTCGCCGGCAGGATTTGCGGTGCAGTGCGCAAATTGGATTTTTCCACTCGTGTGACACACAACTTATCTCTTGCTCGCTATCTAAACAGCGAAACATTGCCATTCGCATCCATTTTCCCTGCACAGATGACGCGGCAGAATCCCCCCCGTGATGCGTCTCTCCTGCACCCTCGCATCACTCAACATTTTACACAGCCGCGCTGCAAGAAGAGAAGAGCTGCAGCAAAGGGGCGGGACATGATACTCCTGTTGGGGTTAAGGAGATGTTTTTGTCATATTGATATGATTATTAATAATTCATAAATGATTCATCATATAATTGTGACATTTAGCAGCGGTGGGCAGCTGCAGGGAAGTGCCGCGGGGACCAACCTGTTGCAACCGCCGCTGGTCAGATGACAATCTTCTGCATGTTTTTAGCATAGGCGAAGTTTGAACTTTAATGTTGGGGGTGCAGAAAAAAATCTAGAGGGAAATTAATAATTAGGATAACAGCAAGTGCATTTTCATATCCCGACTAATATGCCCAATGAGTGATGGAGCGAGTTTTGTCGAGATTCCATTCCTTACAGCACCCCCTATTTAATAATAGTTCCAGCACGGCTGCGAAAATGTGGTGGCGGGTTGTGTCAACACACGCGCACACACACACACACACACACACACACAAACACACACACACACACAGCCAATTAACACCTCAGTCTGGATTTTATGGATCTTAGTAAAACGTGCTTGAATTGCTTGTAAACAGGTGAAAAAAAGTGGGAGAAGCAGATTCTGCCAGATTTGTTGTTGCTGCATACGTTTCTGCTGCTCTCTTGTTTTTACCATTGTCTCTCTGTGTCTGACCTGTCAGTTTTAACCTCCAAACCCTGCTCCCCAGGAGGTCTTTTGCCTCCTACCAGTCTGTTATTGAAAGTAAAAATGTGTTCTTAACTAGCCTGGTAAAATAAAGGTTGATAATAATGATGATGATGACGATGATAATATTGACGGCAGTAAATAAATAAATTTGTCTCACTTTTCTGCCCATACTTTCAATTTATTTATTTATTTTCATTATAAAAGCTTCAAATTTTCACAGACCAGAAGAAAAACTGACACACCTGTGAGGGACCAGACAACACACAAACTGGCAAAGTTACTCAACTGCACACCCACAGGCATCCATGTATACACACACACACACACCCAAACAAACAAATCCACATCGAGAGATAGCATTAAACTGGAGTATAGTGGTGGAGTGTGATGGTGTTACATAACATGGCTGGCTAACGCTGGGGACATACCAGAGGCGAAAATTGCGCGCATGCGCCGCGCAGCGCACCTCCGCGCAGA